>NC_046663.1:128555349-128569336 GCF_010883055.1 Belonocnema kinseyi
GTTGTCACACGAATTCGTTTTGGTCCACTGTGAGCAAACGCGGCACCCATCGCGCGCAGAGCTTCTTCATGCCCAAAACTGAATGCACGATATTGCCCACACATTCCAATGATATGCATACAGCATTAGTTACCTCTCTCAATTTCACTTTGGGATCATTCAACATCATATCATGGATTTTTTCGACATTTTCTGGTGTAGTGACCTCTTTTGGGCGCCCAGATCGTTCAGCATCAACTGTGCTCTTACGGATACAACGAAACTCGGTAAACTACTTATGAATCGTTTCAATCGACGGTGCAGAGTCCGGGTGATACTTATCCAGCTTGGCCTGGGTCTCAGATATCGTTTTCTTGCGAAGATAGTAGTGTTTGATCAAAACTCGAAACTTAGATTTTTCCATATTAAAAAAAACTCGGAGGTTAGTCGCTTCTCAGTGCTGTAACTTGTAAATGCGTAAACATAAATGGCTGAAGTTTGGACAGGCGTCATTTGAAGGATCAAGCTCGACGAAAATGGTTCACATTAGTGAATACTAATGCCATCTCTTAGAATTTTCAAGTACTTATCAGACTGCCTAGTACATGTTGCGTGGGCCAGACTCGTGTAGAGCCGAAAATGCACGAGCAAGAACCCGAGGCCCCCGACTTCACGATTCGTTTACGGTGGCTAACTGGTTATTAGGTGGAGTTTTTAAGTAAACTGGATTTTGCAGGGCGTCAAGAGAATGAAAGTTCATGCAATTTTGCTATGTTATATCATTATAGAAAAATATAAGGAACTTAATTCTTATTAAACCTTCTTGCGCAATTTTGTGGCACAATTTTTTTAAAGTTTATGTTGGTTTAAAAAATATGCTTTCAAATTTGCGTAAGTTTAACAGATATTGAGAAATTTTGAAACGATTTAAAAATAAATAAAACTTGTGAAGATTTTTTTGTTTAATTTTGTAAGCTTTCACGGAAATGAAAAAAAAATTGTTTTAGGTTCCTAGCAATAATTAAAGTAAATTTTGTATTGCCAAAAATTAACTTCAGGAGATTATTTCAAAACATTTTAAAATATTACAAAAGATTTAAAAAATTATCAAAGTATCTACGAAAGTTTAAAGGCATTTTTTTTACTTTACAAAATTAAAAAAATCCGTAAAAATTGGAATAATTTGAAAGATAAGAAGATTAGAAGGTCTGACAAGATTAAAAAAAAGAATTATTTTCCTAATATTTTTGTGATTTTTTTAAATGATTTTTTATTTTGAAAAATGAACATTAAAAGAAAATTAAAGAAGACTTTAAAACAGATTAAACGATTACCTAAATTTTCGAAAAAGAGTGTTGAAGGTTTTAAAAGCAAAATGTTTCAATTCACTATGATTAAAAAGTTGAAAAAATGTGAAGAATCGAATAAATTCAAGAAATATTTAGTAGAATTAATGAAATTCAAAAATAATTTAAACTTTAGAAGAGTTTCAGAACGTAGGATAAACTTATTAAAAAAAAGAAAAATCTAAAAATTCTTGTAGAAGAAAAAAAAGATGCCCCTGGAAATTGTGTACAATTGTCAGTCTTTAAAAATAAAATTATAATGATTTTTTTAAAATTACTTTCAGCACGTTTCTTGTCAAGCTGAATCCCCGCTTTTAATCGCAAGGGGTCCAATTATTTTCGATAAACATAAGTAATTAAATAAATTTAGAAAAATTAAAAAAGAAGACAAATCCCTGTATGCTTAAAGATATAATTTGTTTATTTAAAATAAGTTCTATGCAATTTGCAAAAAAAATTATTTTTAGTACATATAAAATTACTCAAATTATTTCTGAAAATTGGAAACATTTAAGAATTGTAGTATTTAAATGCACTTAAAATTTAAGATTTTTATATTAAATTATGATAACATATAATAGATATATATGTAAAATAAATAAATTATAATAAAAGTCGATAAACGAAGGACTGTCACACTTTTTGTTGGCGAAAAAGAGATTCCTCAATTTTTAAGTGTCAATAGTAAGGGAACGGACGTCAATTAAACATTCAGAATTAATGGAAGATTTTCATTTTTCCCTGAACTGCAATAGACTTTTCATTTGATAAAAATGTTGTGAACATTTTTCTTTGAAGGTGGTGTGGAAAGGAGATTTATTAAAAAATGTATGAGATTTTCTAACAGACAACTGTATGAATTTCTGACCTTTCTTATCTTTACTTTTTAAGTGCATATTAATCTGCTTTATATATGGGGCAAAATCATGTGCTGAAAAACGATAAAGGAAATATATATTTCTGAAACTGGTCCATAAGATTAGAGCCAAATCTGTATAACCGTTTGTTAACATTTTTGGAATTTTGTTGTATAATTTGAATAGCGATTTTACGTGGTGTTTTACTAACTAATGGAGATATTTTTATAATTTTATTACTGACATATGTTTCTTATTTATTAAGATACTATACAAAAAGTTACTTTTAGAATGATTTTCTTCTTTTAAAATCACGAGATATTTCTTCATAAAATAAAATTTGTTAAAATCATTTTACAATTATTCACAATTACAATTATTTTACAATGGAAATCTTTGTGTAAATGCATATTTTGTAACATTGAGATAAGTATCTTAAGACATTAAAGGTTTCGTGAAATTTTCATATATTAAGAATTTTTAAATTTGAAAATTTAACGATTTTGTTAAATTTATTATTTAAAATTATTTTTGCAGTTGAAAATGTATCCTTTTTCTGATCGAAAATGATTCTTCTTGTTTGGAAATTGATTTTTTGGTTCGTAATTAAAAATTTTTGTTGAATATTCGCTTTTTTTAGTTAAAAATAATTTTCTTATACTGAAAATTTAACGGTATCGTTTTTAGTTCAACATTTTTTTTATTTTGAAAATTTAACAATTTTGTTGAAAATATGTTATTTTATTTTTGCTTGAAAATTGACCTTTCTTAGTTAAAAATTAATCTTTTTATTAAGATAAGAATTAGGTTCTTGTTTCTTTTTCTAAAATTATATATGGTATAACATGGTAGAATTGCAAAAAACTTCTACACACTCTTTTACACTCCTTTTAAATTTTTTACAAAATAATAAAAAAAAATGTATGTTCTTTTTTCAATTTCCTTTCAGAATTCATTCCATTCCATTTTTGGTAAAAATGTTTTTTTTTTTTTTAATTAAAAATTCAACTAAATAATCACCTCTCACACACGTATCGAAATCTACTATTCTCGCTCCGTCTTAGTGTTTGATTTCACACTTTCCAGTGAAACTTTAAGTTTAGATTAAGACTTTCACATCTCCTCGGTGTCATTTGTTAGTATTTTCAGCACTGGGAAATTGAGAGTTCGTAAATTTACCAACTTTACACCGGATAAGTGTATTTTAGTAGAAGAAATGCTTTTTCGCACCAAAATATAGTATCGCACCGTATCATTACAACTTCGCACTTCGGTGTGACGTTGTACGAATTTTTTATAACAGTATACGGGAAAATAATGGATATTCATGAGCAGATCCGGGACTTATATGGTCCCAAATTTAGATAGAAATTTTCACTTTCTGCGTCAAATTATTATTATAAAATTATACGATTCAATGGTAAAAGCGCGTGACGAGTTGTACGTGGACGATTTATTTCTAACCAGTCAGAAGCTGTGAATTCTTTGCAATTTTCCAACCAAAACCAGGGGCAGGTAATCCATCTGTCTACTAATGCTGAAAGCATTGAAAGTGGGGGGATGGGTGGCGTTGATTGCAGTGACAGCAGCGGTGATGAAAGTGCCGAGAAGTCGACCCGGGTGGAGAGGGTAGTGGACTCAGGTACGGGCAAGCAACGGGAAAGGCCCTCAAATTTACAGCGCCTTAACAAGCTAGGCAACGCGGGTCAAAGAAAAATGAGAAGAATGGGATAAACGTTTGAAGGAGGAGAAAGCTAGAGAGCATTGAGAATAGACACAGAGAGGTTGACGAACAGAGATCTAGAGAAATAAAACAGTTGGAAGAGCGGGTATCCAGTCTAGAAATTAGGAATGAGCATATAGGGGAAAAGACAGAGAATGCGCAAATAGTTCAAAGGAATGAAAAGAACGTCCGAAGTGAGAATGAAAGATTGAAGAAAAGATTCAGTGAGATCGAAAGAAGATTAGAAGGGGAAGAAAGGGCAAAAAGGAAAAATAACATAGTAGTCCAGAGATTAAAAGTGGAGAGTGAAACAGGAGAAGTGGAAATAACAAATCTTTTTCGAGATATTAGAGTGCAGGTAAGGGTAGAAGGAGTCAAGAGAATAGGAGGGACAAAGGAAGGAAAAGAAGGAATGTTTCTAGTAAAAGTGGGGAGTGAGGAGGAGAAAAAGAAAATTATGGAGAGAAAAAAATTATTGAAAGGAAGAAGGGAAATAATTGAAGAAGATCTGACATGGAAGGCAAAGGGGAAACAAAGTAAAGAGGAAAGAAGAGGGAGGGGAATAGAGAAACGTCAAAATAGCTTTCTGGAATGTGTCAGGGTTGAAGAACAAGAATAAAGGATTTTGGGAGGAGTTAGAAAAGTGGGATGTGATTATGATGAGTGAAACTTGGGCAGATGAGAAGGACTGGAAGGGAATAAAAAAGCTGTTACCGAAAGTTTATGTGTGAACAATACAAGAAGCAAGAAAAGAACACGTTAAAGGGAGAGGGATGGGCGGCATGGTGTCAGGGGTGAAAAAAGAATTAGCAGTAAAAGGGAGAAAAGATGGGAACATGGAGGAAAAGGATGGAACAATGATATGAAAAATTATAATTGGGAAAGTAGAAATAGCAGTGGTGTGTGTATACAGAAGAAGAGGGGAAGAGGAAGGCTGGAGAGTAATACGGAGGTAGATGGAGGAAACGAAGGAAGAATTGGTTTTAATAGGGTGCACTTAAATGCATGGACTGGCGAACAAGGGGGAGGGTTATGGGATGAAGAAATGGAGGCACTTATAAGAAACACCAAACATAGAGAGACGGACAGGGAGGGGAGGAAGTTACTAGACATGATAGGAGAAACAGGATGGTTTATATGCAATGGCAATATGAAAGGAGATGAGGAAGGGGAGATCACATTCATAGGAAAGGGAGCAACAGTAATAGACTACATCTTGGCTGAAGAAAGAATGCGGCATATGATAGGGAGTATGAAGGTAGGGAATGAGATAGGGTCCGAGCACTTCCCGGTTATAGTTACACGAAGAAGAGGCATCAGTAAGCGCGGCAGGGGGAGAAAGGAAAAAGGGTGCGAACGACACACGACAATGGGAATCTGGGGGGCAGATAAATTAAAAGAGTTTTAAAAAAATCGAAAAGGAAAAGGTTAGGTATGAAAAAGAGGAGGAAATAAACTCGTTAATTGAAAGGTTGAAGGGGTTCATTGAAAAGGTAAAGGATGAGCTGGGTACTAATGAAGAAAGAGTAGGGGGAAAAAGAGGCTGGTGGGACGAGGAATGCTGGGAGAGTAAAGAGAGAATAAAAGAGTGTGTGAGCAAATGTAGAAGAGGGGAAATGGAGAAGGAGGAGTATAACAGGAGGAAAAAAGAACATAAAAAGATGCTGGAAATAAAAAGACAGAGGGGAAAGGAAGAATATAAAGCAGAGGTAGAAGAAGCGATCAAAGAAGGTAGGGCGTGGGATGTGATAAATAAGGATAGAGGGGAAAGGAAGGGCGTTAACGAAGAAATGGAAATGGAGGAATGGACGGATTATTTTAAGAGTCTATTAGGGGGAGTGCAAAATGAGATCAAAGGGGAAAAGTGTAGGATAGTCCAAAGAGAAATGGAGGAAGGGAACGAGATAACAAGAGAAGAAGTGGATGAGGCAATAAATAGGTTAAAAAGAAACAAGGCGACGGGAGAAGATGGGATGGAGAACGAAGCGATGAAGTTTGGAGGAGAAGGGATTAGGGATGGGATGTGGAAGATCTGCGACAAGGTATGGAAAGGGGAAGGTTGGCCGAAAGAGTGGACGATGGGACTGGCGGTACCGCTTGTCAAGAAAGGGGAAGGAAAGAAGGTAGAGAAATACAGAGGGATCACTCTCATGTCAGTCAGCTATAAAATATATACAGAAATCTTAAGAAATAGGTTGGAGAGTATATATAGACAACATCTACGTACTTAACTATTCAGTTAACAGAAATTTAGTGAGAAAAAAAGGGAGACTAGTCGCTTTGTTCGTAGATTTCAAAGCAGCGTTTGACTCAGTGAATAGAAAAGTACTATGGCAGGCAATGAAAGAGAGGGGTGTAAAGGAAAAGTTAGTGGAGAGGATACAGGAAATTTTTATTGAAACCAGGATTAGGGTGAAAATAGGAAAGAAAAAAGGACAGGTTTTCTGGACAAGCCGAGGTCTAAAGCAAGGATGCCCTTTGAGTCCGTTACTATTTAGTATCCTATTAGCAGACTTAGAGGAGAAGCTAAAGGAGAAAGGGAAAGGAGGAACGGTTTTGGGTAATAGCAAACTATACTCTCTAGCATACGCGGACGATGTAGTTCTATTAGCAGATGATGAGAAGGGGATGAACCTAATGATGAGAATCTTCGAAGAGTATGTGGGAACAAAAGAGCTGACGGTGAACGTAGATAAGACAAAGGTGATGTGTTTCAGAAATAGAAACAGCAAAATAAATTACGTTTGGAAGATGAATGGGCAAAAATTGGAAATTTTGGAGGAGTTCTGTTACCTAGGTTTTTGGTTTGAGGTAAAAGGGGAAACGAGCTGCAGGTGAGGAAAAGAATTGAATGTGCGAGTAAAGTAATGGGCCAAGTATGGGGTATAGGAAAGAGAAGGTTCAAGAACGATTGGAGAATGAGGGTCTGGTTGTTTGATGCGTTGGTGTGGGCGGTATTGTGTTATGGTGTGGGGATCTGGAGATGGAAGGAACATCGAAAAGTAGAGAGCATGCATGAGCGACTCCTGAAGTGGGTAATGGGGGTTAGCTGGAATTGCCCAGGATATATGTTAAAAGAAGAGTTAGGAAGAGAAAGTATAGTTACTAGACAAATTAAGAGAGCATGGAGATTTGAAGAGAAGCTAAAAAGGGCAGAGGAAGTAAAATTGCACAAGCATGTTTCGGCGAAATTCGGAACAATGAAGCGAGAGGTAATGTGGGAAATTCTAAATGAGAGGAAGGAAGAAGAAAAATGAGAAGGGTGTGTAATATTCGAGAAGGGGTTATGGAGTGGCAGGACATAGAATTAGTGCTAATGGTTAAACAAGGAGAAGAGATATGGACAAAGATTATAGATTCGAGGTACAATAGATGGTATATGATAGTCAAATGGCTGACGGAACCAGAATATCTGCAAAAGATAAAAAAGGAAGAAAAATGGAGTAGGGTTGTACGGTTCAGAATGGGAGAAGGAGTGAGAGCATGCAGATATTGGATGAATGAAGTGGAGAATTTATGCAGTGTATGTGGATACGAAATAGAGTCATGGGCACATGTATTAGAGAGATGTACAAGAGAGGAAGAGGGACAGTTGAGTGTGGATGAGTGTGCAAGATGGATCTTGGATGGTAGTGGACAGGGAGTGATGTGGATGAAGAAATTGGATGAAGTAAGGGTAAGAAAGGGAGTAGGGCAGAGCCAAACGGGTGATCCTGAAAAGGGACAGTAAAAAACGAAAATTGTTTTCAATATCGTGGAAAATGCATTTTTTTATGGTAAGAGGAAACGGAAGCCCTGGAAGCTCGCTCATTTTAGGAATTAATATCACTACTGTTACTATTGTTTATCCTACGTAATGCGAAAGAGTAGAATATAAGTAGTAATTAAGTTAGACTGAGGATGGAATTGTAAATATATGTACATGGAGCGGAGGCCCTCAAACCCGTAAAAGGGAGAGATTAAACACATACATACATGCATAAACTTTAAATTATTTTAAAATAGCTTATAAAGTTTAAATCGAACGCTTACATTTGTTTAACTAATAAATTTACCGTTTTCCGGTTTTCCAGGTTAAAAAAAATCCTGGACATTTCCTGGTCCAGCGGTTATCACATTTTAACATTATTCGTCTTAGGGTAAAAAATTCAAAATTCAAAAAGGTCAAAAAAATGAATTTTTCTCAAAATTGTTTTCATGTTTTCGTGGACAACAAAGTATATATTTGTTATGACAAATCTTCAATCAGAAGTTTTTTTTCCAAGTTTGACTTTTTAATCATGTTAGTACAGTAAACTTTCACCTATGTCCCCCGCCATAAAACGTATACGTTCACGAATGCCCCCCCCCCCAGGGGGGCCAAGACCTTTGCCGCGATTCTTTAGGATATTTGTGTCCAGCAACGTTCATTTGCTGCCTGGGCCTTGTATCGATACGCCCACTGTAAGCAAATTTTCCAATTGCGCATGTGCCAAAAAGCGCGCTTCCATTTTAAATCAATAAAGATATACTTTCAATAACAAGAGATATTTCGGGTTTCACTCGTGTAAAAAACTACGAATCTTGCCGACGTTACGTGCACATTGCAGTTCATTCGTTCAAGGCTGATCTGATTGGCCAATCAAGTGTTTCTATTAAAAAAAAAAAAAAAACCCGGGAAAACGGAAAGTCAAATCAGATTGGTATTATATCCATTGTCCCTATTAATGTTATTGGGGTGTTTTAAGATTTCGATTGCTTCTCTATGTTTTTTTGGAAAGATGTGGTGTGGTTTTGCAATGACTGTTGTTCTGTCAAATAAAATGTTATGTCCTGTTTCGATATGATTATCAGTTAGTGCTGATTGCATGAAATGTTTTAGCCTGACTTTGCTCTTATGTTCCTTTATACGTTAAGTCACCGCTCTCCCGGTTTCTGCAATGTAGACTTTGCCACAAAAAAAGAGATTTTATATACTTCTGGATCACTAAGGTCTGCCTTTTTGTCTTTAGGGCTATTTACTAGTTGTCCTATTTAAATATTAAAGTGATAACATCGAAATGTCTTGAAGAGGAAAGAAGTTTGCCCTAATCTGGTGGCTGCAAGCAAAAGGAAAAATGCAACCAGCGCTGAAATTTTAAAGATATTTATAAAGAACCCAGATCCGAAACACCCCAAAAAAGGTATTAAACACACGAGAAGAAACGTCAAAAAAGGTAAGAAAGATACAAATCTTTTGCATTGAGTTTTTTCTGTACCACAATAAATAAATCCACATTAGTTACCACAGATTCTGAAGAAATGGATTTCCCTTTCACACAATTTTCTTCTGAATTGAAGAATCACGAAATTGAATGATTTCATATTAGAAATTTAGAAAATATGGCAATGTCAAAACCTTGAAAATTGAATATTTTAAGATTAGAACATTAAAAATTATTTATACTTAAAAGCGTTCAAAATTAAATAATAAAAAATTGCAAACTTTTAAATTTAAAAAATTATAAATTCAAAGCGATCAAGATTTGACTATTTAATATTGAACACTAAATTGAATCTTTTAAAGTTGAAACTTCGGAATTTCTAGAATTTAGAATTGTTATTACAGAACGAAATTATAATTTGAACTTCAAGCTAATTAGGCGAATTGTTATAAAATCAATGAATGAATTGAATTATACTATACAAACTTTCAAACTAAATAATAATTAAAAGCATTAAAGTTTAACCAGCACATTGACATAATTAATTACCAGACATTTTTGATTCAAAGAAGGAAAATATTAATCCAATTGTAAAATACATTTTCGTTGCAAAAGTTTAATCTAAAGATTCTACACTTTTCTGTAGCCTCTGACAAACACTCCTCCGTTTTCTCGTATTTTTATTGACATGCTATTATTAACTATACTCCGCACGTTATTCTAGAACTAAACTTATTTTTAAATTTGACTAGAGAAGACTTATTACTAATAACTAAAGATAAACGCAGTTTATTAAAATATCCGCAAGCGCGGATAACCGAACGCACGTTCCGGCGTATAAGTCGAACGCCTAATTCCCATAGCTACGATGCCACGCTGAGTGCGATATCATAAATGCTTGACGGCATTCATCCGATACTTTAGAAATTAGGAAAAAAGGTTTTTGAAGCTCGATTTGTTATATATGATTTTTAAAAGTACTTACGTAATTTTAAATTAAATCGATCCTTAAGAAAAATTCTTTTCAAATTTTTAAGGCACGAAATGTTTATATCTTTTTCAGAAAAAAGTGAAGTTTTTCAAAGTTTGCATCTCGGTAATTTTTTTAATTTGTTCTTTTTAAATTTAAGTATAATTAAGGATAAGAACATTAATGTACTTTTTTGCACTCACAGCTATATTACCCGTTTTACCTGTCGAGGGCTTTACAAGATCCCCTCGAGAAAATAATTAATTGATAGAAATTATTTTTTAAATATATCTTTATGAATAAATCTTTTTATCTAGTTTAATTAAAAAATATAGTGCTAAAATGTGAGTATATAAATAATGTAGGACAAGTAGCACACGACAATAACCTGTCGAGGGCCAGCAGAGGAAAAGTCGCTAGAAAATCTGGTTGCGGCCTCGTGAGAGCCAATATTTAGTTTAGGCATAAAGAGGCAATTTCTACCCGGGATACTCCCCTGCGCGCATTCTTTCAATATTCTTGATATTCTTGATATTCTTCATAATCTCAATTATTTTTGATATTCCAAAATATTTCGAAATATCCCTAAATCTTCACAGATATTCTGACATATTCTTCAATTTCCGTTTGCGCTCTACAAGTTTTTAAAGATTCCAAATTTTTTAAAATGATTTTAAAAAATGTCAAAAAATTTCAAAAGAGTTTATGTATTTTTGTGTCATTACAAAATCTGTTAAAGTGCTTGAAAGGATTTGAATGAATTTCAAATAGATTTAACAGCATTTAAACATTTTTTTAAATTCAAAAAGATTAAAGTTTGTAAATAACTTTCAAAATATTTCAAGTTCAAGAGATTTTTAATGAATTTAAGGGATTTTAAGTAATTTTGAAGAATTTTAAAGGAATTTTGGTAGAATTTAAATGAATTTTAAGATCTTCGTACATATATTATTATAAGCGTAGATATATTTTTTATAAAATGGGTCACAACAATTTGCAGACGGCCTTGCACAGCTGTACGTTATATTTCAGATTTTTTTTATACTTCAAGCTAGGCTAGCCGAGAGGCTTTAGGCGTTAGGAATGCGAAACTTATAGGGTTCTAACCCGCGGCGAATAAAAACTTTTATTACGTGCGATTATAAATAGTGAAGTGATTACTTCTATAAAATTAATTGAATTTTTTTTTCAGTGTGAAAAATAACTTGAAACATTACGCAAATGTCACTATGTCTTCTTCTTGCTCTACTTTTATTAATTTTTCGTCAAATATTTTTATTCTGTACAGGAAGGTAAAGTATGAAGCGTTAAATTAGAAACAAAAACTAAGCCTCTATTTAGACGCCCCAATTAGAAGATATGGAAATTTGTACCCATTAGAGCACTAAAGTTGGAGCATAAACCGTATGAGAATATCCTCTACTACTTTACAACCTTAGCACCTACAAAATATGAACGTAAAGCGTGTCAAAGTAAGGCCTATATTTCGACTCGGGATCTTACTGGAGAAAATGCGCTCAAGTTAAAAAAGTTAAAACGTTTAGAAAAAATCTATATATTATCTCAAAACCTTTAATTATGCATGCATAGTCATCGATTCCAGAGCGATATAATGTACCCTATGCCTCATCTCCAGCCTACGTAGAAGCATTTTTCTCTTGCAGTCGAGCCTTTCTTGCCTCCAGTACTACAGCAACTAGTAAATTCGACATTCGGTGTTTACGTTTGAATTCGCTTCACTATAAATGGCATTATTCCGTAAATAATAGTTGGATCTTTATGAAATTTTCAGACAATACTTTTGAACTGTTATACTTTTATAAAATGTAATAAAAAAATCGATTTTTCAAAACCCAAAAAGGTAGAGATCCCTTTATGGCACTATTGGTATCAAGGTACATATACTCATTACGATACTCGCGTTTTGAACTCGACTTTTTATGTGCGCAAATATTCGTTAAATGGAGGAGGGAAATATGAATTTGAAATTTGCCTTAAGCTGATGTCATAATTTTTTGGTATCAGCAGATCACTGTGAAATGTTGCAGGTTTTTATGCAGCTCGCAATACTTAAAATTGTAGGAAAAAGAATTGTTAAAAAAAGATATGGGGCTAAGATCGTGCGACTCTTTCAACTTCTTTAATAAAATTCGATTTTTTGAAGAAAAATGCGTCTAACCGACTTTCTCTTTTTTTCTCACTAATTCGTCACTTAGTTTCAATGTTAATCACATTGTGATTTGTAAAGTTTAAAGTCCAAACGTGAAAGATAGTACCAATTCCATCGTGAACATTTGAGATTAAATAATTTCTTATTGAAGATTATAATTAGGCATTATTATATTCTCATCGTAATGAGAATGTATTAGTGTTTAATCGGAATTTAAATATTCCCAATGCGATCACGTTTCAATTAAACAAAAAATTGATGAAGACTCTTCTACTATCAGCGAGAAAATTCGAGTCCTCTGGCTTTGACGTTGAATAAGTATGTGAAGAAAAAATGGTAGGTTAATGAAAGAGGTATCATTTTAAAGGTGCAAAGGTTGTATGTTAATGAGCTGAAAAGTAATATTTCAAAAAATTATTTGTAGGTTACAGATCTGAAAATACGATGAAAAGTGAGGAAATTTAATAGCTTTTAAAAACAGTGAACTTTGAAGCGTAGTTTTTTATTGAAAAAATAATAGGAAAAATTTTGAAAAAATTCATGGTGGTACATTAAACATTTCTAAACAGATTGCCGTCGAAAAATTTGCAAAATATAAATAATGGTTCGTTTTTTGTGAATAAATATGCGACCGCACTATCTTCAGTTCTAGTGAAGATAATCAAGTGATTTAAATTGTAGGGAGTTAGTTGAACTATCTGTAATAATCTACAATTCAAAGGAAGTATGTGCTTCTTTTTGTCTTCGTACAAATTTCGATATTTGAAGTCAGTTTTTTTATATAGGAAAGCAAGTGCGAGAGCCCAGCGTGGTGCCGTTTTTTCAGGGTATCGTCCTCGGTTTTTCTCAACCCGACCTACCCAACTTGTGCCTCCGAGCCTTACTCTGGCCTTCAAACCCTTTCCCTGTGTTGAGGAAAACCGAGGCCGATCCCCTGAAAAAGCGGCACCACGCTTGGCCCTCGCACGTGCTTTCCTATATAAAAAAACTGACTTCAAATATCGCAATTTTTACGAAGACAACAAGAAGCACATACTTCCTTCAAATTGCAAATTATTGCAGATATTTCAACTAACTACCTGCAATTTAAATCACTTCATTATCTTCATTAGAACTGAAGATAGTGCGGTCGCATATTTATTCACAAAAAACGAACAATTACACAGCCACACAAAAAAAGCTTCTGGATCTGGTAACAACACGTACGTATTCCTTTGGATTTTGGTGCGCTGAATTCAAATTCGATATTAAAAATCACCAATCACATCATGGTTGAGCCATAACCACAAAAAATGACGAAAAATCATGCACCGAGGCAAATAAATTTCGAAATAATGCCAGTGATGCAAATTTTCACTTCAAAAACATGTCGACAACTGTGAAGGATCAACCCTTGCCTGATATCAACTTAATTAACATAACTTTACCCAACAGAACCTGACCTCATCTAACCTGAATGAACAGAAATTTATTGAACTACACGTAAAGCTCTGGAAGCATATTTTCCCAGTAGCAAATTTAGGTCAGGTTTTTTTTAGGTTAGGATAGGTTTGACCTCTTTGCAGGTTAAGCCCAAGCTCATTCAAACGGTACCGCAAACACAACGGGACAACACGATCAGTTTAATTGTGTTTCGTTGGGTTAGGTTAGGTCAGGTTAGGCTAGGTTAGATTTATTTCTAGGTTAGGCTCGAGTTGACCCATTCGATGTGGCACACATTTGCTGGGAAATTTTCCCAGTAGCAAATGTGTGCTACATC
>NC_046663.1:128569436-128602085 GCF_010883055.1 Belonocnema kinseyi
TGCTGGGAAATTTTCCCAGTAGCAAATGTGTGCTACATCGAATGGGTCAACTCGAGCCTAACCTAGAAATAAATCTAACCTAGCCTGACCTGACCTAACCTAACCTCACAAAACACAATTAAACTGATTGTGTTGTCCCGTTGTGTTTGCGGTACCGTTTCATTCAGCTTCGGCTTAACCTACATAGAGGTTTAGCCCATCCTAACCTAACAAAACCTGACTTTACCTAACCGATTACACTGGCAACCCTGTTCTTGCGTACTTTCATATTTTGACATTAATAGCAGTAAATGTCTGGAGTTTCGTAACCGCTTGTTGCTAGCATTATTCGCCTATGTCTGTAACCAGGGCACCTCCACGTGGTGACGGTGGGCAACGGATCCACATTGGCAGAGTCCCTGAATAAACGGCGCTCATGCCGTCATGGCAGACACTTCAAATGAGTAATGTGCGTCAAAATATAGCCCCTACATGGAGACTTTTCACGCTATTACTTGTAGGGGCTAAGGTTGTAAAGTAGAGGATATTGCCATACCTTCCTATACTTCCTATTCTACTGAATAACATTATTTGACGAAAACTTAACAAAATGGAGCAAGAAGAAGACATACTGAGATTTGCGTAATTTTTCAAGTTATTTTGTACAAGGAAAAAAATATACATTAAATTTTATAGAACTAATCCTATAGTAGAGGATACGCTGGGTAGTTTAATAGAAGTTAAAATCGTCTTTGTTTTACATTGCGTTGAACTAGTCCCGAAACTATAGAGAACAGTTCTATAAAATCATGATCGATTTTTCGCCACAAAAAAAATTATTATTCTGTATTATTATATTATTACTATTATACTCTAATATTTGTTCACATGTTTATGGACACAATTATTCAATATTCCACAATCACTACACTATTTAAAATCGCACGCTATGAAAGTTTTTATTCGCTGCGGGGGTTCGAACCCTATAAGTTTCGCATTCCTAACGCCTAAAGCCTCTCGGCTAGCCCTATTTTATAAAATTTTAAACTGAAATCATTCAATTTCGTGATGGCTTCCGTTTCCGGTACCGATCGCGAAAGAACTCTTTTTTTGTCAAGTGGTGTATTTTTGGCTTTGGTGAAAGAAATAAGGGTGAGTGGATGCAGAAAAGGCAGAAAGTGTGGAAATCGAGTGTAAAGGAAGAAGAGTGAGTGAAGGCAAAGGTGTGAAGGGTGAAAGTGAGTGGTTTGAAGTGAAAATTTGGAGCGTGTGAAGTTTTTGAGGCTAGGAGTGAAAAAATAGTTGCTTCGTCAGGGGAGCAAGTGGTAGGTGATAAAGGCGGGAAACGTCACGAAACTTTGGGTAAGGCAGGATGCCGACGACGTAAAATCCACAAACTGGCGCCAGAGGGCAACAGTTACTGGACGATCACACAGAGCAGAAAACCGTAGTGGCTGCAACAGCTGACGTTGCTGAAAGCATTGGAAGTGGGCGGATGGGTAACGTTGATCGCAGTGACAGCAGCGGTGATGAAAGTGCCTAGAAGTTGACGCGGGTGGGGAGGGTAGCGGACTCAGATACGGACAAGCAACGCGGAAGGCCCTTAAATTTACAGCGCCTTAACAAGCTAGGCAACGCGGGATTGAACAGAAGTCTGGACGAATGGCAAAAAAGGCAAGCGCGACTAGCACTAAAGGGGAGGAAAAAAGAAAAAGAGTGGCTGGGGAAGATGAGGTAGAAAGGGATCAGGATAACAAGGGAGTTAGAATTAAAAGGAAAACACCAGAGAGTGATAGGGGGATGGGGGGATGTTTGAAAAATTGCAAGCTCTCATTAAAGGGTTTAGAGAGGAAACAAGAAAGAGATTGGATGACATAAGTAGGGATATTAATAGGCAGGGAAACGATGTAAGGGGGAAGTGAAAAAGGTCAGAGCAAAATGGGAAGAATGGGCTAAAAGTTTGAAGGAGGAGAAAGACAAGGTTTGGGGTAAACACGAGAGCATTGAGAATAGACAGAGAGTGGTTGACGAACAGAGATCTAGAGAAATAAAAAAGTTGGAAGAACGGGTATCCAGTCTAGAAATCAGGAATGAGCATATGGGGGAAAATACAGAAAACGAGGAAATATTTAAAGGAAATGAAAATAACGTCCGAAGTGAGAATGAAAGATTGAAGAAAAGACTCAGTTAGATCGAAAGAAGATTAGAAGGGGAAGAAAGGGCAAAGAGGAAAAATAACATAGTAGTCCCGAGATTAAAAGTGGAGAGTGAAACAGGAGAAGTGGAAATAACAAATCTTTTTCGAGATATTAGAGTGCAGGTAAGGGTAGAAGGAGTCAAGAGAATAGGAGGGACAAAGGAAGGAAAAGAATGAATGTTTCTAGTAAAAGTGGGGAATGAGGAGGAGAAAAAGAAAATTATGGAGTGTAAAAAATTATTGAGAGGAAGAAGGGAAAAAATTGAAGAAAATCTGACATGGAAGGAGAGGAAAAGGAGATGGAAAATAGAGCAGAGGGCTTAGGTACAGAGGAAAAGGGGCCATATGGTGTGGATAGGGAGAGACAGGTTATGGATAAATGGGGAGGAATCGTGCTGGGATGAAGAATTAGAGGAATTAAGGAAAAAAGGAAAAAGTCTTGAGAAAGGTAGGGTGAAGGGAGACGAAAAAAGAGTCTAGAAATAAATCAGAGGGGTTTCCAAACGGGAAGAGAGAAACGTAAAAAGAGCTTTCTGAAATGTGTCAGGTTTGAAGAACAAGAGTAATGGATTTTGGCAGGAGTAAGAAAAGTGGGATATGATTATGATGAGTGAAACTTGGGGAGATGAGAAGTACTGGAAGGGAATAAAAAAGCTGTTAACGAAAGGTTATGTATGGACAATGCAAGAAGCAAGAAAAGAACAATGATAAGAAAAATTATAATTGGGAAAGTAGAAATAGCAGTGGTGTGTGTATACAGAACAAGAGGGGAAGAGGAAGGCTGGAGAGTAATAAGGAGGTGGATGAAGGAAAAGAAGGAAGAATTGGTTTTAATAGGAGTAGACTTAAATGCATGTACTAGTGAACAAGGAGGAGGGTTATGGGATGAAGAAAAGGAGGCAGTTATAAGGAACTTCAAACATAGAGAGACGGACAGGGAGGGGAGAAAGTTACTAGACATGATAGGAGAAATAGGATGGTTTATATGCAATGTCAATATGAAAGAGATGAGGAAGGGGAGATCACATTCATAGGAAAGGGAGCAACAGTAATAGACTACATCTTGGCCTAAGAAAGAATGCGGCAAATAATAGGGAGTATGAAGGTAGGGAATGAGATAGGGTCCGAGCACTTCCCGGTCATAGTTACACTAAGAAGAGGCGTCAGTAAGCGCAAGAGAGGGAGAAAGGAAAAAGGGCGCGAAAGAAACACGAAAATGGGAGTCTAGGGGGTAGATAAATTAAAAGAGTTTAAAAAAAATGGAAAGGAAGAAGATTAGGTATGAAAAAGAGGAGGGAATAGACTCGTTAATTAAAAGCTTGAAGGGGTCCATTGAAAACGTAAAGATGAGCTGGGTACTAATGAAGGAAGAGTAGGGGGAAAGAGAGGCTGGTGGGACGAGGAATGCTGGGAGAGTAAAGAGAAAATAAAAGAGTGTGTGAGCAAATGGAGAAGAGGGGAAATGGAGAAGGAGGAGTATAACAGGAGGAAAAAAGAACATGAGAAGATGCTGGAAATAAAAGGACAAAGGGGAAAGGAAGAATATAAAGCAGAGGTAGAAAAAGTGATCAAAGAAGGTAGGATGTGGGATGTGATAAATAGGGATAGAGGGGAAAGGAAGGGTGCTAACGAAGAAATAGAAATGGAAGAATGGACGGATTATTTTAAGGGTTTATCAAGGGGAGAACAAAATAAGATCAAAGGGGAAAATTGTAGAATAGTCCAAGGAGAAATGGAGGAAGGGAACGAGATAACAAGAGAAGAAGTGCATGAGGCAATAAATAGGTTAAAAAGAAACAAGGGGACAGGAGAAGATGGGATGGAGAACGAAGCGATGAAGTTTGGAGGAGAAGGGATTAGGGATGGGATGTTGAAGATCTGCAACAAGGTCTGGATACCGCTTGTCAAGAAAGGGGAAGGAAAGAAGGTAAAGGAATACAGAGGGATCACTCTGATGTCAGTCAACTATAAAATATACGCAGAAATCTTAAGAAAAATGTTGCAGAGTCAGGTAGAACAAAAAGAAAGTATCCCACATAATGAGACGGGATTTAGAAAAGGGATGGAAACTATAGACAACATGTACGTATTTATCTATTCAGTTAACAGAAATTCGGAGAAAGAAAGGGAAACTAGTCGCTTTGTTCGTAGATTTCAAAGCAACGTTTGACTCAGTGAACAGAAAAGTGCTGTGGCAGGCAATGAAAGAGGGGGGTGTAAAGGAAAAGTTAGTGGAGAGGATACAGGAAATTTTTATTGAAACCAGGATTAGGGTGAAAATAGGAAAGGAAAAAGGGCAAGATTTCTGGACAAGCCGAAGTCTAAGGCAAGGGTGCCCTTTGAGTCCGTTACTATTTAGTATCCTATTGGCAGACTTAGAGGGGAAGCTAAAGGAGAAAGGGAAAGGAGGAACGGTTTTGGGTAATAGCAAACTATACTCTCTAGCATACGCGGACGATGTAGTTCTATTAGCAGATGATGAGAAGGGGATGAACCTAATGATGAGAATCTTCGAAGAGTATGTGGGAACAAAAGAGCTGACGGTGAACGTAGATAAGACAAAGGTGATGTGTTTTAAAAATAGAAAAAGCCAAATAAAGTACGTTTTGAAGATAAACGGACAAAAATTGGAAATTTTGGAGGAGTTCTGTTACCTAGGTTTTTGGTTTGAGGTAAAAGGGGAAACGAGCTGCAGGTGAGGAAAAGAATTGAATGTGCGAGTAAAGTAATGGGCCAAGTATGAGTTATAGGAAAGAGAAGGTTCAAGAACGATTGGAGAATGAAGGTCTGGTTGTTTGATGCGTTGGTGTGGGCGGTGTTGTGTTATGATGTGGAGATCTGGGGATGGAAGGAACATAGGAAAGTAGAAAGCATGCATGAGCGATTTCTGAGGTGGGTAATAGGGGTTAGCTGGAGCTGCCCGGGATATATGTTAAAAGAAGTGTTAGGAAGAGAAAATATGGTTACTAGACAAATTAAGAGAGTCTGTAGGTTTGAAGAGAAGCGAAAAAGGGGAGAGGGAAGTAGAATCGCACAAGCATGTTTCGGCGAAATTCGGAACAATGAAGCGAGAGATAATGTGGGAAATTCAAAATGGGAGGAAGAGTGGAGAAAAATTATAAGGATGTGTAATATTCGAGAAGGGGCTATGGAGTGGCAGGACATAGAGTTAGAGCTATTGGTTAAACAAGGAGAAGAGAGATGGACATAGATTATAGATTCGAGGTACAATAGATGGTATATGATGGTAAAAGGGTTGACGGAACCAGAATATCTGCAAAAAATAAAAAAGGAACAAAAATAGAGTAGGGTTGTACGGTTCAGAATGTGAGAAGGAGTGAGAGCATGCAGATATTGGATGAATGAAGAGGAGAATTTATGCAGAGTATGTGGATACGAAAGGGAGTCATGGGCACATGTATTAGAGAGACGTACAGGAGAGGAAGATGGACAATTGAGTGTGGATGCGTGTGTAAGATGGATCTTGGATGGTAGTGGACAGGGAGTGATGTGGATGAAGAAATTGGAAGAAGTAAGGGAAAGCAAGGGAGTAGCGCAGAGCCCAACGGGTAATCCTGAAAAGGGACAGTAAGAAGCGAAAATTGTTTTCAATATCGTGGAAAATGCATTTTCTTATGGTAAGAGGAAACGAGAGCCCTGGAAGCTGCTCATTTTAGGAATTAATGTTACTACTGTTACTATTGTTTATCCTACGTAATGCGAAAGAGTAGAATATAAGTAGTAGTTAAGTTAGACTAAGTATGGAATTGTAAATATATGTACAGGGAGCGGAGGCCCTCAAACCCGTAAAAGGGAGAGATTAAATACATGCATGCATACATACATACATTCATACATACATACATACATACATACAATAATACATACATACATACATACGTACATACATACATACATACATACATTCAGTTTCGTGATTCTTTAATTCAAAAGAAAATTGCGTGAAATGAAACTCTATTTCTTCAGAATCTGTGGTAACTAATTTGGAGTTATTTTTCGCAGTACAGAAAAAGCTCAATACAATCAGAACTTGTTTGGGAATTCAAAAAGGCATTTAACCAACTTGCATAAAAAAATAAAGTGGCTCTCATATGGGTGCCTGGCCACCCATACTGGGACCAGCGTCTTGCTGCATTGGTTTTACCATCAAAAGCTGGATCCGCGCTAAGCACCAAGAATACTGGGAGCAGGTCCAGGGTTGCCGACAGGCGAAGTCCATCCTTTGATATACGTGCAGAATGGGCTATAACCTCTTTACAGAGTGCAGGGGATGTGGCAGGGATGTTGAAACATCCTTGCATGTACTATTCTAAAGCCCGGCTTTGGCTAGGGTCTCACTTCATGCAACCTGAGCAAGCTACAATGTTGTCAGTGATTGACTTACTGGGCTTTATCAAGAGGTCTAGGGTCAACTACTGACAGCGATAAGTAAAGGTGTAGCACAATAGTCTCTATAGTTTTAGCGCTAGGGGAGCTCCATAGGGGGCTCCTGCCCGTGGTTTAACTAACTAACTAACTGACTGACTCATCATAAATGTTGCCGAATTTATTATGAAGATCTAAATTAAAAGTCTGTCATCCAAACAAAACAGAATTTTGCCGTCAACAGATGCCCTACTTAAGCATTTGTTTATTAATTTTTTTTAAACATGAGATTAATGAACAAATTATTATTTTTGCTAAAATATTCACAAATTTCCTAACAAAAAAAAATTTACATTGAAAACAACGAATATTTCTGTCTAAAATGCCTGATTGCTGCATATGTACATTAACTTTGTTTATAATATAAACAATTATAATCATAAGAGAATTTTTTGATATACTATTGTTTTCATTCAAATCTCTTGCGATATAACTTGAAAAAACGTGTCTTCATGGAAAATCGTAGAAAAAAATTGTTCAACAAATAATTTGTCTATAAACAAAATTTTTGTAAATTGTCTAATATTGGAATATGCTTAACTAATGTAACTCTATGGAACTAAAGAGATTTCAACAAGTTTTCTGTTATTGACAAGCACCGGGAACGTCAAATAGAAAAAGTGGCCATTTTTTCGTAATGTTTGTTCATTTATAAAAAATTGAAAACCTAATTCAAAAATCAGAGTCGATAACTCTCTTAGAAATCTTATAAGATTTTTCATAATTTCTTTTGCTTGTGAGCTGTACGTTATTGAATGAGAAAATGTAATTTTTAATTGTCCATTATTTTTTTATGCCATGCATTTTTTTATGCAACATTTTTTTTGTCTTGACTTTCTTTTCATATCTTGCGTTATTCGGCTTAAAATGTTCATTTTCGTGTGTTTTTTAGAATCTTGTGAATGCTATAATTCTGGTAAATTTTGGTTTTATAAAAAAAGTCATTGGAATAAATTGTACGCCTATTTGAATACTATGAATATCCGTACAGAAAATTTTTAAATCTTATCAAAAGTGGTCGAAAAAATTATTTAAATACGCTCACTTTTTGAATTATTATTAAAAATGGCTGGCAAACGAACTTAACCTTTATTTTAGGAGACTAAAAAGTATACTAATTTCCAATCTAATTTATCAATTCTTTCCAAAGTTATCGTACTTACAAACTTAAAATCTGTTCACGTCTCAAAACGTGGACATTTGACAAAAACTGGGGGGTGGGGGGTCAAATTTTACACAAATATAGTACATTCTCTGGTGAGAATTTAAAAATCAATTAATTTGTCATGTGATGTTGTGGCTTGCCACTCGTTACGGATCCTTCCCCAGATTTATCGTATTATCAAAAAAATCCAATAACGCGAAATTAACCCTGGCCAACACTAGCTCAAAATAGATTAACTGAGAATGACTGTAAGGATGCAGAATGAGTGTGAATAAAGCAATCGTAGGTTAGGTTAGCACATTCTTTTGTACACTATAGGAAATGATTTAGATTACCTTTTATTTGTTATTTATATCCAAGTTGAATAAGAATACCGGAGGTTCATTGTATTTAGGGACCTGACGTCTTGTCTCGATCGACGGAAGTATTCCTCGCTTCCTCAATATCTCCAAAACAGATAGCACGGGTCACCGCACAACTCACCAACAGAAAATTTCCTACCCGGTGCACTGTCACATAATGATGAGCTCATCCTCCGAAAATTACCGGTGCGAAAATTAATCTCTGACACGAGGGATTAAAGGAAATCACTCACGACGTAACGGGCCATACTGTATTCGGCATCGGTCAAAACAAACTGACACAGCCATCTTGCCAAATATTCAAGCCGGCATACTACCAAATAAACTCCAATCAAATCTAATGAAGTGGCAACCGGATATTAAATTCAAGAGGTGAGCATCTCACGACACTAGTTTCTGGCGGGACTTTTTGATAAAAGATTGTTTAAAAGTAGTAATAAATTTTGAATTCTTCTGATTTTTTTGGAGTGACGCTAAGAACGCGTCTGGCGCCTGACAACGGTAGGTAATGTTAAGATTACCTTTTAACCATTAAGGACGCCAAGATTTGAGCATTATTTCTCCTTTTTGTCCTATCGATTGGAGATAATGTTACAGTCATGAATAACGTTTTGATAGATCTGGTTTCTGTTTTCATCGTGAAAAATAGCATTAAAACCATGAAACAATTACATTTTCAGAAAATCTACACACAAGTCGAAACAGAAATTAAAGAACAAAAGTTGTGATGAAATGTGCCCACGCAGCGGGCGGATTTTTTTGAACTGTTAAGGATGTTGTTCACGATTAAAACAAAAACTACACATGCTATCAAAAAGTAATCTTTAGAAAATTTGTAGAACATTTAAAAATGCACAATTTTTATCAACCCATCTTTTCACCTATGTTGCACAGTTTAACCATAAAATGTTATTTTTGATTTTCTATTATTTTGTTATGCTGTCAAAATTTGAATTTTCAATTTTTCAAAAAAATTCAGAAAGTTGTTATGATATTCATGTAGGGAATGTGAAAATAAACATTTTTCTTCTGTTTACTTTTTTTCATATTGTTCGTTATTTGGCTTAAAATGTTGATTCTCGTGTTTCTTTGGAATATTGTAAATGCTATAACTCTAATAAATTTTGATTATATCAAAAAAGTCCTTAATATAAATTGATCGCATTTTCAAATATTATAAATATCTGTTCAGAAAATGTTTGAAAGTTGAAATTAATATTTTTTAAAATTTTCAAAATGCTCTAACTTTTTGAGTTCTTATCCTAAATAGCTAGCTAAGAGAGTGTGCCAAAGGTCAATCGAATAGATTAATTTTTCAAAAGTTATCGTGCCCCCAGCCTGACATACATACAAACATACATGCAGACAGACAGACACATTTGTGAAAACCTGTTTTTCGGATTCTGGGGGTCTGAAAACGTGGACATTTGACAAAAACAGGGGGGGGGGCGGTCAAATTTTATACAAATCTAATACATTCTCTGAAGGGAATGTAAAAATTCGGAAAATCGGTCAATATTGTCAATTATGAATGTAATCTTAAAGTGAATGCAAAATAAATTACTAAAACTCTTAAAAGAAATTGAACGGATTAACCCATTTTTTAATATATTTTTTTAATCGTCTCGCAATTATCTGATGAACCGAATGCAGCGTATTAAAATTCAATTCCTTAATATTTAAATAATTTTTCATTCCTCTCAACCGGCTTTAATACTCTAATAATAGCAGGGACTAGGAGCGAATTGCCGCTCGCCCTTTTCTCTTCTCTAGCCAAAGAGGAGAAGAAAGCAGGTCACTGTCTTCTCTCCGCAGTCTTCAGGTAGAGAAATGGTCGGCAGACTTATTGATTCATTTTCAGGTATGGTCAGACTCCACCAAACTTAATTTTATCTACTACTTTTCGGTCTATTCATGTACCTTAGTGTGAGTGAGCTTATTCCAGCAAGGGTCTTTTGCCCCCAAGCATGTCAAAGTAAGGAAATTTTAAAACTTTTAATTTTTGAACTAGCAATTTGAAAATAGCATTATCAACATCCACGTGTTTTTCCGATTCTAATGATATATTACCTGCATAGAAAAGTTTAGAATTTGAAGGAGTTTAATATTAAGAAACATCAGCTTAGCAGTCAATTTAATACTAAATAATTCTCAAATTTTCCACCTTCATATACAAATAACATGTCTTTGGAATCGGAACATACGTAGATTCCAAATATATTACTTTTAAGTCTCTGATGGCAAAATTATGAATTTCATAATTCCACATTTTTCCCATTTTATAACAAAGGACCCCTGAGGAAAGGGATGTGTTCTGGCCAGCCCTATTTGACCGACCCGAATGTTGCATAGGACCTCTAGCTAAAGTTTGATGCCTGCTGTTAACTAATCCTCTGGTGGCGCTGCTGTACTTCTTGCTGCCAAATGCATTATTTATAAAAGAAATATAATGAAATAATTAATAAAAGAGTATTTTATGGACAACAAAGGGCCTGACCATTTTTATAATATATTCGCAGATATATAAACATTATTTTAAATTTGCAAAATCTATTAACACCTTCAAACATATGAAAAAATAATGCATAAACCAGTATACGTTTTCCGAAAGAAGTTTGGGAAAAGTGTTTGAGAGTCATGATAAAAAAATGCATCTGTAATATAAAATCCATTTTTAGAAATATAGGGATAGAAAAAGAAAATTAAATAATAAAAAATTAAATATTATAAATTGTAGTTAATTGACTCCAGAAATCAATGGAAAAATGTAAAATAAATTTAAAGTGTGGTATTGATAAGAAATAAAAAATAGCATTCATAAATAAATAATAGTTAAAAGTAAGAGTGTGATACGGAATTGAAAAGTTAGACTTTGATCCATTTTTTTCATTGCTGGCACAATTACGGATTTTAAATAACCTTTGAAATTTCTTTTAAAAACGCAAAAATAGATTCTTTTATTGTAATAGATAAGAAATATAAACAAATGACAATTATGAATTGAAGTTTCTGAAGGCATCTCAGTCAATTGTGACATAATTGATTAAACAAATACCTGATGGCAGTCCTATTTTTTTACAAATACTAAGCAATATAATTTTAATGTTACCCTCCATGAAAAATTATTATAAGAAAATAATTATAAGCGTAGTTATAATGATTTTCCTATAATTTTTTCGCTATTATAGGAAAAAATTTGAAAAATAATGATAGAAATTGATAGTATTAGAATATTAAAATACTTAGTGCGAAAAGTAGAGGATAGTATAAAATTTATTTTAAACTACTCAGACAAAAGCGCATAAATATGTTTATATTTATAACAATATTCGTTTAGATTGTGGTTATAATGAGACCTAAAAGCTATGCGTATCTTATACTTTATGAATAATTATTTTACTATTATTTGTTTCTATAACCATTTTTCCATAATTACTTTCTAATAAGTCATTTGAAATTTTCGAAAAAGACGTAAAGAATTTCACTTAATTATATATATTTTTTAAGGACTAACAAGATAGAAAATCATATTAATATTCATTTTTCTGTTTATTTTAACATAAAGTAGGGCCAGTGCCCAATTACAAGGGGGATGATGACTATCAGTGACAATTTTGTAAGTCCTTATTTCAAACACTTAATATACTTATTTCTACATTAAGACGAGTAATGTTACAAACATAACCCAAAGGCACGAATCTTTAATGTTTTTGTCATGTAAATAAATAATCTATCGAATTAGTTGAGTTCATATTTAAGATCTCTTTCATCGATTTTTCGTTATTTATAGTTTGGAATCTAATACCATTATGCGTCGGACGTTCCATAATGGTATGCTCGAATGTATCCATTTTTCGCAAATTGCACATCTGATCAAAGCTGTCGCAATCATAGCAATATTTTTGTCTACCCCGAAAAATTCTCGGGTTCTTAGAACCACTCAAACGTAGTTGACAGAGTGAGCTCAGTTTATTTCAGTTGATTTCTTTCAACAAATAGTTATTAGACGAGACACTGCTCTTAAAAGTGCAAGAATAGTTTGAATTGGTTGCTGCTAGTAAATCGTCGTTTCTAATTCTTTCTTGCAATTTAAACATTATCTGCACCAATTTCTGTTTGACCACTTCCGGGCATTGCTTGACAAATACATTTTTAAATCCTAGTTTCTCCAGTATGTGTTCAATTTGAGTTTCCGAGTTATATTTAATCTTATTTTATTTTAGTTGATTTAATTGAATTAGTTTGTTGTAGCACATCTTAACCAACCTTTCATCAGGCGTCTCTAGAATTTTGTTCCACCACCTAATTGCTTTTACCACACACTCATTTTCTAATTTATGTCTATTAGTTTTTAGTCTAATCATGTAATTAGGAGTGTTGCGGGAAAGGTTTAAAACTGATTTATAATATTTCACCTGCGTAAATTCAATTTCATCGAAATATCTTAAAAGCCAAATTTCAGCAGGATATAATGAGGTCTAAACCATTTAACTTTAATTGAACGTCTGTCGCGGATTCCACCAAGATAAAAATATCATTGGCCAATTCCAGGATTACAATCTTCGAGAGACCTCCCAATCCTACCCCAGAAGCTCCAATTGCTCTAAAAAAGTTCTCAATATCGCATATAAACAATAGAAATAGAATCGGACTGAGTGATTCTCCTTGCGGAGTTCCAAAATTGATTTTAATACCTTTTGATCTATCCCCATTTACGTCAAAATGCATCGAGAAGTCCTCGTAGAGCTTTATAATTAACCTCAGAAGCCTGCTATTAAGTCCAAGGTCTCTGAGCTTGTCCCATACTAATTTGTGCCTTCCTGATAAGAATGCTTGCTCAAAATCTACAAACATCGCGAAGAGAGTCCGGCCTTTAATTTTTATTATTGATTGTATTCCTGTATTTAATATAAAAATATTTCCAATGCAACTTTGGCCTTTCCGTAAACCGGCCTGCGCTTTTGGAATTATTATTCTATTTTCTACGTACTTTTACAATATCTCTGCTAAAATACGAGTAAATATTTTAGTGATGTAATTAAATAGAAAAATCTGTCTAAAATTGCTGGGGTTGTTTTTGGTCTCCTTTATTGTATATCAAAATAGTTCTTCTTTTGTCCCAATTTTTTGAAATAATACCAAAAGTTAACATTTTAATTCTTTAGTCCTTTTCAAGCTTTTATTGAGTTCAGCTTTAGATATCATGTACTGTTCGTCCTGCCAATTTTTGCCCGTTACTTTATTTTCGTTACTTGTTGGTCTTATTCCACAAAGACCAGCATTTTTCGCAGCAAATTTCATTGAAATCTCTAACCTTGAACACAGTTCGTCCTGTAGTAATTCTTTATTTTGCATAATTTTTGTGTATTCTAGATGCAACTTATATGATTCTGAATTTCCTTTCTCCCATCGATAAATATCCTAAATCAGTATTTTATTAGTTTTTGATCCTAAGTCTTTTCTATCCTTTTGATTCTGTCCTGAGTCTCCCAATTCAATTGTTTTTTGAAAAATATCTGTATTGTTTGATGATGAACTGTTCGCACTGTCCATTACGTAAGGAAAACAAGCTACGTTAACCCAAATTAAGTCAACCGGACTCCTACCCAAGTGATTTACAAATGTAAATTTCGCTGACATACCTAACTCTATAATTTACTTCAGAATCGCTACTTGTTATAACAGATGATAGTGGGGATCGCTCTATTGTCAATGGATCCAACTGGTTGAGGTCTCCCACTCTCGAGTTGAAGTTTCTGCCAATTATAACAGGCAGTGAGTTATCCGCTCTAGCTAAATTACGGATTCTATCAGAAAACCTCTCTATTATACTATCGGAGTATCGGATAGTATGAAGTGTTTGATAGTTCTTGAGGAATGCTGGATTCACTTTCAATATTGATGACTGCCACGTTTCCGTGACTCCGATTATGTCCTAGGTTAATAGAAGTTTCTTTGATTAATGTCTAGGTCGTATAGATTTTTTAAACCAGTTATATTCCAGAAGACAAGTTTAAATGATTGTGTTTTTTGTTTCCATTCTTCATCTCCAGTCTTCTAACACCATCTTCCTTTGACATCTTCTCTATATCATCGCGGCTTCTATTTGCTTCTTTGAAGCCTTTGCTATCTGTAGGAAATTAGTAACCTCGTCAACGTCACAAGGTTTTCCTTCTATTGATAGGAAGTAATCTCTGAGCTACTCTACATCCACTTTTCTCAGTTCCTTGAAGAGTGGTACCAGTTATTTCTTTCTTTCCTGTGTGTAATATTCATAATCATTTGAGATAAAAATGCTGGTCCCTTCTAATCTGTGCTTTTCTCCCATAATTTCTTTTTTTTTATAAGTGTAGTGAATGAAAGAAGAATAGTAGGTTTTTGAACTTTTCACGCTCCCTTTAAGACCTTGGTGTATTTTACATCACCGATGGTGATTTTAACTTTGAGCGTTTCTTTAATGAAAGTTATCATGTAATTGATTAACATGCGTGGATGAGTTGGAGCATCCAATCCGAAGAAAATCATGTTGTACCTTCTAGATATGCTCTCGTTTTTTATCTGTACAACCTGGACTTTTTGTAGTTGGTTTTTCAAAATTTGGTTTTCCTGTTTGAGTTCTTGAATCTCCCCCGTATATTTCTCCAGTTCATCTTTGGATTTTACATCCCGTTTCACAATTACTGGTACTTAATTCTTGATGTTGTTCCCGCGACCAAAATATATCGAAAATATCACTCAGATGTCACTCATTATTCTTGTTGTTTAAAAATTTATCTGTTTTGGTTAAAAAAATCATTTTTTTGTTGATATTTTAGGTGTTTTGTTGAAAACTTGATAGCTTTTGGGTTGAAAAAATATTTTTTTAACTGAAAATTTAACAGTCTCATTTTTGGTTGAAAATATGTATTTTTTCTAGTTGAAAAATTTTTTTTTCAAATTGACCGTTTTCAGTTAAAAGTTCATGTCTTATGGTATTCAATTATTATTCTTGTTGAAACAAGCATCTCTTTTGGTTGAAAATTCAAGTGTTTTGTATGAAATCAATTTTTTAAACTCTAAAATTAACTATTAAAATTAAGAATTAATTTTTTTGTTGCAAAAGCGTCTTTTTGGTCAAAAATTCTTTTCTTTCAGTTTAATATGATATTGTTAGTCAGAGATTAAGCATTCCCTTTTCCGTTACCAATTTATCTTTTTGGAAGAAAATTTAACCATATAGTTGAATGTTCATGTATTTTGTTTGAAATATAATTATTTTGCTGAAAACAACTTAGGTTTGTTTTATAAACTTATTTTTGAAACTGTCAATGTAGCTTCAAAATTAATCTGTTTTATTTAAAAATTCATTTCTTTAATTGAAAATTCGTGTTTTTTTCCTTTTTACTTCATTCTTTTTAGCTAAAAACTGAAGTATAAACTAAAATTTTCAGTTAAAAAGCGAATTTTTTTATTTATTGCTTAAGTTGAAAAATTAACTTTTTTGTCAAAAATTCATTTTTTGTTTGTTACAAATTAATTTTTTACTAAGGGGTCATTTACAAAATACGATATATGTTTTGTGTGTGAGAGGGGGGGGGGTCTGCTGAAGTATTATTCTCCATGTTAAGACCAATGGAAAAAGTATCACGCAGTCAGCCCTGTCAGGTGGCCAAAATATAAATCTCCATCTTTCCCCAATATTTCTTCAGAAATCCGTAAATAATGTCGAAAAAATACTTCAGATTTGAAAAAAAAATCTTCCGATTTTGAAAACCAATTTTTAAATAACTAAAAGTCTCATTATGAACTATTGTTGTTCAAGTTGACAATATTACATACTTTCTATGAATTTAACTACAAAAAATGTGCGTACTTGTGCGCAGCAGCTAAAGCGGCTGATGCGCAGGATGCGCACATGAATACTGGTAGGAAACTTCAAATATCAGTATACGTGACGCCAACGTAAATTTGAAATCAATACGTAAAGTTGAAAATGATTTTTAGACTTAAGGGCATGTGATACTTCACCGTGTGGCCAATCGGTGTATTTTAGGGATAATGACAAAAAATTGTATTCTTACCAATAAAAAATTTATGCATGTGCACAATTTCGAGCTTAGGAACGGTTTTCAACTCTGCCATTCAGATAATGTAGGTCTCTATCGTACCGATGCTATCGATAGCCACATAGAAATCATATATGAAATCATGGATTTTGGAAACACGGGACTAATTATGCCATCCTAACTTGGGTGAGCGGGGTTGAATCCACGGGAGGGGGAGAATTCCATGAGTGGGGAGAGCCGCCATCTTAAGATGTGCCATTTGATTATACGCACGAGCATTTTTGCCGACAAACTGTGCATGAAAATATAAACATGTGGGTGCTGCCATGTTTGTCGCGGGACATCAAAAGGTGGCGGACCTCCCCCCTCATTGCATCACCCCGCAATGGCATGCCTAGCCCCTTGTTTCATGTGTCCATGTATGAAATAAACTGATTTAATTGGAATTTGGTTTCCGGAATGAAGGTGTAAAGTAGTGGGAATTGTTGATGCTGAGCTTTTCTGATATTGTGTTGAAATTTGAGGTGAGTGGATTTCGGAAGCGTGTAGTAGGGTGTGGAGGTGAGTGATTAATTGAGGGATTGTGAAATTGAAAAGGGGAGGTGGATATTTTAAGGATTGAGACAGATTTATGTGGAAGTTGACGTTAGATTGGTTGGATATTAGTGACAGGGTAGGAGGACTGGGTTGATCGGGTTGATAGTAGCAGGGTTGAGTAGTGACAAAGAAAGGTGAGACAGGTACCAAACTGCGACGATAGAGGCAGGGAGCTTGAGATATGAAAAAATGCTTAGATCGTCTCCGGAAAATGGCTGAACTTGAAAAAGAAATTTAAAAAATGTGAAGAATTCAAGGAACAATTAGAAAAGAGGATGCAGTCATTGGAAGGAGTGGAAGAAGTACTAAAAAGGATTGATGCGAAGGTAGAGATAGACGAAGAAGAACATGGTTTAAGTATGGAAGAATATAGATAGACGGAGTATGGCGCAATTGGTATATAGAAAGGGAACAGATAGTAAGAAATGAGGTGCAGGGAAACTAGGAGAGGAAGGAACGGGAGATGGGAGAATAATCTATAGTGAAAAGGAAAAAAAGACGAGAAATTAAAGTAAGGGAGAATGGAAGATATGTTACTGGAATATAGCAGGATTGCAGAGAAAGGATAGGGAATTTATGAGAAATTTGACACAATGGGATGTAGTTATAATGATGGAGACGTGGCTAGAAGAAAAGGGATTATGTAAACGGTTATATGCAGCAGAAAGCAGAGGAGATGGGAGAAATGATTGAAGAATATTAAGAAGATATTAGGCTGATAATAGGTGGAGATTTCAATGCGAGAACAGGAGACAGAGGAGGAAGAGAATGGGGTGAAGAGAGAGGAAGAAAATCCAAAAATAAGGTACTAAAAAGGGAGGGAAAAAAGTTGTTGAAGAGCTTGGAGGAGTTCAGGTGGTATATCTTGAACGGAAATATAGAGGGAGATGAGAAAGGAGAATATACACGTTCAGGAGGTGAAAGGGGAACAGTAATTGATTATGTGATAGTATATGGTCATGAATAAATGTAACAAGTGTAGGACAAGGGAATTGGTCAAGGGAAGGAAAAGAACAGTTTAGAGAAAAAGGTCAGAAATAGCAAAATGGGAGAGGGAAATATGGATGAGGAGATGGAAAAAATGATAGAAGATATAAAAAAAGTATTAGGGTGCACAAACAAAAATGAAGTTAGTAAAGGGGGGAATACAAGTGGATAGGGTGAGGACTGTAAAGAGAAAAAAATGAGGTCAAAAAGGATTGAAAAAAGTGGATAAAAGAAAAAGTAATGGGGTAGAATGTAGGGAAAAAAAGAAAGAGTATACTGAATTGTGTGATCAAAAGCAAGAGAAAGTGAATGAAAGGTTTGAGGAAGAAGCGGAGAACGCTAGGACAGAAGAAGAGGTATGAAAGGTAGTAAATAGAGAAAGAAAGAGAAGAAAAAGAGTAAACCAGGATATGGGAATGGTAGAATGGAAGAAATATTTTTTGGATTTGTTAGGAGGAGTAGAAAGAAAAGTTAGAAAGGAAGAAATATATGGTAGAGAAAGAGATGAGGAAGAGGGCATAACAAGGGAAGAAATAGTGAAGGTTTTAGGAATAATTAAGGATCGAAAGGCACCTGGTATAGATGAGATGCCAAATGAAGTATGGAAATATGGAGGGAAGGAACTAGAGGAATGGGCATGGATAATGTGTAATTCAGTACGGAGAGCAGAGGAGTGGCCAGAGATATGGAAAGTAGGAGTAATTATACCAATAGTAAAGATAGGCAAAGGAGAGGAGTTCAAGCATTATAGGGGTGTGACGCTGATGCCAACACTGTATAAAGTATATGTAACTGTTTTCTCGGAGAAATTGAAGATAGAAGTTATAAAAAAAAAGATCGAGCCACTGAATCGGACAGGGTTTAGAAAAGGAATGGGGGTAATGGACAATATTCGTGGACTTAAAGGAAGCGTTTGACTCATTAGACCGAGGCGAAATAGAAAAAGTTATGGTAAAAAGTGATAAAAAAGGGATTAATAAAGAGAGTATCGGCAATTTTTAGAGAGACTTGAAAAAAGAAATGAGGAGAAAAGGTTGGGGAGGAGTTAGGATAGGGAAGGAAAGAATATATACACTGGCTGAAGGGATAGCGGGATTAATTACAGGATTAGAGAAATACTTAGATGGTAAAGAAGAAAGAAGAAAATCGCCGAGCACACCAAACCCTTCTAACCTTTTACGCCTCTGCCAGAGCTTATATAAGAGAGCGGTTAAAAAAAGCAGCAGGGGTAATGAAACAGATATAGGGAATAGAAAAAAGAAGGTTGAAATAATTTGGAGAAGGAGAATGTGGTTATTTGATACGGTAATGTGGCCGCTATTAAGTTATGGATCAGAGACATGGGGATGAAAAGAAAGGAAAGATATTAAGAGTATACAAGAAAGGTATATAAGGTTGTACACTAGGAGCAGACTGCCAGGGCCTCAGAAGTTCCTGAAAAATGTATCACGTATTTGGGAATGACCCCTAAAAATATGACTAAGATATGCGACCGTCCGTGAAGAAAGGGACCTAATGCGGAAAAAATCGATTTTTATTTTCTTATATCAATCAATAGTTTCCAAGTTACTCTTTCATTTCTAATAATCAGAATTTCTTAACGGTAATTAAATTTCTTGCTATTAAGCTACGAACATGGGCATACTAAACATACGCGGAGACGAAACGAAAATGCCCGCGAAAGCAAACCCCGCCACTTACCACTACTGGATATAGCTGAAGCAGACCGATGCAAGCGGAGCTCACGGATACGGCGTCTAAGGGTGCAGTGATGAGTTAAAGGGGTGCTTTTTGTAGACGCGTCCCCACTACTCAAATGCTGCTTTGTGGAATCTGCTGCAATCGATGATGATTCTTTTTAATAGGTTGTTCTTTGTCAAATCTTGTCGTGAGATCTCTGATTAGAATAGGATTTGATAGATCGACTTATGCTCATGATATATTGATAGTTTCTAGTCTATCAGACGCATCAAGTCAATTCATCAAGAACTTTTGCGCTCTGCGACTCCAATGTCACAGAGCTCAAACCTAGCTGCTTGTCCAGCAGGAAGTAGCAATTCCACCAAAGTGACGTTAACCAAGATGGGCACAGAAGAAAACCTATCCATCGTCACCTCGAAAAACAAAAAGTCAAAACTCGCTTAATCGTCCGATAACGTTCCGGGCAGCGCCAGTCGTGGCCAATCCTCAGTAACCTCAATCAGAGGAAGTATTATAGTCTAAGAGCCAAGGCGGTTTTTGGCGAGTTATTAGGTAACGATTCTGTCACTATTTTCCTGATTGATGAGAATATAATTATCACCAAATGTGGCTTCTCCAGGGGTAGCTCCGGGGAGAAGGTGTTTAATTACTTATTCGAAGTTGTGAAAAAAATGATTAAAATCAGTCATAGGGTAACGGCTTAATCTTTCTGTGTTGAATGTCAAAACAATTAGAAAATATTCCATGCAATTGACAGAACAATAGGCCGGTGCGGAAGGGGGGCAGAACGATCTAGAGGTGTAAAGGAATGTGTCATTTTAAAGTTATTTTCTAAAAGCCAAATTTTTATAGAACATTCTATTCATTATTCAGAATATATATTCGCAGAGGCAGAACAAAATCTCGGGGATAGCAGCCTGGCAGAACATCGCAAACTGCCCGGTTTTGACATTGGTCATTGTGCGTCGGTTGACGGTCCTGAAGCTGCGAGCAGAGTGGCGTAAACTATGTCTCTACTTACGCTACTGATCGTCTTTGGAGCACAAGTGACGACTCTGCTCGCAGTGTGAAGGCCGTAAACCGCCGCACAATGACCAATGTCAAAACCAGGCAGTTTGCGATGTTCTGCCAGGAAGTTATCCCCGAGATTTTGTTCTACCTCTTCGAATATATGTTTTAAATAATGAGTAGAATGTTATATAGAAAATAACTTTAAAATGACATATTCTTTTACACCTCTGGATCGTTCTGCCCCCCCCCCTTCCACACCGGCCTATTGTTTTGCCAATTGCACGGAACATTGTCTAATTGTCTTGACATTCAACACAGAAAGATTAAGCCATTACCCTATGACTAATTTTAATCATTTTTTTCACAACTTCGAATGAGTAAATAAACACCTTCTCCCCGGGACTGCCCCTGGAGAAGCCACATTTTGTGATCAGTATATTCTCAGGGACTGAAACGTAGTTCCTAACACTAAAAAGCCTAATTCAAACATAACTACAGTTTCAGGAAAAATACCCCCCATTAATGTTATTGTGGACGCGGGTGTTATTGTGGTGTTATTGTGGACCCCTATACAGTTCTGCATAAGCTTTTAAAAGATTCCACCAAATTTAACCCGATGGTGTACAATCTCGGGTCAGACATCTATTGTATCCGAGTTTCATATTTTAAAGAATATAGAGAAATTATCGCTAATCTAGATCAGCAAGGATTCCAATATTACCTATATAAAATCATTGACTCTCCACACATTAAACTAGTGGTTCGAAATATCCCCATCGCGTTCGCGGAAGACTCAGTTCTCTCCGAACTGAAAGAGGAAGGGTTTACAATCACTTCGGTAGCTCTAATGAGGAGTCGACGAACTATAAAATTCTAGCCAATGCTTCTGGTAACGTTATTATAAAAAATGATAACATGAGCACTACAGGTAAATAAAATTTTTTTCTATGATTTTAACGGTTTCATTTCACTTTGACTTTCGTATATGATTCGTTATACTTTTATCATTTTAAACTTAGCTCAAATTTTTTTAAATATTATATACAGAACTGTTTTAGATGAGAATCTTAAAAAATATGAATTAAGCATCAAGAATTTGGACTTTTTCATCATAAATATAAGAACTTATATAATTTGTAATGACATTAAGTTCATGATTTTTCCTGATGAGGAGAGCCATTGACTCTCGAAACGTCGACAAATTTTTAATAATGGAATCTTCTCAACATCAATATCGTGGTCTTTTATTTGGTCGGAAGTATGTCATTTCTACATCTTACTACATTTATAATTCTACAATCATGGCACTGCCACTATTAACAAATTCAACTCAGATCATCTTACAGTTCTTCTAAACCTTTTCACTAATTTTGGAACTCTTATCTTTCTAACAGAAAATTCTCAGTCAAAAGTCCGGTATACTTTATTATCCACGTGAACGACATCCCTGAGGTCCCCGAAGTTACAATTGGATTATATGCAGACGAAAACGCACTATTCACTTCCTCTAGGTCAGTCTCGAAAATTTTAAAATTACTTAACAAAGCTCTTGAAATGATTGAGCCATGGAATAAGCTTTGGACAATAAAAATTAGTGTACCAAAGTCAGAATCAATTCTTTTCTCAGTCAGAAAGCCTGTCAAAATAGATCCACAAGAAATGTTTAATAAACCAATAGAATGGAAAAATTTCGTAAAATACCTAGGCGGTACACTTCATAAACATCTTAATTGGAAGCAGCATAAACATGAAACTAAGTTAATAGCTCGCGGGGTTATCTCGCGTTTAAGCCCTATTATGAATAGACACTCGAGTATAAAACCTGAATATAGAATCCTTGTTTACAAAATGTTTAACCGACTAACCATAACCTACATTTGTACAATTTGCGACAGTGTGTCAAAAAGTAACATCAGTTACATCCAAATTATACAAAATAAATTCCTCAGACGCATTACAAACACCCCTAGATATACCAAGAACTTGTCCTTCACAGAGAATTTCAATTACCTTATATTTTAGAGTATTTCAAAGAAACCGCCACTAAATTCTATAAATCAGCATTATTATCACCTTTTAAACATATATACTCTCGGAAAATATGATTTGAATCCGCTTCGCAAGCACGCGATTTCAAAAGACTCTCTCATGAAATAAGTCTAACAATGACTTTCATTTTTCGACACTCTACCCCTTCCCACTCTTCATCTTCACTTTTCTTTCATAAAATGAATTATCAGATTTTGTGGTTTTTTCTCGCTTATGGGCTTTTTCCCACATATAATAAATGTCACTCTTAATTAAAGCCATGTCAAATTTCTCTCAAGATTGTGTAACAATGCCCAAACGTGTAACGCACAACAACTTCTTCCAGTCCGATCATATTTCGGGGAGAACATTAATCGCCAGTGCGCGACTGGTGCGGCTCAGCCCTGTAAAATTCAGCTTTGACGCATTAGGTCTCTTTCTTCGCGAATGATCACATATGCAGCCCAAAATTTTAAACCCTTTAAAACCAGATATCTTGTCTCCTATATATATTTACATACAGTAAATTATATTTTTCTTTACGCAATAAGTCTAGTGATTCTAAGGTAGATCAGCATTTGAAAATTTCCATAAAATCGAGATCAGCCTATAAAGATAAAAACAAAAGTTAATCCCGAGCTGAAGTGTTTTGAATCAAAACCAAAAAAGTATAATTAAACAAAATTATCGAGTTCCAAGAAATAAAACATAGAAGTTTACAGTCACAAAGAGACATAAACAACTTACTCCTTATATATTAAGTTTCTTAATTGGGAGAAAATGAGTTTGACGAGAAAAAGTTAACCACTTCCAAGTAAACCATTCAAGAATTTGCCGTTTTAAATTTCGGGGGTTTTGAAAATCATTTTTGAACAACGACTGAAAATTTATTTTTCAACTTTAAAACATAATGAAAACTTGCTCTCGAAATATGAGGAGGCTGAATAAGAATAAAAAAAGAGTTTATCGAAAAAACTTATTCTGTTGCGGGAAAATAAAGATTTAGTGTGGAGGTATCGCCAGTGGCGAACTGGGTGCCCAGGGGCGAGGTCGGGGATCCAATACTGGGGGCGACTCCTGAGAAACAGGTCATCGGGGAAAAAGAAAAACTGTTTCTAAGGAGTATTGCATGAACGTATTAGATGTGTGTAAAACTTACCCCCCCCCTCTCCTCCACTCTCTCCCTCCAAGACTGTCATAGCAACTTTTTGAATTTTTTTGAAAAACCGAAAATTCACACTTTGATCAAACAAAAAAATAATTAGAAATAAAACATTCTGTTTCGTGGTCTGACCATGCAAGTTACGAGTTACCCACAAGAGAGCTCCAAATTCGTTATTAATCATTTTTCATGGAACGCGTTGTTTTTATTTTAAGCTTCGTTTTAATGTTAAAAAAATAGTTTATTCATAGAAGGTGAACTCTTTAGATTATAAAAACAAGACAGTGAAAATATTTCTGTTTCAATACGCATGAATATAATGAATTCTAATAATATAAATTGCTTGGAACGATACATTTTTCAGGGTAGCTGACAATAAAATTTAGAAATAAGGAACAAAAATATTACATTATTCGTTATAAATCAAATTTGTACTTTATTTTGCAGTAACTGAATAAGCGATCCCAGCCCGAGGTACAAAAATAAATGTAATATACATTTCATATAATAGTGTTGAAGATAATACGAAGCGCAAAACCCAAAGTCGCGCACCCTAGACGCGCTGCAACTTGAAAGTGATAAGAAATTGCCCGCGCAGCGGGCAGTTTGTTTTTCGTCAAAGAATTCAACCAATTGTTAATTTTTATCATGTTTCTTATTATTTTTCAAGAATGAAAATTTGTCACACCATAGACTGCAAGCTTTCATGTATTTTTGCAGCGAAGATTTAAGTCTTCATCTAAATAAGTAATTCATAATAACAACATTAAAAATTACGAAAAATTCTAACATTATAATGAAATAACAATTATTAGAGTAAAGTATAGCAAAATAAAGTAATATTTTACAATTTCCAAATTAATAAAATATGTCCTTTGATCCGAACTCTTATGATATAAAATATAAATCACACGATTGGAAAAAATACGATGCTTACAGGTGCAATCGAGAATAGCGCGAAATCGCGAGCTGTCGGCGGTAATATAGCGCTATTGTGCTTGCGTGATATTGCGATCAACGCTATTTGGTAATACAAGCGTCTCTAAGTGTCTCAAATAATTGGCATTGCACGCGCATCTTATTTCGACTGTAATCTTAAGTATAGGTAGTAATATATTTTAACGAGGATTTACTAAATAAGGTGCCTTTTACAAAAGGTACTTTATTGAAATGAATAAAACTAAGATCTATATCACATTCGATTTTACAAGTCTATTAAACAGTTATTTATACATATAATAATGTGGTGATCCATCAATCACAACTCAACAGTTTAGAAAAGGTACCTGTACTCAAGTAATTATCACTAGTACCATAATAATCTGTAATGTAATACAGCACTCTCCATACAAATTATTTTTCCAGTTTCCTCCGTGTACCATTTTACAAAATTTTTTGTAAAAAAATGAATAAATGTGATACAAAAGATGTGATGAGAGAATGATTATGCACTTTCTGGATATGCTTAATTTAAAAAAAAATCACAATTGAATAGAGTAGAATAATCATTCGAACCGTTCTTTAGAATTGACAAAAAATTTCAAAACGCAAAAATTATGAACATTTTTCAGTGTCTATAGGTTAAAATAAATAAAAAAATAGGTCTATAGTCTATAGGTTAAAAGATACTCTTAAAGTAAGAATTTTGGTGTCAAAATGTTTAAATTTGTTTGAACCCTTATTGACTCTACCCACTCATCATAAATTACTTGACAACATTATAAAATCTGGCCATAACTGACAATACATATCGGGACAGCTCTGCATTGGAAAATGTGCAAAAAAATAAAAAATGCCTTCGATATATTTGGCTGCACTTGTACTGTCTAAGGTTTTAAATAAATAATTTGTGTTATGTTACCATCCTAATTCTGAAAGAAAATTATATCATTTTCAAACTTGTTCCTAATCTTCAAAAATTAGTATTCATTACTTTACTGGGAAACTGAATTTATGCCCATAATGACATACATATTTATGTGGTCACATTATTAATTTATAGTTCATACTGTGACACACAGTGCAGGGAATTGCGACGAAGTTTTTTATTACATTAGGGCGACCTGGTTCCACGGTTCGCTTGCGTTTCCGCTCCGGAAGTATCGTGGATATTTTCTATACTATGGCCTGAATATTGCATTTAACCGATTCTTTACACTGATTGAAAAAAGAAGAAGGCTTAAATCAAGAAAAACAGTTGCATCCACTAGTTCCTTGTCGCAAACAAATTATCAATGTAACAGATTTAAGAAAATGTCATTTAAAATATTGGGATAAATATTTTATAATTTGTAAAGATTATCGTGACTTCACTCTTTCTTATCTTTCTGTCATTTATCTTTCCCTCTTACGAGGAAGTTTCTACATATCTAGAGTAAAATCGCATTTAAAGACATCCGGAATATAAAGCTTAACGCTGCAGGTATTTTTAGCACGCAGTGCGAGTGTTAAATCAATACAAAAGTAAGTTTCTATAGTAAACGCCTAAAATTGGTTTTAATTACTTCGAAACCTCGCAATTCCCATACACTCTAATTATGATCAAAGTGGGGAGTACTAAACATTGCTAAGTCTAGTCTATTGAATTTTACAAGAGAAGCAAAAAACTTTTCTGAATGGCTGGCACTCGGATGGATGACCGTATGTGATGTACTAATTCTAGATCGCGTATTCTCTGTGCTTATTTAATTTCAAGCGGGAGGATTGGCGCCCATTATCACTGTATACATTCGATGATATCGATTGTCTAGATTAAAAATCGACAGTCAGAAAACGGCTGTACTAGGATAAATTGTTTCCTGCATTTTCCCTAACCCGCCAAATACTTCTAATTAAGGACGGATGAAGCTGCATGTCATCACTGCGCGAGATAATGATTCAAGCAGTGATTCTAAGTCCTCGCTAGTGAAGTGAAGACTTGAACGGGCCCTTACCTGTCAAATTCTTCGCGGCGTGGACTTACTTCGAACGCCACCGATTTTGCCAGTCATTTTGGAAAAGTGTATAGTAAAATAGGTGTGAACGTTCGAAGCTAGCCTATTAGTGCTAATAATCATTGTTTAAAAAAAGAAAACAAATAAAACTAGTTAACAGAAGAAACTGATCATAGAGTAATTTAATAATTTTAGGGTAAAAAATTGCAAATCTAATTTTTTCAGTGAAAAAGGTATACAAATTTGCTAGCTGCTCGGGCACATCACATCACGTGCCTATGGCCCTCGTATCCCAGGTGAGAATATTTTAGGTGAAATTCCGTGCGAATATTGTATGATTATATATAATTAAAGACTATATATGTTGTAACGGTAACCACGCCTCAATATCGTGAAATAGGCGGTGTCAGTCTGCGATGGTCTCAATCTGATGATCCGGCAAAAGACTCGTGCACTCTAAGTACAAGAAGCGACCCAAGGAGGACCACCTTCTGCATTTTTTCCGGAAATATCTTAGCATTTCGTTTACACGCAGGGATGCTTTTTTATTTTTATTCTGCTTGGCAGTGACGCTTTTGACAGCTGGTGCTGAAAATCCTAAACCGATGTCGAATAAAATGTCGAGTGTGCAACAGAAACTTCTCATTTATGACAATTTAATATCTATTTCCCTGGGAGCGTTAAGCAGACTGGTATTAGGTAAAATTCCCTTAAAGTCACAGAGATGGTAATAAAGCACTCTTAGTTCCAAATTGTACCTTTGGATGTTCGTGGTTCCCACATGAGTTGGACAACTAGATTGTATGTGTTCTAGATACTCAAGGTGTGCAGAACACGTTATACAGTTGTCATCGAAAATGTCTTGGCTTGAAATCTGGCGACGGTATGCTAAAGTAGAAATGATAAAGGCATGATACGCCAAAATGAAACCCTTTGTAGTCGATTTTAATACGGGTAATTTAAAAAAAAGCAAACGTTAACTTATACCACATCGACTGCACCTTCACATTTCTGTGGAAGATGCCGTGCATTCTCTTATCGAGGAGCTGTTCGTAGAAAATTCCCTTGTGTGCTTTATTAATGCGAGCCTTCAAGAGAGAGTAGTCGAGATGGTTAAGATTTTATGCATTTTTCTCACCCCTGATATTGAAGTCAAGGCCAAGTTTTTCAGCAGCCTCCTTCGCTGCTCTTTTGCCCAATTCTTCGTGCTTACTAACCATTTTAAGAAGAGGGTCTCGCCTATTTATGACTATGTGTGCTGTACCCAGAATAAACCTGTTGTGTGGACATTAAGATTTAGTATTCCGTAGCCATCTTGGCAACGTTAGATGTAAAGTCGCGAAATATAAGATTTAAGGGACATGTTCATTTGCATAACCTTTCGTGACCCGATATCTAGAGTGCTGAGCTCATCCTTCGGCCAGGGAACCAGTCTAAATGAATAGAGTACTATTAGGATGGCAAAGGTGTTTGTTGAAGATACTTCATTCCTTGTTGAGCATTTGGAAGACCAAATCCGTTGGATGAGACATTTCCATTTGCTTTGGGGAGTATCCTTCATAGATGTTACGTCCTTCAAGCAGCTCTGTAGTACGCCCAGGTATGTATAGGTGTCTCCATCTCCAAAATGTCATATAGGGCTTCTATCGGCAAGCTCAGGGTCTTTAGGTATGCCATTAAGTTTTCCGCACTTTAAATAAACCTTCGCACATTTTTCTAGCCCGAAATTCTGTCCAATCTCCTGAGTGTATTTCTTGACAATCCCTACAACTAGATTTAGCTGCTCTTTATTTTTAGCATAGATATTAAGATCATCCACGTAAAATCCGTGAGCGACTTTATGCTATCGATTTTCACGTTTGCCGCAGAAGTACCCTTCGGAATGAAGAAGAGGGAGAGATAGTGGCAATAGTGTGAGGCATGAGAGAAAAGGGTTCATATTTTCAACCTGAAAGACACTTTTCTGAAACGTGACATTTTTAGTTATCACTCAATGTTTTCCAGATGAGATAGTATATCTGGCCATCGATAGCTCGGGCCCGTAGGATGCTTCGTCTTTGCAGACGAACTTCTCTAGTTTGGACAGATTGTCGAGAGTAACTGCAGGATCTTGGAAAAGTCGAGATGGATCAGAGAATAATTGTTCTTTTTTTCTAAGGAACTTCCTTCGCTCCAGACTTCTTTTAGCGCCAATTCGTACCCATATTCTGTTAACAATGTGCTGCCTAATGGTCAGCATCTTTGAATTATTAAGTGTGTGATGACGAATCGGCAGTTCGCGCGCGGACTGTCAAACCTTGGCGGTGATATTCCCGGCAGATGTAATGTGATTACTAAAACACTAAATGCGGAACGCGTACTGTGTTGGCCAGTCTATCTTTGTGCTGAGTTGATGAATTCGTCTTTTGGTCTTATAATCATTTGTAGGTTTTGTATTATGGTTTGCATCCACTAAAGCTCTCGCTGCATTATACACTGCAATTGATATATCAGAGGTCAAAATCTTAGGAAAAATCTACATGAAGCTCATCATCTAGTTTAGCAAGATCTTCGGGCTTAAGAGAAATCTAGATATTGATTTTTCTCCGAATCTTGAAACATCTCTCTTCTTCTATTAGATGCCTGCCCGTGCTTGGTTTTACTGTTTCCTGTCTTTCTCTGCTGCTGGCTCGTTTTGGCTGTAGTAGAGTAGCTTCTCTGCTTATATAGCCCCTGTCTCGGAATTATTCCGCATGGTTTCGTAGACGTTGATGCGAAAACTGTGAGGTCTCTGGGTGTATCTCGCACCACAGAGCATGCAGTCGTGTCATGTAACATTCTCCTTCAGCGGCCATACTAGTCTCGTAGCACTCTAGCAGATCGTGATTGAGTTGATCCATCCACCTAAAAGTATCGATACTTCGTCCATTCTTGTAAAGCCCTGCATGCAAGGATAATGGCTGTAAAATCTGAGCGGTTGTCAAGTACAGTCAACCCTATTTACCTTGCCACGGATGGGACCGCAGGGGAGTAATTTTCCTGGAAAAAAAGTTCCCCCACTCTCGAGTCTAATTTTGATGCGGGGTACTTGATGCAAATTGTTTCGCTCGCTACGTACGTTGCCGCGCGCGGATTAGTGTTTACAAACAGTGAAAGTTCGATTTTCAGAATACATATTGTGGAAGTAATTATCTCACATTTGGTTCCAAAAAATCGTGAGCACAGCGTTCTCTTGCAGAATAAACTGAAAAATAGGTTAGTATTTACGAATGATCGATAAAACTTTAATTCAGTTTTCCATACTTGAGGTTATCTCATGTGACAAGGAAATTATCATAAGACATAAATAGTATATGATTTCGCCATCCATATACCACGTGGAAACTGTAGGGAGGGGGGAGTATGGCAAAATTCCACGCTTGCCCACGAGAGGGACCGGTTATACTATTAGAATTTTAAGTTATTTTTTATTCAGTTACTATAGTTATTTATATTTATTTAACAATACAAAATACTTCCAAAGATATGTTCAAAGATCTCAAATCGCTGTAATAGCTTCAAAGAATGAAAATATTTAGACGCGTTTGAAATAATACTTACTTACCATTTTCCTCCTTGAAATCTTTATTCCAGCGATCATTTTTTAGCAGAACATGTGAAACTAAGAATATTTTCACGACTTTTTGTTTGAAAATCAAATCATGTTTAAGCTCGCGTTCTCAAGCTAATCCACATTTTTTCAGTCAATTCCTCGCTCCTTTTGGACTTGTTGCTTTTGAAGACAAATGATATCTATATTTTCATGAAATATGTCCACGTGGACAAAGTACAGGGGGGGGGGTCATCAAAATTGCACAGATATTCACGAAGGGGGGGGGCAAAAAGTGGTACTAAAATTGTGCACGTGATATATGGATGGCCTCTAACCATATTCAGCAACAGCCCTTAGTACAGAGATCCTCCATCTGCAACCCGAGGACGCGTTCGTTGGATTTGTAAGAGGCCGAGCGATTCGATTGCAGAGGAATCAAAACCGTAACCAAATGGTATTATATATTGTACTTTAAAACCCATTACCCATTTCTAAACATGCACCATGTTTTCTTATAGTTTTCGGAATGCTCTTCAAGAATCCGTTATCACAATTGAGTTTGGTACAGCAGAAAATGCAATATGACGCCAAATTTGGAGTAAAGTACAAGAAAATCGGAAATTTTTTTCAATAATTTCTTTTCGAGCCGAAAGAGTATTGGAAATCGAACCTAACTATGATCAACGGTGATCGAAACAGTTTAACTGCAAAAAAACTTGTATCACCGATCTCAAATATAGACATACCATTCTAAAAATGGAGGATCCAATATGGCAGATCCAATAGGGCTGACATGAAATTTTGGAAAATCTGCGATTTTCACACAACTCTGTACTCGGCGGTTTTCGGGATCGCTGATTACGAATTTTAAATTCGATTTTCAGAATTCCATATAGCGGATCCAGTATGGCAGACATAAAATTTCGAAATCTATCTATTTCACGATTCAGACATTCTACGCTCAGCATATCCCAGAGAAAACGACGTCAATTTCGTAGAATCCTGTCTCGTTCGGGGTGCTTGATTAGAGTGAGTCCCATTGCTTCTCACTGAAATATGAACCCTCTTAGTGATTCTTCTTGAAACACGGATTACAGAATGGTGAATCACACTCTTTTCAGAAAATTCTGATCCTTATAGGACAATGTAAACAGACTTTGAGTTGATTTTTATGAGACATTCTGTGGAATAGTTATCAGTTTCTTTTACAAACTCGATCTGAATATAGTGCAAGAAACAAATTCAGATCCGATATTAGCCATTTATTTGTTCTGACGCAGCACCATTCTGCATCAGAAGAAATAAATAACTCCTCGGGCTACGTCGGGTCATTTGTATAGGATTTTCATTGTTTGCATGCACTATATTCAGATCGAGTTTGTAAAAGACAATATCAATATTCCGTTGTAAGTTTATTGAAAGAGTTTCCATACCAAGTTCCTGAAGATATATAGATAAATCTAACCTTCCTCGTCTCGCTTTGCCTTGACATGCCTCGGACGCTCGTCGCTACTTTCACGTTTTTATTCGCATTTCCAGCCTCTGCCTTTGCGGCTAATACCTATTACTTACTTACTAATAGACGCGCCGAGTGGCGGCGGCTTCGCCGCCACGGAATACCAGCTGTCATTAATACTATGCATCGAGAACCAAACGGAAATGCCATAAAAGTTCTATATTGCATAATACTGGAATGAAATCAACATGCAATTTAAAGTATTAATCGTAGAATTTGGGTTTCAAAAATTTGATTTCGATAGTGAAATTCAAAGTAAACTTGAAAAAAACTCTCAGAAAGTATAATAGAAATCAAAAACTCAACACAGAACATCAAAACTGTATTTTTTGAATTTGGATTGTAAAAATTGTATTTGAGTTGTCCCATTCAGTCTCCGACAATTCCAAGTCACTTTGAGAATTTGCACACAGCTTAAGGAAAACTCCAAATGCGAAAAAAAGAAGTAAACACTTAAAAACATAAATTGAAAAAGGCGTTTTCGAATTTGAAATCATAAAACTCGTCCTGAAGTCGTAGAATACTGTTGTGGCCTAGCTGGGAGCTCAAAGAATATGTGTGATAAATTTGGTGCCGATTGTCAAAACTGTGGGGATTTTTATAAGCAGCACATATTTTAGGCCAGTTTATTTGGAATGAAAGCTTCTAATGTGTCCCCTAAGGCTTTACATTTTTCTTGCACCTTCTTCTGTATTCCTTTACACACACCCCACACACTTACTTGGTGGTGGAAGGGGGACCTACAGTTTAAGCTGGGTTCCGAACCACCAAGAGTAACAGCTTTAAGTGCTTAGAGAAAATCTTTTTCTCTGGAGGTACCGGTCCAACGACTCTCCGGAGATGAATAACTCTCTTGCAAGGCTAGTGTTCACCACATGGTGACATGGACGACCATCGTCCCACTTCAGGCCAGTTTATTTTATACTTTACAAAAAATGTGCCCCCCCCC
>NC_046663.1:128602185-128602422 GCF_010883055.1 Belonocnema kinseyi
CCCCCCCCCCATACCCCTGCGTGCTGTTTTGGAGGCCAGTAAATTTATCTGCGAAATTTGGTTCTGATTATCGAAAACGGTACATTTTTATAATCATCAAACGTTTTAGACCACTTGCTTTTATATATTTCAAAAAATGCCCCCACCCTCACACTCCCTCTGTACCTTAATACTCTTACGACCTGTTCGGGAGCCCAAAGAATAAGTGCGAAAAATCGGGTCCTGATTGGTCAGAAA
>NC_046663.1:128602454-128609732 GCF_010883055.1 Belonocnema kinseyi
CCCCCCCCCCCCCCACCCCCATACCCATAAGACATGGCTAGGAGTCCAAAGAATGGGTGTGACAAATTTGATGCCGATTGAGAAAAACTGTGAACTTTTATATGCATCATACGTTTTAGGCCAATTGATTGTATAATTGAAACCTGTGCCCCTCCCCCACCACTATATCTTCCCCCCAATACTCTTACGACCTGTCCTAGAGCCCAAAGAATATGAGTGAAAAATTTAATGCCGATTGGTTGAAAACTGTGACTGCCTCCCCCCACATTTCCCACTACTTCGTATCCCCCCGTGCTCTGAGGACCTGTTTGGAATTCTAAAAAATATGTCTGCTAAATTTGGTGGCAACTGGTCGAAAACTGTGGATTTGCATAAGCATCATCTGTTTTACGCCACTTCAATTTTATATATATATATATATTTGATGCTATTTTGCATTATTTATTAAACAAAAGCTATTAGCAATTAGCGATTCGGGTTGCGTTAGGAACTATCTCCAATGCCTAATCTACATGTGTATACATTTTTAAGTCGATCTATGCAACGGTGTGGACGGTATCGAGCCTCAACCCCACAAATTTGAAGTTTATATAGTAGATTTACAGTATTTACAATTTTCTTATACCTTCTGCCTTTTCTTTCTTTATGCCATTCTTTTTAACCATCTCATATACCTTACTACCTTCCTCGTGCATCCTTCTCACGTCATCCATCTGCAATCTATTCGTTCTAAAATACCTTTCTCTTTTCAACTCCATCTTCCCTGTCCTACGTCTGTTCTCCTGTTCCCACTAACACTCCCTAACCAGCTTGCCTTTACCTTCGTCTAAAAATTTCTTTTCATATTTACACGCTCGATTCCCCGTTTCAATCACTAAACTCGTTCTTCCTATCTCCCTCCCGACAATATGGTACGGCATATTCTTTGCCACCTCAGTGTCCACTTTACATACATCTCCTGTATCCTATTTACCTACTCACTTAGCTTCCACCCACACACTTCCACTTCATAAAATAAGACTCTCATCACTAGCAAATCGAACAATTTTATTCACCTTACAAAATCATATGCGAAAAACCTCTTTCCCAGCCCCCACACCTCCAATCACCTTCCACAACCTCCCCCTAACCACCGAAGGGAACGCAGCTTTAAGATCATAAAAAGAAGCGTAAACATTTGCACCTTTTTTTAGCTAATTCTCCATCCACCATGTGCTACAAGACGTAAATATTCTCGATATTACTCCTTCCATTCCTAAAGCCCGCCTGCCACTCCAGCAGTATTCCTTTTTCTTAACAACCATCCGCAGCCTATCTGCCAACACCATCGCGTATATTTTGCACGCCGTATTCATTAAGGTTGTTCCTTTATCATTTTCCTGCCTCTCCCTAACCCCTTTTTTATACAATGATACGATCAACCCCTCCTTCCACGTTCTTGAGAATCCCTCCCTCCTACAAACGCCTCCCTCGTCCATGACCCCCTTTCCTCAAACAGCACTCTTTCCACACGCTTCCTCCCGTCACCCTTCCCTTTCATCTACAAACTTAATGACTGATGGTCTGATTCCACTCTCCCTTTCACTGTGAATTTGTCAGTCTCCTCTCACCCTTGCATATTCGTGGTCACATGATCTATCAACGATGCCCTAGAAATCCTCATCTTTCTTTTTTACCCCTGCAACGTTCCAGTACAGAGCCTTAAGCACTCCTCCGCCCTGCTTTACTTTCATTCCTCTAGTTCCCACAAAACAAATTCCCCTGCACTTGCTACAGTACCTTCTTCTCTTCGTCCCATATCCACATTTTCTGATCAACTATTTTTGCGATACCCTACCCTCGCCGCTCTTCCTTTATTCCTTTCCCTCCTAGCCTTGTCGTATAGCATTCTCTGCACATTCTTTCCCTTCCTCGTCAAATTTTGATCAATGAAAGCCTTCTTATCCATTATCCTATTTTTGTTTCACATTACCCCCAACTTTGCTTGCCAGTTCTCCAATTCCAAAACCGCCACTTTATTCTCTTTCTCCCCTTCAGCCTAACTTTCCCTACCTTACCCTTAACCCACCCTATTCTGTGTAGCAGCACTTCCACACCCTCCCTTCCTTCCCCGCACTTTACCTTCAATCCTCGCATTACAATATTATTTCTCCTATCTTCTTTCTCTCTTTTTTCCATTCTTAACTCCATTGTCCTAAGCCTTTCCCTATCCGCTCTCTTCTCCTTTAAATTCCTTCGCTCTTCCACTTTCTCTTCTATCATATTCTCCATCCTCTCTGAAATACCTTTCTTCTCGTCCTCTCACCTGTCTACTACTTAAGTTTTCTACCTGTCCTCTACCTTTTCAAGCTTTTTTCCACCCTTTCCTTCCACATCCTAATCTCTTCTTCCATCTGCTTAATTTTATCCTCTTTTTCCTTCCTCACCACTTTCCTCTGCAATCCTTCTACTTTTTCCATTAGCTCTTTTACCTGCTTTTCCGATTTCTCAACTCTTACCCTCAGGTTCTCCCTCATATTTTCCTTATGCTCCATAGACCCGGTTACCTCTTCCTCCAACGCTGTGACCTCGCCTATTAGCAACCCGAGAGCCTCTTTCTCCGTCTACCCTCCCATTTTTAAAGAATGGGGGGAAGGGTGACCTGCGTGTCCGTACGTTTTTATCAAACGGAAAATTTTCCCTTTCTTTGCACTATTCCACCCTTCACAGCCCCTGCAGACATCCTTATCTCTCCCAGAACATCCCCGAGCACTACAATAAATACACTTGTCCACCATTAAGATTCAAATTCCCGACCACGAAACTACCCTGCTCCCTTTCCAACCTAACCTCACTTTCCCTATTCAACCAAACCCTACCCCACAACTACAATGAAAATTAATTTTTAACTCCCCAATTCACCACACACAACCTTACTCACCTCCTAGGCTTTCACCCTCACGCTTCTCTCACATCTTCCACAAACTCCATAAAATCTTTTTACTGCCACCAACATGCAAGTCTGTCAAGTTCCTGACGGATTCATTTATTTATTCCTACTACCATCGCTTTTCGCCATATTGGGTCCGCCTTTTTTGAATCCCAAAAATTCGATATCAAATTCATAATCAGCGACCTCAAAAAACCCCGAGTACAGAGTTGTGCGAAAGTCGTTGAGTTTCGAAATTTCATGTACACCATATTGGATCCGCCATTTTTCATTCCGAAAATTCGATGTCAAAGTCATAAGCAGCGTCCCCGAACGTCCCCGAATTTAGAGTTGTGCGAAAATCGAAGAAGAATTTCCGCGTGAATTCACGCGAATGCCATGCACTCACTCGGACTGCTTGAATGAACCTTTAGCAAATTCATCTTTGTTAGATTCCAGCTTTTTTTATATCTTACGTTGTTTTGTTAATTAAAGTTATGTCCGATTGTTCATAGATTTTTTTACGGCAAAACAAAAACTCCGAGTAAAAAAATGGGTAAAGCTAAATCTGTAGCTATCCTGAAAAACTGCTAGTCCTTTTTTCAGGATATTTTTACGTATCTCGCTTCGTTCTGCTCATAACTTAAATTTTCGATTTTTGTCATTGTATTTTTGATAAATCAAATCAAAATGGCCATTTCTTTCGAAAAATGGTAAAAATAAATTTTACAAGACTTTTCAAAAGCTGCAATTCTTCATTGTAATTGCTTTCAATATTTAACGTCGCTTGGCTCATAATTATAATTTTCAATTAATTCACAGTGTTTTCGATGCATAAAACAAAGAAAAAAACAGCACCATCAAAAAATTCTTACAAGAAAATTTGTACTTGTTTTGAAAAGCCACAGTTCTTCTTACAAATATTTTTATACGTATCTGTCGTCTTTTAGCGTAAAATTAGAATATTTGATTTTTTCGTAGCATTTTAGATGGATAAAACCATACATACAGACAGACGCGATCGGTAAATTTTAATTTTCAGCTTCAGCGAGTCTCAAAATGTGTCAAACGCGCTGGGCTGCAGCGGCGGGGTGCTCTGCGGCGGCGAAACCGGTTCCTATTTTATGCTTGTTTTTCACGAGTTTATGATCATTCGATGTTAGAGGATGTTTAGAGGATTTGTCCGTCCACACAATGATGAGTGCGTGTGCGCATGCACGTATACAAATGCACATTCGGCAGCATCAAATGCGGCCAGACTCCTGCAGAGGCAAAAAAGGATTGCTGACGACGAATTCTTCGAGAATGAGGAAGGTGGCTTGTATGGACCTGGCATAGCTGGCTAGGCGTAAGTACTCTCATTTTCTGAACTTTATTTAAACAAATAATTGTTGTAAAGCTGATATCAAATTCGTGATTTCTGACCGCTTGAACTATGAAAATCATATGAATCTTGGAAAAAAGTAATTTTGAAATATTTTTTATTAAATAAATTGTTTAAATCATTTTTTATTGTAAAAATAGTACCAGATTTGAAATCAGTGATATCGAAAGCTATGGAAAGCATATGCATCATTCAAAAATTGTAATTTGTTTTAAAAAAACTGTTTATAAAAATTGTTTAAACAAATTAATTTTGCAAATTTGATGACAAATTTAAAATCAGCGACCCCGAAAACACACAAAATGATAAATAAATGAAATTATAGCGCAAAAGTTGAACATAATTTTTTGCTTTTTTTATGAAAAACTTTGAACGCTTTTTTCTGAAAACCACGTTTTCCGTGTTGGTGGAAGTCTCACAAGGTGCAAAAATTGAGCAATCGCTATGAAACTTTTTTGGCATATCTTTTTTTTGGCATCAATAATACTATGCATCGAGAACAAACGGAAATGCGATAAAAGTTGTATATTGCATAATACTGGAATGAAATCAACATACAATTTAAAGTATTTATCGTAGAATTTGGGTTTCAAAAATGTGATTTCGATAGTGAAATTTAAAGTAAACTTGAAAAATACTCTTAGAAAGTAAAATAGAAATAAAACATTGAAAACAGAACATCAAAACTGTATTTTTTAAATTTGTATTGTAAAAAATTGTATTTAAGTTATCTATTTCAGTTTCCGAAAATTCCAAATCTCTTTTAAAATTTGCACACAGCTTAAGGAAAACTCCAAATGCGCAAAAAGGATTTAGACACTAAAAAACATAACATGAAAAAGGCGTTTTCGAATTTTATATCATAAAGCTCGTCCTAAAGTCCTCGAATTTGGTTTTTAAAAATGCGAAGTTCACTGTGAAAATTGAACTAAACTTTGAAAAGACTCTGAGAACGTAAAACAGAAATAATTAGCTTAAATACAGATAATGTTAAATGTTTTTAATTATAAAAATTATACATCATTCATTGTGTCCAATATTAACAACTTTGACCTCAGCCGTGAAATTCTAACATAGCCCGTAAAAAGACTTCAAAAAGTTAAAATCGATATAGTAGATTTCAAAAACTGCCCCCCCCCCCCCTCCAATTTCATCGTTCCACCAAATTCTCTTATGATCTATCCAGGGGCCCAAAGAAAATTCGTGAAAAACTTGTGCTGGTATACAGTCAATTCTATTTGGTATTATTTATTTTAAAAAAGCTCCAAGTCGATCTATGCAACGGCACAAATTTAAATTTGATATAGTAGATTTAAAAAACTGTGCATCCACCCCATCATCTCCCAACTGTGGATTTTCAGAAGCAGCATACGTTTTAGGCCAGTTCATTGTATATTTTACAAAATTGTGCCACCCCCCCGCCCCAATTCTCTTAAAGATCTGTCCGAGAACCCAAATAATATGTATAATAACTATGATACTGATTGTTCAAAAACTGCGAAAGTACCCTCCATATTCCCCAACCCTCCGCCTGCCCCCCCCCACAGATCTTGCATCTTGTTTTGGAGCCCAGTGAGTTTAACCGCGAAATTTAATTGAGATTTGCCGAAAACTGTAGATTTTCATAATCAGCATACGTTTTAGACCACTTGCTTTTATATATTTCAAAAATGCACCCCTCCTCACTTCATCTATACCTTAATACTCTTACGACCTGTTTGGGAGCACAAAGAATGAGTGTAAAAAATCTGATCCCGATTGGTCAGAAACTTCTAATGCCCCCCCCCCCCAACCTACCTGCATCAACCCCCTATACCCATAAGACCTGGCTGGGAGTCCAAAGAATTGGTGTGAATAATTTGGTGCCGATTGACAAAAACTGTGGATTTTCATAACCATCATACGTTTTAGGCCAATTGATTTTATATTTTCAAAACCTGTGCCCCTGCCCCACCACTATATCTTCCCACCAATACTCTTACGACCTGTCCGAGAGCCCAAAGAATATGAGTCGAAAATTTGATGCTGATTGGTTGAAAAATGTGACTGCCACCCTCCCCCTGCCAATGCTATTTTGCATTATTTATTAAACAAAAGCTATTAGCAATTAGCGATTTCGGTTGCGGTAGGAACCATCTCCAGTGCGTAATCTACATGTATATAAATTTTCAAGTCGATCTATGCAACAGTGTGGACGGATGCGAGCCTCAACCTCACAAATTTGAATTTTATACAGTAATATTATATAATATATAATAATATATTTTATATAGTAATAATATAGGAAAATAATTGCATATTTATTTCGAAAAAATTTTTAATTTGAAGTGTTAAACATACTTTTGAATTAACAAAGTATCTTTTTAAATTCTAGCGAAAATTATTTTCGCGAAAAAAGGTACTTTCGATATGATAGTATCTACTGTAGTTACAATGAAAGGCGCTTTCGAATACGGTCAAAAGCAAATACTATCAGATATATAGCATGTGTGATAGAAACAAAGAAATATAAATTTCGAGTCATCTGTACACAGAAAATCGCCGATCCTCCAATGTATACTGAAATCGGTGTTCAATAGAGTTGCAACAAATTGGAACCACACAGGTTCATTCGGAGAATCTAGAGGAAAGGCATCATTTAGACACTGTTTTTTCTCATCCAGTGCAACGTGAAGTGTTGTCTACAAACTGTAAGTCACCTGTCAAGATCATTTTGTCGATCGTTGTTTGAGTGAAACAGATGTTAATAAGCTGGTAAGTTATAATAATAATTACCTAACTTTTTATTTTCTCTCATTTACCAGCGACTAAATAGTCTTGGAATAAAAATAGTACTTGGCGTGATGTAATATCCAAATGTTAGGTTAGTCAAAACCTACTACCCGGTGTATACATATGAAACCGGTATTTTTTCACGAAAAAAACACATTTATTTCAAGAGAATGATAACAAATATTTTATTCAAAGTATGCGCCCTCGCTGGCTA
>NC_046663.1:128609832-128614354 GCF_010883055.1 Belonocnema kinseyi
CGCCAATTAGCACAAATGGTAAGTTCCGACAGTGCCTACAAGTGTGCCTACTGGCCGCTAAATGGCAATACCGGTTTCATATGTATACACCTGGTATATGAGACTCAAACCACCAAAGCCGGGATGTACAAACTAAGTCGTGACCGTCTGCATTGAAATTGATGCCTGGTCGTTCGAACAAATTTCCACTAGATTTTCTGCGGAAGTTTAAAGGTATCTTAGATATCTAATCTTGCAGTGGCTAGTATCATACGTGAAAGATAAGGTAAATACAATTGTATAATAAAAACAGAAATTTGTTTTTCGCGATTAGTAGGGATGTAAATTTGCATGAAACTTTATCCTGATGAAAAGTTTCATGAAACATTGGGAGTTTCGTGAAACATTGAAATGTTTCAAGTATAGCGGCGGGAACATTCAAACTGATAAGACAAGAGCCTATTAGGTATTTTCACTTCAATAAACAGCTAACTTCACTTCGTAGATTGCTGGGAGGAAAATAAGGAACCAAATGTATGGGGTTCAGTTCATTTTTGCCCTATTTTGCTAACATCTTCGTAAAAAGTAATTTTTTGTATATAAGTGTAGTTAAAAAATAGTTTTTATTTTTTAATTACTATTTAATGAAATAATAAAATAATAATGATGATTAATTACAGATATATTACAGAAATAAAGTTTTGATCCATTTTTCCCCCTCAGCTTTTAACAAAGTGAAGTTAGCTGATGGTTGAAGTGAAAATACCTTATTGAGGCTTTCATATCCCAACTTCTTCCTGCTGGCTGATTTGATTTATTTTTCCGGTTTGTACTGTGGACCAATGATGCCAATGTTGGCAACCTAAGTTAATAATTATTAAAATATCCACAAGGATATATACAAGTTGTGTAACATTGATTTCAGGCAAAAAATACAACACATATATTATATTAATAACAATTTATTTTCAGTGAATTCCAAAGACCAAATTATATTTTACAAAAGATTTAATTTAAAAAGAAATTTCTTGGAAAAGTGATTGAAAATAATTATTTATAAGTTTTTAATATTTTGTATGTATTTTTCTGGGAATTCATATAATTATATAATCTATAAATACATAAATTATCACGACTGCCTTGTAGTTATGCTTTATTTTTTTTTTATTTCAAGCGTCGTTTTGTCACGTCTCAATCGAAAAGAACAATCTGAAATTTTGTTTTAGAATTATTCAAATATTATCACTATTATATTCTGCAATTAGCTTCTATATATCAAGCTGATGAAATATCATATGGTATTTAAAAGAATGTATTTATTAACAAATATTTTGAGAAATATTAGTCAGTCTTTCAAACTCAATGAAAATAAACTGTTATTCATCAAATATATGGTATGTGTTATAAATTTTTTTCTTGTCTGAAATCAAAAGTTACACAAATTGTATACATTCGTGTGTATATTTTAATAATTATTTATTTAAATTACAAGAATTGTTTTTCAATGTAATTTTGAATCGCACTTCAAAGGGTAGACAACCAGCGCTCAGCCCTAACGTACGCATGAATGAAAAGTATTATCATTTTATTATTGCATTAAATATTCCCTAAAGAAGAAAAACTATTTTTCAATTGCAGTTATACCGAAAAATTACTTTCTACGAAGATATTAGAAAAATAGAGCAAAAATTAACCGATTCCCATGTATTTGGTCAATTTTTATTCCCTCAGTATTCAACGAAGTGAAGTGAGCTAGTGATTGGAGTGAAAATACCTTATTGTATATGTAGACGGTCAGGACTTTTTCTATACATCCCGGTTTTAGTTTAAATGTCGACGGGCATGACTAACCTAACTTTTGGAAGTTGCATTAGGAAGTTATAATTTTATTCTAAGTGACTGGTACGCCCTATTATATGAAAGAAATTTGGAAATAAGGTAAATATTGTTTCAATTGGTTTCCTTATTAACAATTATTTAGGCTAATATCGCAAAGCGAATAGTTGCTTTGACAGGTGTTCAGGTGGCTGACCGCGCGGTTCAGATCTCCACAACTCTGCAGGAGCCAAAATTCAGTCTCCAAATGATACTTTCCCCTAGATGCCCACATGGGCACCTACGTTCATAGGAATACATTTGAGACTTGAAAACTCTCTCAAATGATCATTGGGAGCCCAATGAAATTTGAGCTGCAACAAATTTAACACCAGCGTTTTTCTGTGCAGATTTTGGATCCATTTTAGTCAAATTTAGCCGGCCTTCAAGCACATCGTGATTGATTATATTCATGCAATTGAATTAAAGAAAATATTAATCCTAATAAAATTGTCAACAATAAAGTAATTAATCTTTTAAATTTATTTCTGGATAATAAAAAATGATAAGATCAAGTAGTTGTTACACCAGATGATAATGAAATAAATGTATTTAATAAAAGAATTCCATGGGAATTAAATTTTTTTTAATTTTAGGGGGTCATAACCATCCAATCTGTACATTTAGAGATAAAGCTGAATGAAAATAAGATCAAAAAAAGAAATGAAATATAATAATTCTAAAAGAATAAATACAAATATTCTTATACTTAATAATTTTCGAATTTTTAAAGTATGTAGCCCTTGAAACGTTCTTGCACGAACTACTTCTCGTCATCGTTGAAATGAAATGATAATAATTATATGTAATCCCAAAATTATTAATATATAATTTATATAATTAAATATTTTAATTATACCAATTATTGTAAAGCATAATCTTAATGAAATTAAAATTGGTCAAGGTCTTCTTATAACAATATGATAGGGATGATTGTAAAAATATATTTCCATTAAATAAATTAGTTTCAGAAGAGTATAAAGATCTTAAAATATAAAATGCGTAAGCTTGAATAAAAGATACAGCAACTTCTAAAACTACTAATAATGATTGAATTGAAATTATAAAAATAATCAATATTAAACTTTAATTATTTCTTGGCTGTCTAATTAGTGTTATTAATAAATGACCAGCAATTATATTTGCTGATAATCAAAGTACATTTAATGAAAGAGGTATAATTCTAAAGGTGCAAATGTTGTACGTTAATGAGCCGAAAAGTAATATTCTGAAAAAATTCATGGTGGTACATTAAACATTACTGACCAGATGGCCATCGGAAAATTTTTATGTGCTTCTTGTTGTCTTCGTACCAATTGCGATATTTGATGTCTGTTTTTTGTATAGGAAAGCAAGTGCGAGAGCCGAGCGTGTTGCCGTTTTTCAGGGAACGTCCTCGGCTTTCCTTAGTACGACCTACCCAACTTGTGTCTCCGAGCCTCACTATCGCCTTCAAACCCCTTCCCTGTGGTGAGGAAAACCGGTGACGACCCCCTGAAAAACGGCACCACGCTAGGCTCTCGCACTTGCTTTCCTATATAAAAAACTGACTGCACCTTTAAAATGACACCTCTTTCATTAACCTACAATTTTTCTTCACATACTTATTTAACGTCAAAGCCAGAGGACTCGAATTTTCTCGCCGATAGTAAGCACGCAGCCCGGAACGATTGAGAAATGGTGTCGTAGACAAAGGAAGAATATCATGCGATAATTCGGTACAACTTTTCTCGCGGTTTAAGTGTAGACCAAAGTTTTGAGGAAATGTCTCCGGTATTGGGTAAGGATTGCCCGAATCGCACAAAAATTTTCCGATGGTACAAACAGTTCGAAAGGGGAAATTTCGGTCTCGCGGATGACTCGCGCCCAGGACGACCGCCGGAATTCGTGACATCGGAAAACATTGCGTCTGTGAATAATCTACTGAATGATAATAGAAGAATCACGTACCCGCAGATAGAGCAAATGTTACACATTATTACACCAGCAGTCCATCGAATTTTGCATGAACATTTACATGTTAGGAAGGTTTGTACTCTATGGGTACCACATGGTTTGACCGAGGAGCAAATGGCAGCGAGAGTAAAGTGGTGCCAAAAAATGCTCAAAAGATTTGAATCGGGATCTTCTCGGGATTTACATAGTATTATAACAGGCGATAAAACCTGGTTGTATTATTATGATCTGCAAACAAAAGAATGAGTGCAGTATTCTTTGGGAAACGCGGCATTGTGGATATGGTCGTACTGGAAAACCAGCGTAGAGTCACCTTTTCCTGGTACACTCAGGTATATTTACCTCAAGTCATAAACCAACTCAAAAACATCAGGCCGCAGTCTCGACTCTGCACCTAGCTATTCCGCCACGACAATGCACCGGCTCACAGAGCGAAGATCACAGTAGCTCTTTTGGTCAAATCTGGACAAACTATTCTAGATCACCCTCCTTACAGTCCAGATCTTGCTCCCTGTGACTTTGGTTTGTTTCCGGAAGTAAAAAAACAACTAAAGAGCGTCGATTTACTAACGAAACTGACCTTTTGACGTTGTGGGACCAAGCGTGTGTTGATCTTCCAGAAGAAAAGTGGCAGGGTTGGTTCGATGACTGGTTCCGACGTATGGAAAAGTGTATTCACTGCGGTGGAAAGTACTTCGAAAAACTATAAAAG
>NC_046663.1:128614454-128615788 GCF_010883055.1 Belonocnema kinseyi
TGCTAACCATTTAAACAGTTTAACCCCTGTAGGAACTGTAATAATTATTGTAACTGAAGTATAATAAGCTCGAGTATTAATATCTATTCCTACAGTAAATATATGGCGACATCAAACTATAAATCATAATATACTAATAGAAATTATTGTATACATTATACCTAAAGGTCCAAAAGTATTTTTTTCACATTCTATATTAATTATGTGGGATATTATTCTAAATGCTGGTAAATTAAAAATATTAACTTCTGGATAACCAAAAATCAAAATAAATGTTGGTATAAAATAGGGTCTTCTCTCCCTATTAGGTCAAAAAATGATGTATTTACATTTCGATCATATAATAATATTGTTATAGCTCCAGGTAAAATTAGTAAAGATAAGAATAATAAAATTGTTGTAAAAAAATAGATCATACAAAAATAAAGTAATTTTATCTATTTCTATTAAATTAGGTCGTATATTTAAAATTGCTGTAATAAAATTAATTAATCCTAAAATCAAAGAAATTCCAGTTAAATGTAAAGAATGAATAGTAACATCAACATAAATTCCTGGATGTTCTAAACTTGAAGATAAAGGAGGGTAAACGGTTAATCCTGCCCCAGTTCCTTGATCTACTTATATACCAGCTAATAACAAAAATAATATAGGAATTAAAAGTCAATATCTTTTATTATTTCATCAAGGAAAAGCTATATCAGGGACTCTTGATATTAAAGGAACTAAATAATTTCCAATTCCCCCAAATATAATTGGTATAACTATAAAAATAGTAGATTATGTACCTAAGCAGTATAAAACAACTTTACGGCCGTGGTGCATACGATATTTTACAGTCCGAGATCCCACTGCGTTTTTTTGAAGGTAAGAAGCGATCGTGATAAAAGGTTGTGTAAAATGAATGCTGAAACGTGGACGATTAAGAAAATGCTCCCCCGCCATTTCGAAGTCGGTCAAAGGTGCGATAAAATTGGACTTTTAGCGGCAAATTCATTTAATCAATAATTACCAGGTGTGTCCGAACTCAATGAAGTCTGTACCACATTGTAGGGGGCAATTAGTGCTTTCGAAAAATGTTGTACTGCCACCCTCCACCTGCTCAAAAACCCCCGGCAGGTTGGCCTAAAGGGCGTGATTGCAGTTAATTTTCAGTGTATGCTAAGAAAAGCGATAAGACAAAAACTAAATGAAAGCTGAAGTATATTATGATTTATTGTTTGATGTCGCTGATATTTACTGTAGGAATAGATATTAATACTCGAGCTTATTATACTTCAGTTACAATAATTATTACAGTTCCTACAGGGGTTAAACTGTTTAAATGGTTAGCA
>NC_046663.1:128615888-128634075 GCF_010883055.1 Belonocnema kinseyi
CTTTTATAGTTTTTCGAAGTACTTTCCACCGCAGTGAATACACTTTTCCATACGTCGGAACCAGTCATCGAACCAACCCTGCCACTTTTCTTCTGGAAGATCTGCACACGCTTGGTCCCATACCGTCAAAAGGTCAGTATCGTTAGTAAATAGACGCTCTTTTAGTTGTTTTTTTACTTCCGGAAACAAACCAAGTTCACAGGGAGCAAGATCTGGACTGTAAGGAGGGTGATCTAGAATAGTTTGTCCAGATTTGACCAAAAGAGCTACCCTGATCTTCGCTCTGTGAGCCGGTGCATTATCGTGGCGGAATAGCTAGGTGCAGAGTCGAGACTTCGGCCTGATGTTTTTGAGTTCGCTTATGACTTTAGGTAAACATACCTGAGTGTACCAAGAAGAGGTGACTCTACGCTGGTTTTCCAGTACGACCATATCCACAATGCCGCGTGTCAGTTATACAGTTATATACAGTTAATCAATATCGTCTTCATCCATTTGGTCGTCAAATGTGACTAAATTGCCAGTAATACTTGGAGATGAAACTGGACTTGATCTTCCACTAGAAGGATTTAAAGAAAGTAACATGTCAGTTACTTTTTTAGAAAGGCACTTCCTGTTTTTTATCCTCAAATCGCATATTATTGAAATTAAAGGATCAGAGTTTACAAAAAAACCATGTATCTGTTTAGTGTCGGTATAACACGAACTATACTTAAATGCTAAGACAATCTCAAATACTAAAATATATGAGATTTCGAGTCTTTTTTATTGTTTTACAAAAAGCATTCAATCATAAAAGATTATATTAAGATAATATTTACGTGAGGCTGCGATTGAACAACTTTTGTTCCTTGAAAATCACGATTTTTTTTTAAACTTGTATAAAACCAGCAAGGAGATGACAGGAGGCGTGAAAATTTTTTTCGTAGTTTATAACAACTTCATCTATCAGAAAATGCACTGTATTGCATAGGATCTTACAAGGCACTTTACTTATGCTACATTTTTATCGATTTTTGCGCAAAAATATTGTTTAAACAGAGTAATTATTTCTAATTTAGCAAGTGATATCTTAGTTATTCAATTACACTGTGGCATTGTACGTACCTTGAGGAATAGAAGCCATTTTTCAGAATTGAAATCGGTTAATCGTAATTATTTTGGCGTGACTTTAAAGTTAAGCGTTGTGCTCTCTCATTTGTCAGAACAGCATCAAGTCCCTGCAGAGCAGGGCACAACACTACACTACATAAACACGAGCACCTACCTGACCTACCTGAAGATACATTTTGACTCTTAAGGCATCAGGCTAGCCAACTTCATGAATTAAAAGTCAAAATCTTGAAACAAATTTTGGGGCATTTGCGCAGCTATTCTCGACTCTACTACATAGTGCAGCCAGCTGGTTCGGTGAAATCCCCGTCGAAAAGGTTCGTATAACTCTGTTGGGAACACTCGGGAGATCTGTTTCGAGTACCGCGCGATTAACTTTTCGAGGAAGTCTCGTGGTAAGCCACTCTAAGAAATCTTCGTTTTTCCGGTGGCAGTCATTATTGGTCTGACACCCTGATTTCTGAGTGACCAGCCCCTCGGGTATTTCTTTGCTGAATTTATGTGCTTTCGCTGCAATATTGTAAACGGGAGGCTACCGTAAGAAGAAGCTTCATCTTCGTTGCGGTCGAGGGCTGCGGCGTGGGTGCGATGCGGCGGTAAAGGCGGCTTAGCCTCATTTGAAACTGTAAAAGCATCCATTACTCAAAACTCCATTTTCAAGCTGAAAATATAAATTTTTAACCAAAATTATACATTTTTGCACAACAAATTAATTTTTTTATATATAGTTTAACTTTTTACCAAGTCATTGATTTTTAAGCCAAAATATATCAATGTTCAACTAAAATGCAATGGCTGATATTTCAACCGAAAAATATTTTAATTTGAAATAAAAAACAGTTAAGTTCAACTAAAAACGAAAACATTTGCAAGAAAATAGTTGCATCCTTAATCAAAACCGACTTATTGCGAACTGAATATTTGAATTTTAAGAAATAATGGAATGGTGGCATTCTTAGTAAAAAAACTAATTTTCGAATAAAAAAACGAATTTTCCACAAAATAGTTAAAGTTTGAACCCAGAAGATGCATTTTAAACTAAAATTATGAATCTTAAGAAACATTGATTTTCAACTGAACAATTGAACATGCAACCCAAAAGATGATATTTCAACCAAGAAGATTCATTTCATAAGACAGAAATAGTTTAAATTCCAACTAAACACATTATTTTTTGACTATATAGTTGCGATAAACATATTTAGATCAAATTAAAATTTGTACATCTAATTGATCTTAATTTTTATTAATTTAATTCAAATTGAAAGAAGATTTTAATTATAATACAATAATAATAGTGAAATTTTGGGGCGCTGAATTCAGATTCGGTATCAAAAATCACCCATCACGTCATGGTTGAGCCATACCCTCAAAAATGACGAAAAATCATGCACTGAGGCAAACAAATGTCAAAATAATGCCATTGATGCAAATTTTCACTTCAAAAACATGTTGTCAACTGTGAAGGATCAACTCTTGCCTGATATCAACTTATTTAACATAACTTTACCCAACAGAACCTGACCTCACCTAACCTGAATTAACAGAAATTTACTGAACTACGCGTAAAGCTTTGGAAGCATATTTTCCCAGTATCAAATGTGTGCTACATCGAATGGTTCAACTCGAGCCTAACCTAGAAATAAATCTAACCTAGCCTAACCTTACCTAACCTAACCTCACGAAACACAATTAAACTGATTATCTTGTCCCGTTGTGTTTGCGGTACCGTTTGAATCAGCTTGGGCTTAACCTGCAAAGAGGTCAAACCTATCCTAACCTAAAAAAACCTGACCTAACCTAACGTAACCTAACTTAACTTCACGTAACACAATTAAACTCATTGTGTTGTCCCGTTGTGTTTGCGGTACCGTTTCATTTAGCTTCGGCTTAACCTACATAGAGGTTTAACCTATCCTAACCTAACAAAACCTGACCTAACCTAACCTAGCTGAATGAAATTCGACCACACGTGTAGCTATGTAAGCGTATGGTTCTCAATCTTAAATGTGTGCTATATTTAATAGGTTAACTCGATCTTAACCTACGAATGAAGAAAAAAGGACACGTTATAGCAGGCAGAAAATAGACTGAAGTAGGTCTATTAATCAATTTAATTACGATAAAAAGCAAGATAAAATGTAAACACGAAAGATGGTATAAATATACCCCTTAAGTTTAAGAAAAGCAGAGAGAAAAAAGTTTTGAATAAAACTTTTATTCATTTGCATGTTTAAGTTACAGTTCTATATTTTAATTGATACAAACATTGTCAGGTTAATTTCGAGTTAACCTATTAAATATAGCACACATTTAAGACTGAGAAATGTACGCTTACATAGCTACACGTGTGGCTGAATTTCATTCAGCTAGGTTAGATTAGGTCAGGTTTTGTTAGGTTAGGATAGGTTAAACCTCTATGTAGGTTAAGCCGAAGCTGAATGAAAGGGTACCGCAAACTCAACGGGACAACACAATGAGTTTAATTGTGTTACGTAAAGTTAGGTTAGGTTAGGTTAGGTGAGGTCGGGTTTTTTAGGTGAGGATAGGTTTGACCTCTTTGCACGTTAAACCCAAGCTGATTCAAACGGTACCGCAAACACAACGGTACAACACAATCAGTTTAATTGCTTTTCGTGAGGTTAGGTTAGGGTAGGCTACGTTAGATTTATTTCTAGGTTAGGCTCGAGTTGACCCTTTCGATGTAGCACACATTTGCTACTGGGAAAATATGCTTCCAGAGCTTTACGTGTAGTTCCATAAATTTCTGTTAATTCAGGTTAGGTGAGGTCAGGTTCTATTGGGTAAAGTTATGTTAAATAAGTTGATATCGGGCAAGGGTTGATCCTTCACAGTTGTCGACATGTTTTTGAAGTGAAAATTTGCATCACTGGCATTATTTTGAAATTTATTTGCCTCAGTGCATGATTTTTCGTCATTTTTCGAGGTTATGGATGAACCATGACGTGATGGATGATTTTTGATACAGAATTTGAATTCAGCGCTCCAAAATCCATAGGAATACGTGTGTCTTGTTACCAGATCCGCACACTTTTTTTGTGTGGCTGAGTTATAGTTTTCCAACAAGAGGTGATTCTTTACAAAAATCAATTTCATAACAAAATAGTTCAACTTTTATCTAAGTAGCTTATTTTCGAACAAAAAAAAAAGATTAAATTTTAAAGAAATAGTGTATTAAAAAATGTATTAAAAAAAAAAGACATTTTCAAGGTTAAACAACGAATTATCTATAAAATATTTGAATTTTTAACGCAGAAATACAATGTTTTCAACAGAAAATGACATTTCTTACAAAATAGTTAAATTTTTACTGAAATATTGTTACTTTTAACTAAATTCTGGAATTTTCAATGAAAATTTTTTATTTTGAACAATAAAGTTCATTTTCAACGAAATAGTTCAAATTTTTACTAAATTGTTAAATTTTTAAGTAAAAAGACGCATTTTATAAAAAACAATGCAAAGTCAAACTGAAAAGATAAATATTCAAGAAAATCACTTTCTAAAAATAATTCAAATTTAAAAAAAGTAGTTGATTTTCTAGCAAAAAAATACGAATTCTCTATAAAAAATATAATAGTAGTTATCCCAACAAAATAAGTTTGAATTTGAAATAAAAGGCAGATCAACTCCACTAAGAACGAGAAATTTATTAAGAAAATAGTTGAATACTGAATTAAAATAGCTTAATATTCAACCAAATCGATTAATTCACAACCAAAAATGGCATAATTACAGTTTAAGTTGAAAAAATATTTCTAAATCGAACAAACAAAACTTTTAAAAAATAGTTAAATTTTCAACCAAAGAGGCGAATGTTCACCTAAATGACAAATCTTTTTAAAAATTGGATTTTCAAGAAAACAATTCAAAATGCAATTGAACAGATGATATTTCAACCAAGAAAAATATTGTTTAAAACTAAGATTGTTCAAAAACAGAAATTCAATCTTTTTTAAAGGAATTTAACTTTAGACGAAGTAGCAGATTTATAAAAAACACGATTTTCAGAAAAGAAACATTTAATAGTTATACAAATTAATGGAAAAAGCTTTATTTGCAGAGCAATTAAAAAAATCTTCCCGTTCAAATGCATTAGTTTCACCTTTTCCATCTGCCCGCACGTGTACATTTTCAGGTGCACCAGCAACCTCATTACTTTGATAATATGCTGCGATTGTCTAAAAGTAAATAAGAGATTATGTCTGATCATGATACATATACATTATTAAAGGATAAATATTTATAACCTTCAGGAATAGTATTTTTTTACTCACATCACTATTATCTTGCAAAAAGGCTTCAAAGTTATCTCCGTCTTTTTGTTTTATCACTGTCACTTTTCCGTGGCAAACACTATGAAACCCATAATCATTAAGTGATTCTTCACTTAAATGTCCATCGCCGTATTTGTAGTTCTTTTTTTCTGAAATGCAAGCATCTGAAGACATTTCTGAAAGGATTCGTCACTGAATTGCGCTAACTTTCCGTCACTTTTCTCACAAATATAACACTTCATTTTAAATTTTACGCCAAGTGGACACCGAACTATACTCTGTTCCCTGAGAGAAGATCCTCTACTATCGGCGAGAAAACTATAGGCATCTGCCTTTGAAGCTTAACAACTCAGTCAAAAAAAATGCTGACGCAACAAAACAACAGTCATTTAAGAGCAAAAAGTGTTCTACGTTAATCAGCTTGAAGACGTTTATGTAAACCAGTGGCCAGGTGCCATCCAAGCATTCAGAACTAGGGGCCGAGGAATGGCACCAGCGGTCGGCAGTAATACAAAAAAGGGCCCCCCTCTGCTTTCTGTCACTTGTTTTCCAACAAAAAAAATGTCAAAAAATATCGCGATTTTCACAAAAAAGATTTGTTGCGCTAGAATTTTTTTTTGACTGAGTTGTTAAGCTTCGAAGGCAGATGCCTATAGTTTTTTCGCCGATAGTAGGCGCGCATGTGGATTGCCGTTTCTGGATGGACGATTGTCCATACCCGTTTTTTTCACACGTAGTTTATTAAGTTCTCTTCTCATTGGTCCATTGGCCTTAATTTAATATTTATTACTTTCCTTGAGTTTCTTTCGAAAATAGTTTGAATGTCTTTTACGAGATGTTAGCTATAAAAGAAAAGGATCTCACCGCGCGTACAGCTCGAGTTAGAGGGCTAAAGTAGGCACTTGAATTTGTAACTCAGACGTTTTTTTGTAATTAAAAAGTTAAAAATTAATAATTAATAATTCTGCAATCCCCGACTTTAAAGTAATATATTCAGAATGTTCGAATTATTCCGATTGCAACGATATGTGTTTTGTTTATAAAGTTTGAAAATTGAGAAAGTAAGCAATATCAAATTGAATATTGAGCTAAAGTTTATTCGATTAAACTTCTGCAAATTTTTAACTTTCCTAAGCAAGCAATGTATCATTGGGATCGCAAAAATTCGTAGATGCGGATTATGCTATTTTTAAGTCGCTAATTGCAAAGTTTATAATTCTGTAAATTTCCTTACTTTGACCTGCTGTGGACCAAAGGCCCCTGCTGGGGTAACCTTATCCACACTGAGTTTGGTAAGCAAACAGACAAGTAGTAGAAAGCATAAAACCACCGTCGTAAATCAATCAAAGAAAATAGTTTCCAATGAATTTCTAGAGGTTCACTCAGATTGGCTAAAACATCTCAACAAATCCCTTCTTCTTGACAAATTAAACAATGGGCTGCGCGAAGAAAACCAAAATTGGTCGTTCTAGAGGATCTTCTCTCAGGGAACAGAGAGACAAGACTAGACTAAACAGCGTAACTAAATACCGTAACTAAACACCCTAAACCAAAACACTTAAAAGCCTTTCCCGCTGCACCGCATGCACGCAGCAGTCCTAGCCCCCAACGAAGATGAAGCCTCTTCTTACGGTAGCCTATCGTCTACAATACTGCAGCGAAAGCAAATAAATTCAGCAAAGAAATACCTCTGGGGCCTATTACTATTACCTTGAGCCTTGGCAGGATGAGTTTTTCGTGTACAGAGGGCTTTCAGCCTTTATTTAGTTTTTGTCTTATCGCGTTCCTTAGCATACACTGAAAATTACCTGCAATCACGCCCTTTAGGCCTCCCTGCGGGGGGTTCTTGAGCAGGTGGAGGGTGGCAGTACAACATTTTCCGAAAGCACTAATTGTCCCCTGCAATATGGTACAGATTTCATTGAGTTCGAACACACCAGGTGTTTATTGATTGAATGAATTTGCCGCTAAAAGTCCAATTTTATCGTACCTTTGACCGACTTGGAACTGGCATGGGGGCAGTTTTTTAATCGTCTACGTGTCAGCTTTCATTTACTCTACCTTTTATCACGGTCACCTCTTACCTTCGAAAAAACGCAGTTGAATCTCGGACAATTATCTGAAATAGGCAGGATAAACGCCCTTTTTCTGTAAAATGGCGTTCGTTTGTACCGCATACGCACGGGCGTGGGATGACGTTAGAAGTCTAAAATTCACTTTGTAGTTAAACTTAGGTTTAAAATGAATTCTGCCTACTATTTTCTTTCACTTTTCTGACACTTTTTCACAATAAAGTGCGATTTTACTGCCGCTCTGCAGGCATTTTATTTTATTATTGCAGGCCTATTTTAGATGAAAATTGTTACAAAAGCATGAGCAGTCACAATTTAATTATAAATTTGGTCATTCCCAATTAATTGTGAAGGTAATCGTAACTCGATTCGAATAATTATTCTTAAACCTGAGCCAATTACTTCTGATCAAATTTCAAGTATAAAATATAATATTCCAGGGAGGCTAAAAACGAGGTGACTGAAAGCAAGAGTTTAGTTTAGTTGAATATAATCATTAAAAAAAAATTGATTCATTATTTTAATTTTCATAATAATATTTTCTTTTCATTGTGAATGAAAAATATTTAATAAACTAAAAATTACCTTAATATAAAGTATTATGTCTGATTAAAGTAATAAATTGTAAATTTATTAAAGAATATATTATATATTCTATTACTAATTATGAATTTTAATATTTTAATTTTTATATCATTAATAATTGTAAGCATTTTTAGGTATAAATGCTAATTCTTTAATATCTTTTTCGATAATAATTGAAATTAATGTAATATTACTTATTGCTATATTTTTATTTTTAAATAAAAAATTTAATTATTCATAAAAAAAAGTTTTTAAATCCAAAGCTTAAGATCTTCATTAATACGAATCTGGTGTCCGTTTAACGCCAGCAGGTCAATATCAAGGTCAGTTCAAGATCAAACCTACAAATTGATCGCTTACCAACTAAATCAGGGTACCTTCAGGTTTAAGTGGTCGCTGAATCGGAATCCGGTGTCCGTTTGACGCCATCAGGTCATTATCAAAGTCAATTCAAGGTCAGACGTACAAAATTCATCGCTTATCAACTAAATCAGGATACCTTCAGGTTTAAGTGGTCGCTGAATTCGAATCCGGTGTCTGTTTGACGCCATCAGATCAGTATCAAGGCCAGTTCATGGTCAAACCTAGAACATTCATCACTAACCAACCAAATCAGAGAACCTTACGTTTAAGTGGTCGCTGAATTCGAATCTGGTTTCCGTTTGACGCCATCAGGTCAGTATTAAGGTCAGTCCAAGGTTAAAGAAACAAAATTCATCGCTAACCAACTTAATTAAGATACCTGTAGGCTTAAGTGGACATCTTGAGATGAAGGTCAAAAGATTTTAATAGTCAAATTTGGAAAAAAACTGAAGAGTTTTTATGTTGGTTCTGTGCTGTTTAAAATTTGTTACCTTGTCGCCATTCAAGAATGCTATGTTATTAGGTACTTTTTAAATAAATTAAATTTGAACTCTCATAATACAGCGTGAGAAATGCTGTAAATTCAGTTGAAGTGGTTTCAGCGTTACCCATGTTGAACCACGTGGATGTACCTCTTCTTTTAGAACTTACCCGTTACAGAAACGGGGGCACCAACGCCAAGTTTATGTGATGTTTAAAGTATGATGCTACATATAAATAAAAATGTGATGCTTGTTTAAACGACTTATTTTTTTCTGCAGAACGTTTTTTTTTTTACTTAATTGGTTTTCGAATACTCTTTCATTTATGAACGGTCTTTATATCCCTTAACTTCATCAAACACCCTAACTTTTCAAAATTTTCAATTATTTTAGCAACTATTTCTTTGTAGCTAGGGTGTTTATGATTTCCTAAAAAGTTGGAGCAAACTTGCGTAAAGCTTTGCCATGCTTCATTTTCATCACTAGTCATTCTTCGCTGAAATTCATCATCGTTTAGCAGATCTCTAATTTGCGGACGGTAAAATACCCCCTTTTTTATTTTAGCATCGAAAAGTTTAGGAAAATTCTCAAAAGCATATTTATAAGCATTACTTTCTTTTTTTTCATAGTCTTAAAAAATTGTTTTACTAAGCCAAATTTATATGTAACGGTGGCAACAGCACTTTAATTGGATCTACTAAATGTTTATTTATGACGATAAATGATCCTGGATTAAGACTTTTTCAAAGAGTCCAATTTTTTTACACAATGCTGCTCACGAATTGCCGGCTATTTCATTCGCATATAAAACCTTGGTGTTTTGTAAATTCACTCTGTCGTCCCAGCTGCCATTTGTGACTATTGTAATTCAATTTATTGGGAAGAAACTGAAGAGTCTCGTGTTTTTCCCGAGTATAACAGGGTGTGCAACTGGCAGAGCTGCATATTTATTACCATTATGCAACAAAACACCTTATAAACTTCTTGTAGACGAATCTATGAAAAATCACTACTCGTTAGCATTATAAGGTACGCTTTTAATTTTTTTTAAATATACCCTTCACCTTATTACAAATATACTAAATCTCCTACCGAGGAAACAAATTTTCTAAAAGGTCCATCTCGATTTAGTTGGTGAGCGATGAAGTTTATAGGTCTGCCCTTGAACTGGCGTTGATACTGACTTGATGGCGTCAAACAAACACCTACTATCGGTGAGAAAATTCTAGTACTCTGGCTTTGACGTTGAATAAGTATGTGAAGAAAAAATGGTAGGTTAATGAAAAAGGTCTCATTTTAAAGGTGCGCATGTTGTACGTTAATGGCCCAAAAAGTAATATTCTAAAAAATTATTTGTAGCTTACAGATCTGAAAATCTGATGAAAGGTAAGAAAATTTGATATCTTTTAAAAACAGTGAATTTTGAAGCATAGTTTTTTATAGAAAACATAATAGGGAAAATCTGAAAAAAAATTCATGGTGGTACATTACACATTTCTGAACAGATATGACGTCGAAAAATTTACAAAATATAAATAATTGTTCGTTTATTGTGAATAAATATTCGAGCCCACTATCTTCAGTTCTAATGAAGATAATGAATTGATTTAAATTGTAGCTAGTTAGTTGAACTATCTGTAATAATTTACAATTTGAAGGGAGTATGTGCTTCTTGTTGTCTTCATACCAATTGCGATATTTGAAGTCAGTTTTTTATATAGGAAAGCAAGTGTGAGAGCCCAGCGTCGAGCCGTTTTTTAGGGGATCAGCCTCGGTTTTCCTCAACACAGGGAAAGGGTTTGAAGGCCAGAGTAAGGCTAGGAGGCAAAAGTTGGGTAGGTCGGGTTGAGGAAAACCGAGTACGATCCTTTAAAAAGCGGCACCACGCTGGGCTCTCGCACTTGTTTTCCTATATAAAAAACTGACTTCAAATATCGCAATTTGTATGAAGACAACAAGAAGCACATTTTCTCGACGGCAATCTGTTCAAAAATGTTCAATGTACCACCATGCATTTTTTTTAGATTTTTCCTATTATTTTTTCAATAAAAAACTATGCTTCAAAGTTCACTGTTTTTAAAAGCTATCAAATTTCCTCACTTTTCATCGTATTTTCAGATCTGTAAGCTACAAATAATTTTTTGAAATTATACTTTTCGGCTCATTAACGTACAAAATTTTCAACTTTAAAATGATACCTCTTTCATTAACCTACCATTTTTTGTTCACATACTTATTCAACGTCAAAGCCAGAGGACTCGAATTTTCTCGCCGATAGTAATTCGAATTCAGCGATCACTTAAACCTGACGGTACCCTGATTTGGTTGGTCAGCAATGAATTTGGTAGATTCGACCTTGAACTGACATTGATACTGACCTGATGACGTCAAACAGACATCAGATTCGAATTCAGCGATCATTTAAACCTGAAAGTACCCTAATTTAGCTGGTTAGCGATGAATTGTGTATGTTTGATCTTGAACTGACCTTGATACTGACCTGATCGCATCAGACACCGAATTCGGATCGAGCGACTTAAAAAACATAAGGTATACTTAGTCCCTCTTAAGTTGCAGGCTTAGGCGGTTTGTGGTCCTGTTTTATTGATATTTAAGTATATTAAATCATTTATCCTAAATTAGTTGTTTATTTTTTATAACTGTTTAGAAAATTTTACCTTTTTTAATAATGAATTATTTATTTAAATAAATAAATTTTAATAATTATTTGAATTAGAAAAAACGACTTATTATGTTATTAATTTATTAATAATTATTGGATCTTTAATAAGTATTAGTTAACTTTATTCATTAAATTCTATTAAATTAATTATAGGAATATCTTCTATTAACCATACAAGATAAATATTCTGAATTTTAATAATTAATAAAAAATATTTATTTTTATTATCTTATTTTTTTTAAATAATTTCATTGAATTAAATTTATTTATTAATATATTATAAAATTAATTTTTTTAATTGTTTAATTTTATTAAATAATTCTTAATTGAAATTTATATTATTTTTTATAATAATATTAATAATAAGAGGACCTCCTTTTATAGAATTTGGTATAAAAAGATTTACAATCTATTATTTTGTCAAATACAATTTTACATTTTTATCTTATTTTTTATTAATTATTACAGTAATTATATTTTTTAATTATCTAAAATTATTTATAACTTCTAGAATTTTTTCAATTATAATTTATAAATTAATATAAATAATAATTTCATAAAATATAATTTTTTATTAACTTTGTATTTTTTAATTTTGTAAAAATTACAATATATTATTGAACCTTTAATAATTGTTTATATTCAAATGTTTAAGCACTTAAATTTTTGAAATTTCAAGTAATAAAAATATTTTTATTCAATATGAAAAATAAAATCGGTTTTTCTATTACTAGATTATAAATCTAAAAGTTTAATCAACTTATTTTTATTAATTTTAAGTTAATAAGACTATAACATTCAAAGCTAAAGTTATATAATAAATTGTGTAAACTAATGTTTTAATTACTATCATTAATACTATTATTTTTACTATTATGAAAGAAAAATGTATTAGTATTAGAAATTAAATATATATAATGTTATATCATACTAATAATATATTAAAATACGTGAAATGTATACAATTAAATAAATTCATTTGATAATAAATTTAATAATCTATATAGTAATTAACTATTATGAAATTAATTAATTTGTTTCAAATTTATTATTAATGTTAATAACATTATGTAAATTGACAGTGATTATTAAAGAAACTTTACCATAAATGAATGAAATTTACAATAAACGTGTAATTTTCCCACAACAATCATAGGACATAAAAATACCAGTGCTTTTTGTGTGAATTCTACACTAAAGTGTAACTGAAATAAAAATGTAATTTCACAACGTTTATGTAAGCTTCCAAAGATTAGTGTAATTTTACACGCGGAGTGTAATTCGTTTTACAGCAGCGATGTAAAATTCCATAATCGTTGTAATTCCGCTTTTGAACGCTTGATGGCTTTTGATAACCTGCGAGGCCTTCGAGTAAATTCAGTGCAAGCTTGTGCAAAATTTTAGCTGCATTCTCCATTATGTCCATTATGTCCATTATGTATGGAACTCGATTTATTTTGCATGGCCACCACGGGCACGCTTGCAGAAGTCCAGACGCTGAACCCCATTTTCGACGGTTTTCAAGCATGATTCGGCCGATACTTCTGCAATTTCACGTTCGATATTCGTACGAATTTCATCGATCGTCGCTGGTTTGTTGGCACAGACCATAGACTTGACGTATCCCCACAGGAAATAGTCTAACGGCGTCAAATCGCACGACCGAGGCAGCCAATTGACTGGGCCATTTCGTGAGATAATACGCTCACCAAACTTGGTTTTCAATAAATCGATTGTGACATTTGCTCTGTGGCTTGTGGCGCCGTCCTGTTGAAACCACATATTGTCCAAGTCCATATCATCCAATTCGAGCCAAAAATATTCGGTTATCATTGAGCGGTAGCGATTCCCATTCACAGTAACGTGCCGGTCTTGATCATCACGGAAGAAGTACGGCCCAATGACGCCGCCGGCCCATAAACCGCACCGAACCGTAATTTTTTCGGGATGTAATGTTCACTCATGGATTTCGTGTGGATTGCTGCCTGACCAATAACGCATATTTTGCTTATTGACGAAGCCATTCAGCCAGAAATGAACCTCATCGCTGAAGATGATTTTTCGATGAAAATCCGGATCATTTTCAAGTTGTTGCTTAGCCCAATTCACGAACATACGTCGCTTATGGTGGTCAAGCGGCTTCAGTTCTTGCGTCAATTTGATCTTGTAAGGATGTAGGCCAAGATCTTTTCGCATAATACGCCACAACGACGTCACAGATAAGCCCAACGCTTGCGAACGACGTGTGAGAGACTGATTTGGGTCTTCCTCAATTGATGCGCTAGCGGCAGCAATAATTCTCGACACTACGGGCACTTCTTTGTCTCACTGGCACGGGAACATTTTGTACTGTACCTTTAGATTCAAATTTTTCCACTAGACGCTCATTTGTTGATCTAGCAGGACGATTATGACGACCATAAATTGGACGTAGCGCTCTTAAAGTTGAGGCCACTGACTCCGAATTTCGGTAGTAAATTTTAATAATTTCGACTCACTGTTAGATCGCATATCTTTCCATGATGAAATGACAAACCTTACTGTAGAGAAATGTTAAAAGAGCGGGGAAAAAAATTGCGTCGATTGCTGTCACTATCGATCTACTTTTGTAGCGTGCCTTTTGGAAAACCCTTTATATCTTATTATTCTTACGATTCGATTTAATTAAAACATACATTAAGCGATTCAAAATACCCGGGCTGGTCATTGCGCATGCGCAAACTTTTACATGCGGCGTTTTACAGCGTCACTGTAATTTCACAAGGCGAATGTAAAATTCCATTCTTACAAAACTGCTTTTTACCATCTGTATAATTATACTATCGTATAATTTCTATCTAATTTTGGTAAATTTCCTACAGTAATCACTGGTACTTTTTTATGTCCTATGATCTTTGTGGTGAAATTACATGAAACTTTTTACAGTGCATATTCAATTTCATAAAGGGCCAAATAAAGTTATATTTATCGGAATTTTACAACCATTCAGAGTTGCAATTAAATTATTTCAAAAAAATTATTATTTTAAATTAAAAATTCGAATTACATTTTTTTTATTGTCCCCTATTTTTAAAATAATATTAATATTAATAATATGGTTAATTGTACAAAATTATTACTATTTATATTATTTATATTTAAATTTACTATCCATTTCTTTTACCCTCTAAACTTCCTAAAGTACACGTTTTGCTCTCATCGAAAACTTGTTTCTCGTTTGCTCTCAAAAACCTATGTGACTCGCATTCGCGCTCAAAAAGTTGCAGTTTTCTTTTCCCGCGCAGCCCGCAGGGGCCACTCTTTTGCTTTAACGTGCTCAAATGAAGTTCTAAATTAAAACCTATCACAAAGATACGTGAAACATCCGATGATGGTCAAAAGGCACTCCAGTTATAAACATACCTGTAACATCCATCATAAACACATCAGAAATAGAAAAAGTAAAATAAAACAAAAAATTATGAAAACTCAGTGCTAAATATAATTAATTATGCTAGAATAATTTTTATTCATTCTGCCCAAGTTAGTCTTTATATTAATAGATAAATTCTTTTATTCTTTAGTGTAAAGCATTTACATAAATTGTCTCTTTCTCACAGTAATACTAGAATCTGAATTTCAGTAAAGAAAGGCGGTTGACTTTCAGTTGTAACCGAAAGGATCATTCTCCAGTTGAAAGTCAACTGATGATTGTAACATAACTTTAAGTAACGTGCTTCGTTAAAAGTCAACTGCTTTATGTACGTAAAATGTACTTTATAGGTTAATTTAAGATGGAAGATAGAATAATAGTTTATTTGTGATAAAAAAGATATACAAAAAGAATTGAAGATTTACATTCTGTACCTACAGAACTTAAATCTTCAATCCTTTTTATGCCTTTCTTATCACAAATGAACGATTATTCTATTCATAATCAAAATCCGTGTTAGATCTGAGTATATATACCAAAATAGGAAACGTTGACGAAACAACTATAAAATGAGCTCAGTGTTGATTGATACTATACAGCCAGCGCTATCGACACCATACTGGCTACTCTCTGCTGCTTTCTTGGCACCTCTTCTCAAGTCGCCGAAATCCGTCAAGTGTTAGCGCATCGCTGCATCACATTTCGCGCACGCCTTTCTGCCAGCACAAATTGAATTTCAGAGCGCGCGAATGAAAATCATCCTAAACTCAACATACCTGTCAGTTAATCATCATATTACTCGTATATCAGATAGGACACACTGCACTTAAGTTCCATTTCCGGTTGAAATTAAGTGACTTAATTTAATGCAAAAATGAAATTCATCCACATTTAAAATTCATCATCTTGCATTACTGTACTCTTATTACTTTCACTATGCAAAATTTTTAAATTATCCTAATCAAAATCATGGTCCGCTTCAATATATTTCTTTGTATGGCTAGCAGGAACACTCTTATAACAGAGCCCCAAACGAAAAACACGTTTGTATTCTTCTATCCCAGCATTAAAAAGTCCGCGAGTCTGTCCCACGTAAGTTGTTTCACGTAAATCATATTCTCATTTTTCTTTCCTCTTTTTTCTAAAAGGGATCTTTTTCCCTTTTCTTTTTTAGGAAACAATGCTTATCTTTTTCAAATTTCCATGGGAACATTTGAGGGGGGTTGTCCATATTTGTTCGTTGGATTCTTGGTTTTTTCAGGAATTCTGCACATGATATTTATTATTATGCCACGCGTTTTTCCATATACTTATACAGTATATACGGAAGTCATATGTAAACGATCTCTATTTCGTTTTAAATAAAAACTATTTAGGATCTATGTAGCAATTTTTTTACGTGAAGAAATAATGTTTCCACAATCGAAATTGTCTAAGTTTTGCATTTATTTAAAAAATGTCTTCACTAATAATATATTATAAACAATTGCCTAATGACAGCTAGGCTTAAGACGATCAGGGGGTACCGCAGCCTGCTTGATTCCTCGGCGACCCTTTTCTATTGTTCAGCAATGGACTCGGTCTCAAAGCTGGACAGCTCTCAACCGGTGACTTCTACATTATGTTACAGGGGCCATTTAAATGATATATACTATATAGTGTATGAACTCTGTTGCGCCCTAGCATGGAGGTCGAGACGAAGGCGCGTTGTCGTGTTAAAATATTTGGGCAACTGCAATGCACAGTAACGTACGTTAGTTAAATAAATTTGTATACTATTTATATTAAATATATTTACAAAAAATTAAACACGTAGGGAGTCTAATTATCAACGAAACGCGCGGGTTCCTTTTTTTATGATTTACAGAAGTTTTTAACCATTTGCATACTTTTCTTTATAGTTAATAGTTTTTTTCTAATTTGTCTTTTTTGGTAGAAAATTCTTTTTTTTTGTTGAAAATTCATTTTTTTCGTTGAAAATTACTTTTTTAAAAGTAAAAATCAATTTTCATGCAAAAAATTTTAATGAATTTTTTGTCGAAACTGTCTAGTATCAAGGAATTTTCCGCAGCACCATTGTTATAAACAATTCTTGTTGCGAAATATATCAAATTTAAGATTTTTTCAAATTGTACTTTCCTTTAATCGTCAGAATGGCTTCAATTATTTCTTAAAATAATAAATATTCAATAATATTTGATAAAATATAACAATTAAAATCTTTATAAAAAAATTAGATAAACAAATTCAAAATTTCGATAAAACATTCAAATTTAATATTTTTCCACAAGAATTGTTTATAACAATGGTTTTTATCAACTTTTTAATTAGTTTTGTAATTAAATGTCATTCCTACGTTAATTTTGTTACCGATACTAAGACTATTTGCTAATTTGTTCATAAAATTCGATTATAATAAATAAATGGAATAATGAACAAAATATTTGTATTCCATGACTCCCTAAATATTCATTTAAGACAATATAAAGTTTACCTGATCAGTTATTAGAGCGTAAAAATTGTAATGTACAAAATTATAGTTTTTCCATACTTTAACAACAAAATTATTAATAAGAAAATAGAGGAGACAAAAGTTCGGAGCGTCAAGCTCTTTAGAATTTGATGAACTTTAATTTAAAACAAAACTGTGGCCGCCTTCGACTCGATCTCAATGGTAGGGCGCAACAGAGTTCATACACTATATTCCATTTAAATGTCCCCTGTAACATAATGCAGAAGCCGCCGGTTGAGAGCCGTTCAGCTTCGACACCGAGTCCAGCGCTGAACAATATAAAAGGATCGCCGAGGGATCGGGCAGGCTGCGGTGCCCTGAGATCGTCTTAAGCCCAAAACATACGAGAGCTAGAAACTTCTTTTTTTGCATAGCCTAGTTTGAGCGCGCCTACGGCGCGCGGCTATTAGTTCTCGCGCTCAATAATATATTTACCTCGCGCTCTGCGCTCGGTCTTTGCATTACCCTCCACATTTATGCACAGACCACAATGCGAAATTTTATACATTTTATGTTAAAAACTATTATATCAAATGTCTATTACAATTTTTTATGTATGTACTTTGATATGGTACTTCTTATTCAGATATTGCAAAATAATGTTCACATTTTATTTTTCCTGGTCCTAATAGGATCCTGCTGTGGTTGTTTAAGCCTTTTCCCTTTT
>NC_046663.1:128634175-128635631 GCF_010883055.1 Belonocnema kinseyi
TATATTATATATTTATAAATGGTTCTGCCGTTTAATTAAATATTGCTAAAGTAACTTATTGGTAAATAAAAAGTAATGTCAAATCATCTCAAAGCATTTAATATTCAAAGCTTTAATATACATATATAAAATTGTTTGCACACATACTATATACATATACATACATCAAAACATACGAAATGTAAAACATTTTATTTCACTTCTTTCAAAGCTCTATGCTAATTTTCGTTATTCGAATCCATTGCAAAATTTAATACAACGATTTATAAATACTGCAATTTTTTTATGTAAGAGTCTAATGAAGAGTCTTATGATTTATTCCAATCAGATATGTTAGTCTGCGTTTTTATAGTCACTATTCGACTTTTCCTAACCGTACCTCGATTATCCCTAAATTCGTACACTGTTTTACATTCTCATTCATGAGAGTGTAATGTAATCGTCCAAATTTTCGATCTCTGATTTTTAACGGATCCTTACGTTTCGGCACGCACAGAATCCGAAAATCATAAAATTTTGTTGATGTCTGTCTGTGTACCTGTATGTCTGTATGTATGTCTGTATGTATGGTTACCTGATTGTAGTAGCCACGATAATCTGTGCAGGATTTATCCAATCGAGTCCGTATTTAATACACTTCCAATGTTCCACAAAATGAAGGTTAAGTTCGTGAATAAGATATTTCGAACCAAACATAAAAAATTGAGAGCATTTTCAAAATTTTGAAATTTTTGTTGTTGAAATTTTATAAATGTTGGTCAAATTTTCGTATAGATGGGTGAAAGACTTGCAAATAATCTAAATAAAATGTTGAATTTTAATAAAAATTAGAAAAGATATTTACTTTTCAAAAATTTGAAAATTTTCAAAAAATAGAAAAAATAATTTTTTCATGGATCCAAAAATTTCATTCAATATTTTCACTAGATATCAAATATATTTCAAAACTATTCTAGCCGAATTTTTCAATTAGCCCACAATAAAAAAAATTATAGCGTTTGCAAAATTTTCAAAATTTTTTTCTTCAAATCATAGAAATTTTTGTCAAAGTTTCTTATGGATGGGTAAGAGACTTGCAAATTATCCAAATAAAATTTTTAATTTTGATGTAAATCATAAAAGTTATATACTTTTAAAAAAATTTGAAAATTTTCAAAAAATAGACATTCTTTTTCACAGATCCAAAAATTTCATTCAAAATTTTCACTAGATAACAAATATATTTCAAAACTATACTAGCCGAATTTTTCGATTAGCCCAAAATTTAAAAAAATAGCGCCTGTATAACCTAACTGTTGAGCGCGAAGTGCGATTATCGCAATGAGAATGTAATCGTCAAGGCCTTAGGTACTTTGAGAATCTTCTTGAATGTCAAATTAAAAAAAAAATGTTCAGCTTCACTTTGTGATTGTAGTTTGTGAGAGGTTTGAATTACAGTATTTGTTATAATTAAATA
>NC_046663.1:128635731-128640587 GCF_010883055.1 Belonocnema kinseyi
CCCTGAGACTCATGATTCTTTCGGTCCTTATATCGACGTGTTCAAATGACAAGGTCCCATCTACCGAGATGGCATACCTTGTCATTTGTATACGTCGATCGATATAACTGAACGAGAGAAACGTATGAGAAACTAATAGTGCTGGGTCAAAAATCTCCGGTGCCCTAGACTTCATTATATATATATTGGAAAATGTAAAAGTAATTATCAGCGCATTTCAGAAAACATCACGAACACTTATGTAGGTATTGATAATATCTTTCAACATATAAAATAACCACGCTGAGAAAAATGAATTATACGAAGTAGATATTACAGGTTAAGGATACAATACCCCGTAACGAAAAGTATTATATCGCGTATAATCTATAATCTTTTCCTAATTTATGAAGATATTACCAAATATCATTTCGAAATGTTAAATTCTTTTAATCTTCAGATATTCATTCGTAACATCTGGAGATTATAAAACATGCAGACATGCGCGCGCATCCATTTTTGTCTCTGCCTCCTGCTCCGCGTGTTCTGCGTTTCGCAAATTATGTCTATATTATTCAGGAAATAATACAGTGTCACTCAAAATTCAATGACTAGAACCAGTATATATATATTTTAAATCAATCAGTTTCAAAAGTAGATGAAATACTTTCGGTTTGTCTACACACTTCGGTAAATAAAATAACCTCAAAATCGTACGCCATGATTTTTTTTGCATTTGAAAATGAAAAAGAACACTGAATAAAGCATTGTGTCAAACGGTACTTTCGTAATTGTTTAAAAAGTTTGAATGAGTTATTCCCATTTCAATTTTAATTTATTTTCCCCGCCACACACAGAACACTAATCAGTTTTTTAGATTTTTTGAACTCTAAGAATTTTTTTAATATTTTAGGGCGGTGCATTTTATACCTTGGATCATAGTTCGTAATAGCCTGGATATTATATTTTAGGATCTTGGATTATTGATTTTAATATCTTGAATTATAGATTCTAATATCTTAGATTTTAGTCTCAAATATATTTATTTTATAAATTTAAAAATCTCCTGTTTCAATTTATAATCCAAGGTTTTAGCCGGTATTATCTATTCTTTAATATCTGTATATTTTAGTTCGGTTAATCTGGATCGCTGCCCCATAGTTAATAGTCCAAGATTATACCTGATAACATATTTTTAATTACTGGGTATAATCCATTTTTCTCAGTGTACATAATATACTGATTACTAGTATAAGTTTCCGTGATGTTTTCTGAAATGTGCTGATAATTACTTTTACATTTTCCAAAATGAAAAAACTACTCCAGAACTGTCGCTTCATATAAAAAAATATTTTTACATTCTCATTTTTGAGAATTTAATGCAATCGTCCAAATTTTCGATCTCTGGTTTTGAACGGATCTTTACGTTTCGGCACTCGCGGAATCCGAAAATCATAAAATTTCATCGATGTCTGTCTGTCTGCATGTATGTCTGTCTGTATGCCTGTATGTATGGTTACCTGATTGTAGTAGCCACGATAATCTGTGCAGGATTTATCCAATCGGGTCCGTATTTGATACACTTCCAAAGTTCCACAAAATGAAGGTTAAGTTCGTTAATCAGATATTTCGAACCAAAATTAAAAAATTGGGCGCATTTTCAAAATTTTGAAATTTTTTTTGTTGAAATCTTAAAAAATGTTGTCGAAGTTTCTTAAATATGGGTGAAAGACTTGCAAATTATCTAAATAAAATCTTTTATTTTGATGAAAATTATAAAAGTTATATACTTTTCAAAAATTTGAAAAGTTTCGAAAAATATGAAAAATTATTTTTTTCGTAAATCCAAAAATCTCATTCAAAATTTTCACTAGATACCAAATATATTTCAAAACTTTTCTAGCCGATTTTTTCGATTAGCCCAAAATTAAGAAAAGTAGAGCCTGTATAACTTAACTGTTAAGCGCGAAGCACGATTTTCGCAATGAGAATGTAATCGTCAAGGCCGTAGGTACTTTGAGAACCTTCTTTAATGACAAATTAAAAGAAAGTGTTCAGCTTCACTTAAGAAAAGGGAAAATGATTTTTAAAAACCACAGCAGGGCCCTATTAGGATCAGCAAAAATAAAATGTGATCATTACTTTGCAATATCAGAATAAGCAGTACCAGACCAAGGTACAGAAAAAAAATGGTAATAGACATTTGATGTAATAGTTTTTAACATAGAATCTAGAAAATTTCGCATTGTGGTCGGTGCACAAATGTGGAGTGTAATGCAAAGACCGAGCGCGAGAACCAACAGTCGCGCGCCCTAGGCGCGCTCAAACTACCAAGCGAAGTGCGCTTTGAGAATGTGCCCGCGAAGCGGGCGGATTTTTAAAAATTAAATCTGTACATTTCTGAATCTATAGGTATATGCGAAATTGATAAGTCGCTGCACAAATTCACTTCCTTCACTGAGAAAAATGGATTATACCCGGTAATTAAAAATATGTTATCAGGTATAATCTTGGACTATTAACTATGGGGCAGCGATCCAGATTATACGAACTAAAATATACAGATATTAAAGAATAGATAATACCGGATAAAACCTTGGATTATAAATTGAAACAGGAGATTTTTAAATTTATAATATAAATATATTAAAGACTAAAATGAAAATGAATTACTTCGTGAACTTCTAACTTTACAAAAAAAAAAACACAGCAATAAACAAGGCAACTTATGCTGAAGTTACCTTAAACATAAAACAAAAACCAAGAAGGATACCTAAAATTATTGTCAAAAAAACTAATAAAGCAAACAGTGATAACACAAATATAAAGAAAAAAAGTACACAGTTATTAACAAAAGACCAAAGTATTCAAGCTAAAGATGTCATTATTATAAAAAATTATATAATTATAAATTGTGTTGATTGCGAATGTGTAACAGCTGCTGAAAAATTACAAAAAAATGAACTGGATAAAAATTGTGAAATTACAACTGAAAAATTAAATAATCCAAAGATAAAAATAGTTAACATAGATAACTCTACAAACATGGATTCAGAAACAATTGAAAATCACATAAATATAAGAAACTTCAGAAATTTTAATGATAAGGGAAAAGTTCTTCACATGTACACTGTGAAAGAAAAAGGATTAACCAGTATAACAATGGAAGTTAATACTGAAGTTTATAAATATATCAGAAAAAAGAACAATAGAATCTTAGTTGGTTACCAAAGTTGCAAAATTTTTGACGTAATTAATGTCAAACCTTGCCATAATTGTGGTGGTTTTGGACATAGTACAATTAAATGTAGGAACAGTTTAATATGTTTACGCTGCTCACTGAAACACAAAACATCTGATTGCAATACTAACAACATTAGGTGTCCAAATGATTCATATAGTAATAAAAAATGCAACAGATTATAATACAAATCACTCTGCTTTTGATCATAACAAATGTGAGATTTATAGTAAAAAAATAAAAAGATACATAACCTCAACGGATTATCCACTGCAACCTACATTACCTACAATCAACAGTACAGATAATTATCGACAACAGAGGCGAAACAACAGATTTAACTCACCGTTACCAACTGTACTAAAAACAAATGCATCTCAACCTCAAGAAGGTGTGTATCAGAATATAAAGTCTCTCAATAAGGATGGAAACATTAAAGACAGTCGCATCTTATATGTAAATGTTCGTAGTATTAACCACAATTTTGCTAAACTCGAAAGTCTTATTAAGAGATTAAAAATTAAACCGTATGTTATAGTATGCGCCGAATCATGGAACATTGATAATATAGATTTATATAAACTACAAGGCTTTAAAACCTACTATAACGAAAGTAATCTAAACAAATCAAACGGAGTAATTATTTATATAAATGATTGTGTCAAAGAGACTACAGAAATAGTGAAAATAGGTGATTTAAAACTATTAAATAGTAAAATATTTTCAAACAATAATGTAAATCTAATAATAACTGCTTTATATAGATCACATGGTATGTCTTGTCTAGAATTTAATATGAATCTGAACAAATTTTTAAATAACACTAAAAACTATAAAATCCATCTGATTATTGGCGACTTTAACATTGATATTTTAAAACAAAATATTATTAGTAAGATTTCTTAAACAATCTACTTGAAAAAGGTTTTTATCCAGGTTTCATTGGTATAACTAGACCACTGAATGAAAGTGGAAAAGGATCATGCATTGATAATATATGTATAAAGAATAAAAATATACAAACAAAAACTTTCAAAGTATCGACTCCTTTCATTGATCATTTTTCACTTTTCATTAAAATAAATAAACCACCTAAAACCGGAAAACTCTAAACACAAATACTTCTTCAATTATAAAAAATGAGCATTATTTCAGCATCAGTAGACTGGGGAAAATATAAACTAATTCATGATCCGAATTAAGCCATGAATGGGCTAATCAAAAATATACAAGATTGTATAGATAAAATAAAACAAAGAAAGACAAATAATAATTGCAGCAATACAAACAAACCAAGAAAAAGTTGGATTACCAAAGCCATTATGATATCCTGTGAAAAAAAAGAAATACTTTATAATACGCTTAAAGGCATGTGACACAGCTAAATACCTATATTACCGACCTCACTTTTTCGGTTCACTGAATGTTTTTTTGAACCTAAGAACTTTTTTTGTAAATAAAATATCGAGCTGAAACCTTTGAAGATGTATTAGAGTACAATAAAGTACGTTTAGGTACTGTATTTTGGTAGGAACTTCACTGAAAATTATTTCATCTTTTTTCTGAACTTCGACATTTTTTGAACGTTCGAACTTTTTTTATACATAAAATATCGGTCTCAAACTTTGAGAAATGC
>NC_046663.1:128640687-128644466 GCF_010883055.1 Belonocnema kinseyi
CAGGTTTCGGACTTTCGTGTACAACGTTACCGGTTGATGCCGTTGGAATTGATTGTTGAAATATTTTTTTTACATCTATTATTATTAAGCTTTGTTCTTTAAGGTAGTTTTCTTTCGGCTCTTGCATTTCTCAAAGTTTCAGCTCGATATTTTATTAACAAAAAAAGTTTTTAGGTTCAAAAAAACATTCAGTGAACTGAAAAAGTGTGCTCGGTAATATAGGTATTTAGCTGTGTCACATGCCCTTAAGCATGATCCAACAAACGTGTATCTCAAAAACCAATATAAAAGCTATATGAAGATTCTAGATAAAGTAATAAGAGATGCAAAAATAAAATATGATAGGAATCTGATAAATAAAAATTGCAACAATGCTAAACAACTGTGGAATATAATAAACACAAAATCAGGAAAAAAGAGGAAAATTAATAATAACATAAACTACATACTAGATAATGATAATAATAAAATACGGGATCAAGAAGAAATAGCGTCACACCTCAACTTCTATTATTGTAAAGTAGGTGAAAATCTATCCAGGAATGTCAAAAAGAAACCCAATAGTAAAAACTTAAATTTACCACTATATAACTCCAATAATTTTTTTATAATACCAACTGACTACCTCAAAGTACAGAGAATAATTAGTGAAATGAAAAATAAAAATGGTGGAATAGACAAAATTAACACACTAACTCTAAAAAATTTATCTCCGTACATTTCTGATGTCTTGGCACACTTTTGCAATTTATGCATAGAGAAGTCGATTTGGCCGGATTCGCTCAAAGTTGCTGAAATAGTACCAATTTATAAATCTGGTCACAAACATGAAGCTTGTAACTATAGACCGATATCTTTGATATGAAATATTGCTAAAATTATAGAAAAAATAATACATAAAAGACTATACAATTTCATATTGAAAAGCAAAGTATTATCAGAAAACCAGTTTGGCTTTATCAAGAATAAAGGAACGAAAGATGCATTAACTCTTATTACTAAAACTATTTATGATAATCTAGATAAGAGTAAGCCTATAGCAATTACCTTTTTAGACTTAGCTAAAGCTTTCGACTGTGTGAACCACGATATCCTGCTAGATAAATGATATAATTATGGTATCCGAGGAAAAGCGTACGATTCAATGAAGAGTTATCTGTCGAATAGGCTTCAAAAAGTCAGAATAGGAGATAATGAGAGTGCTTTTGAAATAATAAACACTGGTGTACCCCAAGGAACAATTCTTGGGTCACTACTCTTTATAATATATGTTAACGATTTACTAATGCAAATGCCAGACAACTCTATTATCTCCTATGCTGATGACACTGCCATTTTTTCTATTGATGAAACTTAGAAAGAACTAGAAACAAAAATGAACAATCTACATGTAATAGTAGAGGAGTGGCTAGCACTAAATAAGTTAGTTTTGAATTTAGAAAAAACTGTATTTATTACTTTTGGTAATTATTGTGATAGCGTTCCTGTAAACTTAGAGATAAAAATAGAAAATAAATACATAATGAAAGTAGAATACTGTAAATATCTAGGATTAATTACACAGCCACACAAAAAAAGTGTGTGGATCTGGTAACAAAACACACCTATTCCTATGGATTTTGGGGCGCTGAATTCAAATTTGGTGTCAAAAATCACCCATCACGTCATGGTTGAGCCATAACCTCAAAAAATGACGAAAAATCATGCACTAAGGCAAAAAAATGTCAAAATAATGCCATTGATGCGCATTTTCACTTCAAAAACATGTCGACAACTGTGAAGGATCAACCCCTGCCTGATATCAACTTATTTAACATAACTTTACCCAACAGAACCTGACCTCACCTAACCTGAATTAACAGAAATTTATTGAACTACACGTAAAGCTTTGGAAGCATATTTTCCAAGTAGCAAATGTGTGCTACATCGACTGGGTCGACTCGAGCCTAACATAGAAATAAATCTAACCTAGCCTAACCTAACCTAACCTTAACTAACCTCACGAAACACAATTAAACTGATTGTGTTGTCCCGTTGTGTATGCGGTACCGTTTCATTCAGCTTCGGCTTAACCTACATAGAGGTTTAACCTATCCTAACCTAACAAAACCTGACCTAACCTAACCGATTACGCTGGCAACCCTGATCTTGCGTACTTTCATATTTTGACGTTAATAGCAGTAAATGTCTGGAGTTTCGTAACCGCTTGTTGCTAGCATTTTTCGCCTGTGTCTGCAACCAGGGCACCTCCACGCGGCGACGGTGGCCAACGGATCCACATTGGCTGAGTCCCTGGGTGAACGGCGTTCATGTCGTTATGGCAGACACAGGTAAAAAGTGTATTACGATGCAGGGAAAACCCCCAGTATCGGCGTCTGGTCAGGGTGGGAAAGCGGGCTCTCCGACTTCGTCATCATACAAACGTAGCTCTTCATCAATGGATTACTTGGTTGGTGTAGAGTCTCGTGCTACAAGGAAAAAAATCGCGAGCATTTCTCAATCACATGCCTGCAAGAATAGCTCAGATTCATTCTGTTACATTTGCAATAAATATGAAGTGAGCAGTTTGCGAAAATCAATCGACGAGGAAGTGAAAAGTCTTTACGAAAAGTGTTTTGACCGTGTACTCTACACCAACCACATGGAAAAAACCCGTTATTGCGCAGGACTGCTACTTTTGCATGAATTCCGTCAAAGGGTTCAACGCCAAAAAGAAAAATAACATTTCGTACATTAATGTGTGCACAGTCACAAGAGCAATTGAAATCAATAAAAATGCATGCCAGACTGATTTAAGCGCTTTAGAAGATGATAGAATGGAGGTTGAAAGTCAACGTCATGGAGACGGTAGTGAAACCAGTGATCGAAGAGAAAAAAGTTCCGATGATTCCGATGAAAATGACGAAAAAGATGACGAATATGGCGTGCATAAAATGAAATTGAAGGTTCCAATATTAGTGTCGCAACTAGAACTGAATGATTTTATTAGAGATCTTGGATTACCGAAAGACGGCGCTGAATTTGCCGCTTCATTTCTAAAAAGAAGAAATCTTCTAGAGCCAAAGACAAAAGTTTCATTCTATCGCGACAGGGACAAAGAATTCAGAAAGTTTTTCGTTAAAGACGAAAAGACGTTTTTAGTGTACTGCACTGACGTTAACAGACTAATGAACCACTTGAAGCAAAATTTGTACAGATACGAAGAATGGCGACTTTTCATTGATTCGTCAAAATGCAGCAATAAGGATGTCTTACTGCATAACACAAATACTTACGCTCCTATCCCTATAACTCACTCAATGGTCATCAAAGAAGAATATAACAATGTTAAAATTCTTCTTGAAAAAGTTAATTACACGAATGACAAATGGCAAATATGTGGTGATCTCAAAATCATAACAATGATATTAGGCCAATAATCGAGTTTCACGAGAGAGCCATGCTTTATATGCCTGTGGAATAGCAGAGATCGAGCCAATCATTACAGCAAAAAACATTGGCCTTTAAGAGATTCATTCAAACCTGGTTCTCATAATATCATCAACCGAAGCCTCGTTGATCCAGAAAAAATTTTACTACCACCCCTCCACATAAAGCTTGGGCTCATGAAGCAATTTGTCAAGGCGTTAAACAAAGATGGACAATGCTATAAGTATATATCCCTTAAATTTCCTAACGTTTCAGACGCTAAATTGAAAGAAGGAGTCTTTGATGGACCACAGATTCGAATATTGACAAGAGATACTAATTTCGTGAGCCACATGACGAAAATTGAAATG
>NC_046663.1:128644566-128658779 GCF_010883055.1 Belonocnema kinseyi
TGTAGGTTAAGCCGAAGCTGAATGAAACGGTACCGCAAACACAACGGGACAACACAATGAGTTTAATTGTGTTACTTGAAGTTAAGTTAGGTTAGGTTAGGTTTTTTTAGTTTAGGATAGGTTTGACCTCTTTGCAGGTTAAGCCCAAACTGATTCAAACGGTACCGCAAATTCAACGGGACAACACAATCAGTTTAATTGTGTTTCGTGAGATTAGGTTAGGTTAGGGTAGGTTAGATTTATTTCTAGGTTAGGCTCGAGTTGACCCTTTCGATGTAGCACACATTTTCTACTGTGAAAATATGCTTCCAGAGCTTTACGTGTAGTTCAATAAATTTCTGTTAGTTCAGGTTAGGTGAGGTTAGGTTCTGTTCGGTAAAGTTATGTTAAATAAGTTGTTATCAGGCAAGGGTTGATCCTTCACAGTTTCGACATGTTTTTGAAGTGAAAATTTGCATCACTGGCATTATTTTGAAATTTATTTGCCTAAGTGCATGATTTTTCGTCATTTTTGAGGTTATGGCTCAAGCATGACGTGATGGGTGATTTCAGATACCGAATTTGAATTCAGCGCCCCAAAATCCATAGGAATACGTGTGTTTTGTTACCAGATCCGCACACTTTTTTTGAGTGGCTGTGTTATTGATGAGAATTTAAAATGGGATAAACATATTGAATATGTAATCAATAAGACCAAGTATTTAATTTACATTTTCTATAAAATTTCTAAATTTATGCAAACTGATATATTAAGAATGATCTACTATGCTTTCTTTCACAGCATTATAAATTATGGAATAATTGCTTGGGGTGGAGCCTGCATGAATTATCTGAACTTATTGCAAAATGTTCAAAAAAGACTATTGAGAATTGTAAATAAAAACACTTTTGTAAGTGAAAACCCAATGAACCTTAGGCAATTATTTGCCTATGAATCACTCTACTACCACTATAATGTTAACAGTGTTAAATTTTCTAAGTCAAATAGTGTAATTAGAAATAAAAATATAAAAATACCAAAAAATTACAAAACTGTTAATGATAAAAACAGCTATATCAAAGCTATCAAATTGTTTAATAGTTTACCCATTGAATATAAATTACTAAATATATCTAAAAGTTCGAACAGATATACGTTCAAAGAATGGATAAAATCCAATATTTTAGGCTAATGTTGTACTATAGTCCAAAAGCTTTTTTATGTTAACAACAACAGAATATTCCTTTTACATTTTAGTTTTAAGTTATATGTAAGTTAATTTGAATCAGCACCCCCGCACAGGTAATTTTTGTTTGCCTTTGGGGGTTGCAGGTTGTATATATTTCTATTGTATATGTATAACTTGTAAAATGCTGAATAAACTAATAATGAAACTCAAATCTATAATATTAGAATCTATAATTCAAGATATTAAAATCAATAATCCAAGATCCTAAAATATAATATCCAGGCTATTACGAACTATGATCCAAAGTATTAAACCTACCCTCCTAAAATATTAAAATTACCAGAGTTCAACAAATCTGAAAAACGCAAGTGCGAGAGCCCAGCGTGGTGCCGTTTTTTCACGGGATCGTCCTCGGTTTTCCTCAGCCCGACCTACCCAACTTGTGCCTCCAAGCCTCACTCTAGCCTTCAAACCCTTTCCCTATGGCAGTGGTCGGCACGCTCTTGCCCTGGGCAGGGTAGTCTGCCCTGGCTGCCCTGTGACCTACTCTCAGGGCAATACCTGCGACCTTGGCCAGACCACCCCTTTCCTCAGGGGTCCTTTGTTAGAAAATGGGACAAAAATGTGAGATTAAAAAATTCGTAATTTTTCGATCAGTGAGTTAAAAGTAATATATTTGGAATCTACGTATAGTTCCGATTCCAAATACATGTAATTTGTCTATAAAGGTTGAAAATTTGATAAGTATTTTGTATTAAATTGACTGTCAATCTGATGTTTCTTTATTACAAACTCCTTCAAATTTTTAACTTTTGTAGGCAAGTAATATATCATTGTAATCGGAAAAATTCGTAGATGCTGATAATGCTATTTTCAAATCGCTAATTGAAAAATTAAACGTTTTAAAATTTCCTTACTTTGACATTCCTGTGTACAAAAGACCCTTGCTGGAGTAAGCTCACTCACACTAAGGTACATGAATAGACCGAAAAGTAGTAGAAAAAATTAAGTCGTGTGGAGCCTGACCATACCTGAACATTAAGCAAAAAGTTTGCCGACCACTGCCCTATGGTGAGGAAAACCGAGGACGATCCCCTGAAGACACGGCACCCCGCTGGGATTTCGCACTTGCTTTCCTGTATAAAAAAATGACTTAAAATATCGCAATTTGTATGAAGACAACAAGAAGCACATACTTCCTTCAAATTGTAAATTATTACAGATATTTCTACTAACTACCTCTAATTCAAATCACTTCATTATCTTCATCAGGACTGAAGATAGTGCGCTCGCATATTTATTCACAAAAACCAGATTTTCAAATCTGTAAGCTACAAATAATTTGTTGGAATATTACTTTTCGGCTCATTAAAGTACAACATTTACACCTTTAAAATGATACCTCTTTCATTAATCTACCATTTTTTCTTCCCATACTTATTAAACGTCAAACCCAGAGGACTCGAATTTTCTCGCCAATAGTAGGCAAACCGAAAGTATTTCATCTACTCTTGAAACTGATTGATTTCTTAAAATATATACTGATTGTAGTCTATGAATTTTGGGTGACACTTTTTTTTATTTCCTGAATAATATACACATAATTTGCGAGACACAGGACACGCGGAGCAGGACGCAGAGACAAAATAGATTCGCGCGCATGCCTGCATGTTTTATAATCTCCAGATGTTACGAACGAATATCTGAACGTTGACCAAATCGTTCTCTTAATAAATTTACCCATGTTTTTTCATTTGGAAAAAAAAATACCTGCAGTCCCTTCAGCCGGTGTTCAACTCAAATGTGTCAATTTTTGTCAGCTTCACTTACTCTTTTCTCAATTAAATAAAAAGTTTAGTAATTTTCCCCCCTAGAAATCAGTTCTCAATAGTTTAAAAAATGTTTCTTCAAAAGATCAAGTTACGCAAGTATATCCGAGGCTTACAATAAGCCTCCAAATATGGCCATTTTATGTGATTTTTGATCTGCCTAAAACTATTTCAAAACATTTCTGAGAGATATAAAAATTCGATAAATACAATATTCACTGATAAGAGATTAAGCATATAAAATTTCAAATAAATTGACTTATAATTTCCTGACTTAAATCAAAGAAGTAAAATTTAGAAACATTTTACATCCTGAACTCCATAAGAAATAAAAATATATATACACACACACACACATATATATATATATATATAATATTTTAAAATATTGTCTTTAGAATTATCTCAGAGCGTTTACTCAAATTCGGTAAACAAATTCCCTGACAATTCTACTATCGGCGAGAAAACTATAGGCTAAACTATATTTGATGAAAACTATATTTGATCTGCCTTCGAAGCTTAACAACTCAGTCAAAAAAACTGCTAGCGCAACAAAACAACAGTCATTTAAGAGCTAAAAGTGTTCTACGTTAATGAGTTGGAAGACGTTTATGTAAAAAAAATTTTGTGCTTAGTAGACTGAAAAATGTAAAAAAAAGTAAGTTTTTTTGGGTACATTTAAGAACAGTCAAGTTTAGAGCATTATTTCTTATACAAGGGGTGATGGAAAAAATTTGAAAAAATTCATGTGTATGAGGAAAACTGTTGTGAACCAGTTGCCAGCCATTTTGGATGAAAATTCAAAAAGTGAGCGCATTTTCAAAATGTTTTTGACCACTTTTTTTTATTTAAAAATTCTATCTACGGATATTTATAGCATTAAAAAGAAAAAACAATTTATCCCAATGACTTTTTTCGATAAAAAGAAAATTCTCACAGTTATAACATTCTCAAAAAATTGTAAATTAACCGAAAATCAAAATTTTAAGCCAAAAAACGCACGATATGAAAAAAAGTCAAGAGAAAAAAAACATATCTTTTTGAAAACCCTGCTAGATTATCATAACAAATTTCTGGATTTTCTTATAAATCGAAAATTCGAATTTTTATTGCACAAAAAATAATGCAAAATCAAAAATTCCATTTTTTGGACAAACTATGTAGGATACGAAGAAAGATGAATTAACCAAAATTGTTCTCCCGAAAAAGATCTACAATTTCGTTAAGAATCACTTTTTGTTAGGACGCTCACTTTTTGTTTTATTCGTGAAAATTAACATTGAAAAACAATAAAAAATAAATGTGTGGAAAAACGACGACAGTTACGAGAAAAAAACAGATTCAACAAAACCTGTTTACAAATGTCTGTCGGAAATCGAGCGCGCAACGCGAGTGTCACGATGAGAATGTATACTCAAAGCCTACAGAGCTTTGAGAAACTTAATCTTTGACTATACTTAATTAAGTAGACAATTCAGAATATGAAGACGCACATAAATACTGCCATCCAAAAGAGATCTTTTTGTTAAAGTTTTATTCAAGCATTCCAAATGCAAAGAATAAATATCCGAGCGCGAAGCGCGAGGTGTAATTATGTCCGAGCGCAAAACGTGAGGTAACCTATCATCGAGCGCGAAGCCCGAGATTCAACCGTCGCGCGCTCCAGGCGCGCTCAAACGAGTGAGTCGCTCGCGCAGCGCGTGATGAAAATGTGCCCTCGAAGGGGGCAGATTTTTTTACTATTTTAATAGTTACTTAAAATTCAGAGCATATTTAACATATTCATATTTTCAATTGAATATATTTAGAAAGGAATTCTCTTCGAACCAGCTGAAAAATGTGCAATTTTAATAGACAGGAATTTTGAACATTTCACTTCAAAATTGAGATGAAAAAAATATATATTAATTATTCATTATTTGAAGTAACCAAAATAAAATAATAAATATGGCAATATGAATCTCCTAAATTCTAAAGTTTGAACACTATTTCAAATGTTCAATATTTGACTTATTCTCAGAGCAAATTGACTGTCAGATCCTGACAGTGCATTTATTTTTTCACTGGGAATTTAACAAATTTTTAGAAGAACCATCTATTAAATCACTTTGAATATCACAAAAATCATATCATATGATATAAATCGATTAAAAATAAATTCGATTTCAACTTTATTTTTTAATGTTAAGGCCGAGGCAGTATCCCAAAACTTCCTTGTGCTCTCCTAGTGTTCTATCAAACCGAGTTAGCGCCGATGATTTTACAGTATTGAGCGAGCACATAGAAATGAATTGACAGCAAAACAATATTTATGACTAGATTAATTATATTTTATTGCTGGTGTAGATACGACTATACACGATGTTTGTTTTTACCATCCGAAGATGCGCAGGCGCGAGCGAGATACGCCTGTGGTTAACAAAACAAAGTAAGTCGGTTAAATCGGTGATACAGAGTGTATTGCTGAACAACACATTTTAGAGATAGCTCGCTTTGGCAAACGCTTAATAGGATTACACATTTCATATAATAGAAATACATATATTACATTTTTGCACAACAAGTATGAATAAGTTGTATTAATCATATTTCAGAAAGTGTAGTTCGTACTCTTTATGATTGAAGTACACGTGTTATATTATGAATCTACTCATAATTTTCTAACTTACGACCGCATGGTTTGATCAATTATACCATTTCTATTAGTGCACGTAGTGAGGTTTGGAAAAAATCTGTAATGTATCAAAAGTGCTCGCTAAGGCCTCTTTAATGCTCGCGGAAGCATACTTATTTCCGAATTCGCAATCTTCGAGGGTTTTCGAGGGAAAACTAGGACTTTTTAAAACATTGATATCTTCGCGTCAACCTTTCCTAGTGCTCTTCTCGACCTTTGTGTGTGCTCCCTCTATCCTCGCTGCAACCTCGCTGCAACCTCGCTAGTTTTTAACTAAAAATGAAATATGTAAATTTTTTATTTTTAAAAGTTAATTTTTAACCAGATTACCAGATTCCCTCCATAAATACAATTCTTTAGACAAAGTTTTAGAATTTCAGGCCATGTGACGAGTGGGTCACGGGAGCAGATGCCGACCCTGTCGACACTTTTTTTATTTATTAACTTATTTTCACACGAAGTGCCACATCGAGTTAAAAATTTGGGATAATAAAGAAGAAGCACTGAGAAAGGTGGGTCTGGTCCTAAATTTTAATAATTATGAAAAAAGTAAAAAAAATATATTTATTCCTAAAAAACTTTTTTATAATTATAAAAATTCAGGAACATACCCACCATTCATAGTGGGTCATATGTAGTATCCCAAATTTTCGACTCGATGTTGAGCTTCGTGTGAAAATAAGTTAGGAAATAAAAAACATTGCGGTAAGGTAGGAATCTGGTCACGTGACCTACTCATCACATGGCCTTAATGTTAAATAAATATTTTTATATTATTTTATTTTTTACTATTAATTACAGTTACTATAATTTTGTATTATTTGTATTTGCTTTTATGAACATGATTATTTCATCGTTACGAAATCTGGTGGTCCTGAAATGGGCCTTTTAAGGGGGTATGCCTATATAGATCAGGAAAAATCGAAGAAAACTTTGGGAATTTTTTCTAACAAAACTACACAATGTTTCGATCTCAAATTTGGACTGATATTTATTGACATTTCATTAAAATAAAAACTTTTTGCAAAATGTTAATAAACAAATCCGCCATGACGCACGAAAGTTTACAACTTTTGTTCCCCCTCTGGTTTTATGGGCAACGCCATCGGTCTTGTGCCTCTCTGAAACATTTCAATCGGTTTTTTTTTGTTATTATAAAATGTATTCCTCGTCAATATACCTATTTTCAAAGTATGGAAAAATTATTTTAGAAAATGATAGAAAAAAAATTTCTAAATTTTTTTTTTTAATGCAAATAAGTGGTTAAATAATAATTTTGCACAAAAACAAAGAGGTATATAGACTAGACAATTAAATTATCTTTAAAATGGCGTTTTTTTTATTGGTGATAGGTTTAAAATTCGCTGTGTTCTCGTGTCCATAAACTCGGCGCTGAAGGACGTTAGCGAAAATAGCCATAGCAGCTAAGCCGCTCCGAATTTCCGTCTAAAATTTTAACAAAGTACTCTTGAAATATTTTACTTTCGATTTGTACAATAAAAAAAATCGATTTTGTCATCAAACTATATAGGGATACTCCCTTAATTCAAGTGAGAGCTGTAACGTAGCCTAACTGTGAACTCGAAGAATTTTAAAATTGAATTTTGATTCAATAATAATGGTATTCGGTATACCTGGGTAGAAATTATAACTTGGTTCTTAAGAGCTCCTGTCTAGATTTCCCATTTTCTATTGAGGCCCTAAAGTGGCAATCTATCGAGGGCGCAAGCGAAAGCGTCACGCTCAGCTAGGTCATCAGTTGACAACCCAATGAGGGCCTAATAATAGGGTCTTTATAGAATCTAGATAGTCTCTCACACTCTATTATTCAAAAGCATATGCTATTGTTTTTTATTTTGTTGATTCAAATAAAATATTATTAAAATATTAACAAATTGATCATGCTTTAAATTCTGAAGTGTGATGCACGGAAAAAATTTTTTTGAGGCGAACGAGCGAATCGAGAATATACTCGTATTAAACTCAAAGAAAGTGTCCGTTTAGATCAGATAAAATGTTTAGTTAGAAGAGTTAAACATTTAGTTACTTTTTGTAAATATTTCTCGTAAATCAGTAATTTGGACATAATTGTTAAGTTCGAGAGTTTATTATTTTCGACAGATTATGTATAACTGTATTACCTTCAGATTAGAAAAAAATTTTAGTTGTTATAGAAATATATTAACTTACAGTAGCCAATCTTTCGTCTGGTATCGCGAAAATGAATTTCCCTCAAATCCGTGTAATACATTTGTAGGTCAAGTTTCTTGTTTTTATCGCGTTTCTAGATATTTCATTATAGTTATCGCCTACATTCGAAACAAATGTAAATTATTATTTCCGCATAAAAAACTCTACTATTAACATTCGCGTACATTTTAGGTGGTAAAAAGCATTAAATTGTCCAAAGTAAATCTGTACTGTCACTGCTCCCGATTAGGCCGTCGCCATTTTATTTCGCTGCTCCCATAATGCACCGGCGCTGTTCCGATAATTCCTTCAGACACATCCCTGTGAAGTTGACCCCCATTATTAAAAATTTAATCTTTTTTTTAGAGTTCTGGGTGCCTCTTCAATAGTTCTGGAGTTCTTTATATGTTTTAGCAATAGTTCTAATAAGTGAAGCATTGAATATAACTTTTCGATCAAGTCAAAATTCGAAGATCTATAGTGCTTTTAGAAAATAGAAACCCTTTTAGGGCAACCCAAAATTTTGAACTTCACCGATTAAAAAATTTTTAAGATTTCTAGTTGGAGTTCTGGACTTCTCTATGAGAGCTCTACCAGAAAGTTTTATAAAATTTTCCGATCAAGTAAAAATTCGAGGAAGTATAGCACTTTTAAGAAAAACCAAAAATATCGAATTCCAAAATGTTAAGAGTTCTAATAGTTCTGATTGGAGATCTGGACTTATTAATGACAGCTCTACAAAAAAGTGTTATAACACTTTTCAATCATAACAAAATTCGAAGAACTGCGGCATTTTTTGTTTCGAAAAAAAAACTACACTATGTTTCTTTCATTGAAGCTAAAGAAATTTCGAATTCGACATATTCAACCGTTTTAAAAATGTGTGCATAGGACTCAATAAAAAAAAATCTTTTTTGGCCATTTTCAAAAAATTCTTAATCAAGTAAAAACTTTTTTGCAATCAATAATTTATTATTATTATTCACTAGCAAAAACTTTACATAAAAAAAATCTGCCATAATTTTTGGAATCAAGTTTGAGCGCGCCTAGGGCGCGCGACGGTTGAATCTCGCGCTTCGCACTCGGATATTTATTCTTTGCATTTGGAATGCTTAAAAAAAACTTTTTCAAAAAGATCTCTTTTAGATGGCAGTATTTATATGCGTCTTCGTATTCTGAATTGTCTACTTAATTAAGTATAGTCAAAGATTAAGTTTCTCAAAGCTCTGTAGGCTTTAAGATACACATTCTCATCAAGACATTCACGCTGCGCGCTCGATTTCCGACAGACGTTTGTAAACAGGTTTTGTTGGATTTTTTCTCGTAGCTTTCGTCGTTTTTCCACACATTTTTTTTTTCAACGTTATTTTTCACGAATAAAACAAAAAGTGCGCGACCTATCAAGAAGTGATACTTAACGAAATTGTAGATCTTTTTTGGGATAACCATTTTTCTTAATTCATCTTTTTTCGTATCCTACATAGTTTGTCCACAAAATGGACTTTTTTATTTTCCATTATTTTTTGTGCAATCAAAATTTGAATTTTCGATTTTTGAAAAAAATCTAAAAATTGTTTATGATAATCTTGTAGGGCTTTCAAAAAGAAATGTTTTTCTTTTCTTGACTTTTTTCACATCCTGCATTTTTCGGCTACAAAATTTGATTTTCGGTTGATTAAAAAAATGTTGAAAACGCTATAACTATGATAATTTTCTTTTTATCGAAAAAAGTCATAAGAATAAATTGTTTGTTCTTTTTAACACTATAAATATCCGTACATAGAATTTCCAAATTCAGAAAAAAGTTGTCTCAAAAATTTTCAAAATGCGCTCACTTTTAACGAACTCGTTCTTTCTTTTGGGACCTAAGAAAAGTGTGCCGATGGATTTGATTCGTTCATTTTTTCGAATTATCGTGTTTACGGGCGGACGGCCGAACAAACGGCCGGACGGACAGACAGACAGACGCCATCGTGTAAACCTGATTTTCGAATTCAGGGGGTCTCGAAACGTGGAGATCCGTTGAAAAAGTGTGATGTCAAATTTCCGACAATTCTAATACTTTCTCAATCATGAATGATGAGAATGTAAAAAGGGAACAGAAGACATTAACCGATTTTAAAATCAAAATCTAAATTCTGGGAATTCGTGAATTTCTTGAATTCTCTTAAATTCCTAAATTTCTTGAATTCCCTAAGTTTCTGCAACTCTATGAATTCCTTGAATTCGCTGAATTCCTGGGATTACCTGAATTCCTTGTAGTTTCAAAATTCTTTGAATTTTCCGAATTCCTTGAATTTTCACGACCTTCAAGTTTGCTACAGATATGGATTTAAAAGTTGTGTAATTAATTAAAAAAGAAAGTAACAATCGAAACAACAAAGTAAAAACACACCTCAATTCGCTTTCGAAAAATATCGATGTGTGTTTTTTTAGCATTTTGTTTGAACAATTGTTTAAATAATTACGTCACTGTTTAGAGTTCTGCAATTGTTATAAAAAACATAATTGCTGGATTGAAAAATGAACAAAACCATTGCATTCCTGTCTAAAATATCTTGATGCGGTTTTTTGTAAACATTTAAAAAAAATAGAGCATTTTTTTAGCGTACTTTTGCTGATGGCATGTGGATATGGATATTTGTTGTCTTCGCAAGTTGTTTTTGCAGATCTGTTTCAAATTAAATTATAAAAAATAAGTGTCCTTACTTTTCTGCCCCCCCCCCCTCTCTATGTAGACCACTTACATTTGGTAACTTTAACATTTGCATAATGCTCCAAGTAACCCCCTCCACCAAAGGCGTGACGTATTTTTTAACTGGCCCCTAAGTGGTTTCTAAATTAAAATAAGAATGAATAATAGCACTGCGTATCATTTGTGACTAACCGAGACATTCAACTTAATCTCAAGCTATTTGAATGGAAGAAACGAATTCCTTATACTTGAATTTCTAAAATTTCAAATTTATTCATCTAATTTGTTTCTGAAACTAGAAATGGTTATACTTTACGATATTTTCTGATAATTTATATTTTTAACTAAAAATTCCTCTTGTTAGGATCCGTATCATTGCCCCCCCCCTCACTCTGCCATTTAATAATAACGTTAGACGATGAAGTATGGTGAAATCTTACTGTCTTTTATTAATCAACAAAGTAGTTCAATTTTTAAAGAAGCAGTTTAATTTTCAACTAAAAAAGATAACTTCTCAACGACAAATGTAATAGTTGATATTCTGAGCAAGAAAATATTGTTAATTTAAATCAAAAGCAGCTGTATATAATAAAAAAGAATCAATTTTTAATAAATAAGCTAAATCCTCACTCAAAGCAGGTGAATCTTCAACCAAAAAGTTATTTGCATTTTTAATCAAAATATAAGCTTTCCGTAAAGTAGTTCAATTTTCAATAAAATAGTTACAAATAGTCACGAAAAGCCATTAACTTTTAAAAATTAAATCATGTCAACACACAAAATTGTTTAAACAATTTATTATTTATAACAATATCATCTTGAAATAAAGCTAAAAACTGAAGTTTTTAAAAAATATTTTCCACTTCAAAATCTAATGTGGTTATGATTAAATAATGTCACAAAACAAAATTTTTCAAACAATTTATTATTTATAACAATGTTATCTTAGAATAATAATAGAAACTCGAAGTTTTTTCTAATATTTTCAACTTCAAAATCTAATGAGGTAATATGATATAGAAAATATTCATATAGAAAATTTTAAGGGCATGTGACACAGCCAAATACCTATATTACCGAACTCACTTTATCAGCTGACTGAATATTTTTTTGAACCTAAGAACTTTTTTTGTAAATAAAATATCGAGCTGAAACTTTGGAAAATGTATTAGAGTACAATAAAGTACGTTTAGTTACCTCGACATTTTTTAAACGTTCAAACTTTTTTTATACATAAAAGATCGGTCTCAAACTTTGAGAAATGCAAGAACCGAAAGAAAACTACGTTAAAGTACAAAGCTTAATAATAAAAGATGTAAAAAAATTTTTTCGACCATCAATTCCATCGGCATCAGCCGGTAAAGTTGTACACGAAAATACGAACCCTCTAGAGCCTCGTCTAGTGGCCGCCAGGGTTCGTATTTTCGTGTACAACGTTACCAGCTGATGCCGTTGGAATTAATTGTTAAAATATATTTTTTAACATCTTTTATTATTAAGCTTTGTACTTAAACGCAGTTTTCTTTTGGCTTTTGCATTTATCAAAGTTTTGCATTTCCAAAGTTTCAGCTGGATATTTTGTTTACAAAAAAAGTTCTTAGGTTCAAAAGAACATTCAGTGAACTGATAAAGTGAGATTGGTAATATAGGTATTTAGCTGTATCACATGCCCTTAAGAATATTTCAAATACCTTTTTGATTTTTGTAAAATTTATTAGCAAAAAGAAAAATCTGGAATTTTTTTAATTATATCATTTTAAGCAATTTTCAGTCTAAAGCATTAAAACTTAAAGATTACATTTTTTTTCATGAACACTTTTCAAATCAGAAGTTAAATCCTTTTTATTTTGACTTTCCACATATTAATCATTGTTCAATTGTTATTTATACATCAAAATTTGTTTTGAAATCTTTTTAAATATTCATTTTAATTTTTTTTTTTTTAATAAAAAATCATTAAAAAACTTTCAGCAATCTTAGGTATATTTTGTTATTATCTGAAAAGTTTAAAAATCATTTACAAAGGTCAAAATCTTATTTCAAGACCTTCAAAAATATATACTTTGTTAAACTATTTAAATTAGTTTTGAATCGCTTAAAAACTTCGAAATATCTTTTAACCTAATCGATTTTTTTCTAAAGTGATAATTGTTCAATTTTTATTTATTCTTTCAAATTTGTTTTTGGTTTTAAACTATTTTAGGAATTCTGTAAAAAATAATTTATGAAAGAAAAAAATCATCAAAAATTTTCCCATAAACTCTTAATCAATCCTGCAATAAAAAAAATATCTTAAAAGTTTCTGATTTTTCGATAAAATTTTGTTAATCTTTTGAAATCTTCTTAAATATTAATTTTTTATAAAAATGTAGATGTTCAATTAATGAAAACAGTTTAATTTTAAATGAAATAGTTTAACATAAATATTTATGTGAAGTTTCCAATAAGAAAAATAATCTTCTACCAAGAACCAAGACTTTTTAATACACGAATTAGTAATCAAATAATAGAATTTTCAACTAAAAAAAGTGCAAACATCAATAAAATAGTTTAATTATAAGTCTAAAAATCAATTTTTGGAAAAAAACTACTTTTCAAACTGAAAATATTTAAATTAGCAATCAAATTAATTTTTAACTACAAACTTGAATTTTCATCCAAGAAGATTAAGTTTCAACCAAAACACAAACAATTTTCTACAAACTAGTTACGTTTTCCTCGGAAGAAATTAATTATGAACTAAGTAAATTAGTTTTTAAGCAAGAAATATACTAAAACGTAGAAAATAAAAAGTTGAAACAATTTCAATTTTATGAAAGATTTTTATAATCTTCGAATTTTAGAGTTATAAACTCCATGGGAAGTTTCTAAAATGGAACCAAAAGGGACAACAGCTTAATTTTATTGCGGGGAATCCTTCAATATCTCAGGTACGCTAGCCTTCAAAGATATAATCCCAGGCGAGAAAAAGCAAGCAAGGGGTAACGCGCTGGACGCAATGGTGGGGGTAACCTTAGCAGGTCATAGTGCGAGTCGGGCTTTTGCCGTTAAATCATGCAATCTTCATTTTATTGCCATCTACCTGCTCAGCTAAGTCCACCCGCTAGACTTTTCCTGCGGTTTCTACCTGAGCCCGAACGCTACGCCTATAAGAATAAAAGGCGAAACATAAAATTTTCTAAATTTTGCAATCAGCAATTTAAAAATGTTATATTCGGAATCTACGTTTTTTGCGAATCCAACTATATGTGACTTACAATTAAAAGATGAAAACTAGAATCAGTTGTCTTAGATTTTAGTTTATGTTTTGACACTAGTTAGCTACACTATACAAAAAATTTCTGGTAATTTTACCGGTTTCAGAGTAGCTCCGAAAGTAGCGTTTTGACTGAAAATAACGAATATCCAGAGCTCACAGACCTGAAACGCCGCAACGATGCCGCACGAGGGGAATCGTCCCCCGCCAGGTGCCAGATCATGGATGAAATTTACCCCCACCATACCTACCGTTTGGGAGCCGCAAAACAGAAAGTGCATGATTACCACTGTGAGTTCGATGATTGCCGATCTGAAGGCTTCGGAAGACTTCGGTGGTCTTCTATTTATATCTTGCTCCCCATTTGAAAGAAATTGAAGAAATTGGCGATTTGGATCTA
>NC_046663.1:128658879-128663627 GCF_010883055.1 Belonocnema kinseyi
TAGGTATGGTGGGGGTAAATTTCATCCACGATCTGGCACCTGGCGGGGGACGATTCCCCTCGTGCGGCATCGTTGCGGCGTTTCAGGTCTGTGAGCTCTGCGAATATCCACTTTCAATATGGAATTTAACTTTTAGGATATGTAAGTTTCCAGACCTATTTTGTAAATTTACAAATGCATTATTAATTTGAGGTGAAAGTATTCTAATCATAATATTCGTGTTTTATTCAACATAGTAACTTTAACATCTACATGAGGAATGTGAATAATGGTAATTTGACTAGAAATGGTAAATTTCCCGTTCAAATAAGGAATGCGACAGAAAACACTTTTTTAAATAAAAAACTTCTTATTTAATATTTTTTATCAATTTTTCAAATGATATTTTACATAATTTATACCGTTCTGAAACACGCTCTTTTACACATAATTTTAATTTTACTATTTTTTCATTATTCTCCGCAACTTCAAAACTTTAAAATTACTTGTACTTATACTACGTTCAGAGCTGTGCAAGTCCGCCGCGTTATCAACTATCAAATTTAAAGCCGTGAGAACACGTTGGAAAAAGAATTTTTTAACAGTTTCTTTACTTTTACCATCTTCAGCAAATTCAACACTCTGAAAGTGGGTTTATTTATTACCTACTCTGAATGTCACAGATTCACAAGCAGAAACTGTACGTCGACAACGCCTTGCTATATTGTCATTCTAAAAGTGGTAAAGTTACAAGATTGGTTGGAACTTCTAGCCTGCAAGTGGTATTCACTCTATAATCAGAGTAGCAAAATTGCACCAATTTTTTGTTGATAATTTTACCATTCTAAGTGGTACAATTTTTTTATCTTTTACAGTGTAGCATGAAAAAGTCCAGAACTCCAATCAGAACTCTTAGAACTCTCCAAATTTTGGAATATTTTAAATTTAGGGTTTTCTTAAAAGTGCAATAGTTTTCGAATTTTGACTTGATCGACAATTTTTATAACACTGTTTTGTAGAACGTTTATTAAAAAGTCCAGAACTCCGATCAGAACTCTTAGATCTTTCCAAACTTTGGAATTCCTACATTTTGGATTTTCAAAAAGTATGGTACTTCTTCGAATTTTGACTTGATCGAGAAATTTGAGAAAATTTTTTTGTACAGATGTATTTATTAAGTCCAGAACTCCTATCAGAGCTCTTAGAATTTTGAACATTTTGGAACTAAAAACTCTTGGATTTTGAATTTTGCGATGATCAAAAAGTATTGAAGCACTTTTTTTTACAGGACTGTAATTAATAAGCCAAGAACTCCCATCAGAACCCTTAAAACTTTTAACATTTTGGAATTTTTTTAATTTTGGTTTTTCTTAAAGGGGCCATAGTTCTTCCAATTTTGACTTGATCGTAGAGTTGTATAACACTTTTTTGTATAGCTCTCATAAAAAAGTCCAGAACTCCTATCAGAAGTCACAGAATTCACAACATTTTTAAAATAAAATTTTTGGGTTTTTCTTAAAAGTACCACAGTTCTTCGAATTTTGTTATGATCGAAAAGTGTTGTAACGCTCTTTTATGGAGCTGTCATCAATAAGTCCAGAACTACGATCAGAACTCTTAGAACTCTCCACATTTAAAATTTTTTCTAAATTTTGATTTTCTTAAGAGTGCCATAGTTCTTCGAATTTTGACTTGATCGAAAATTTTTATAACTCTTATTTTGTAGAGTTCTCATAAAGAAGTCCAGAACTCCAATCAGAACTCTTAGAACTCTCAAATTCGTTAAAGTTCAAAATGTTGTTTTCATAGAAGGGTTTTGTGTTTTCTAAAAGTGCCATAGTTCCTCGAATTTTGACTTGATCGAAAGATTGTTTTACACTTTTCTGTAGAGCTCTCAAAAAGTAGTCCAGAACTCGCATCAGAACTCTTAGAACTGTCAACATTTTGGAATGTTTTTAATTTTTGTTTTTCTTTCAAGTGCCATAGTTCTTCGAATTTTAAGTAGATTGAAAAGTTTTATAATACTTTCTGTTATATATAGCATGAAAAATTCCAGATCTCCCATCAAAACTCTTAGAACTCTAAATATTTTGGAATTTTTAAAATTTTGGTTTTACTTGAAAGTACCTTAGTTCTTTCAATTTTAACTTAAAGGAAAAGTTTTATAACACTTTTTTGTAGAGCTCATATGAACAAGTCCAGAACTCGCATCAGAACTCTTAGAAATCTCAACTTTTTGGAATTTTCAAAATTTTTGTTTTTCAAGTGCCATAGTTCTTCGAATTTTAAGTTGATTGAAAAGTTGTATAATACTTTCTGTTATATATAGCATGGAAAATTCCAGAACTCCCATCAGAACTCTTAGAACTCTAAACATTTTGGAATTTTTTAAAAGTTGGTTTTTCTTGAAAGTGCCATAGTTCTTCGAATTTTAACTTAAAGGAAAAATTTTATAACACTTTTTTTAGAGCTCATATGAAGAAGTCCAAAATTCTGATCAGAATTCTTCGAACACTCAACATTGTGGAATTTCAAAATTATGGATTTTCTTAAAAGTACCACAGTTCTTCAAATTTTGATATGATCGAAAAGTGTTATAACACTTTTTTGTAGATCTGTCATTATTAAATCCAGAACTCCAATCGGAACTCTGAGAACTTTCAACATTTGGGAATTCCAAAATTTGGAATTTTCTTAAAATTGCTACAGTTCTTTGAATTTTTACTTCATCGAAAAGTGTTATGGGACTTTTTTGTAAGACCCTTGTTGATGGATATAGAACTCTAAAGAGAAATTTTGGTTCATTCAAACGAGAAACTTGTCAACCTTTTGTATTTTTGAAAATGTTGTTTTTTGACTATTTTTTTAATTTTCAATTTTTTGCATTAAAGAACGCCAGAACTCGTCTGAAACCAGAGCATAATTAAAGCAGTCAATTTTTCAAAAAGTGGGGGGCTAGCTATTTTTTTTCAAACTCGGTTTTTTGGTGATATTAGCCGGAACTATTTTTTAAAATGATCAGGAACTCTAGAATTATGTTTAATCTACTCAGAACTACAAAAAAAGTTTACTTTTTCAAAAGTAGGGGGGGGGGGCGCGAAGTTAGCCCCCCCCCCTTCGAAAAGTCATTTTTCAATCCTTCACTTATCAGAATTATTGCTAAAACATATAAAGAACTCCAGAACTATTGAAGAGGCACACAAAACTCTAAAAAAATATTAAATTTTTAATAATGGGAGTGCAACTTCACAGGGATTTCAGACACCTATTCTTAATATCCCTATTATAGCTATACTAATTAGGGGTTAGGCTATACGATATTCCCGATATATGGAAAATGGTCAAGGATATTCATTTTCGCAAATCCAGGGATCTTTCTAAATTCCATCGTTCATTTTCAACTAAATTTTTAGCTATAATAAGGAATAATATCCCTGTCACAGCTCAATTTTTTTACCGTGTGCTGTGGTTGCAATAGTATTAAATTTTAACCACCAAATTGCCATTATCTATTCTAAAACTAAACTTATTTTTAAATTTTACTAGAGAAGACTTATTACTAATAAATAAAGGCAAACGCAGTTTATTAAAATATCCGCAAGCGCCGAGAATCGAACGCACGAACCGCAGGCTTATAAGTCGATCGCCTAATCCCCATAGCTACGATGTCACGCTGAGTGTGGTATCATAAATGCTTGACGGCATTCATCCGATACTTTAGAAATGAAGAAAAAAAGGTTTTTGAAGCTCGATTTGTTATATATTATTTTTAAACGTACTTACATGATTTTAAATTAAATCGATCTGTAAGAAAAACTCTTTTCAAACTTTTAAGACACCAAATGTTGTTAATTTTTTCAGAAAAAAATGAAATTTTTCAAATTTTGCATCTCGGTAATTTTTTTTATTTGTTCTTTTTTAAATTTAAGTAGAATTAAGAATAAGAACATTAGTGTTCTTTTTTGCTCTCATAGCTGTATTACCCGTTTAACCTGTCGAGGGCTTTACAAGGTCCTCTCAAGAAAATAATTAATTGATAGAAATTATTTTGTAAATATATCTTTATGAATAAAATTTTTTATCTAGTTTAATCAAAAAATATAGTGCTAAAAAGTGAGTATATAAATAATGTAATACAAGTAGCGTATGACAATAATGTGTCGAGGGCCAGCAGAGGAAAAGCCTAGATTCTTCCAGCTAGGAAATCTGGCTGCGGCCTCGTGAGAGCCAATATTTAGTTTAGGCATAGAGAGGTAATTTCAACCTGGGTATTATAATATAATAATAATATTCAGATTTGGTAGTATGAAGAAACGGATTTTACAAACTCTAGACGAGAAACCATTCCATATTTATAAAAATCTCCAATCCGTCTTTCGGTGAACTCATGCTTCTTTTTCGAATTAAATTTTAAAAATTTGCAAGGCGAACTAACGCTGTGGCATTTGGAATCAGTTCAGTTCAAATCAGAATTCGTGACAATGTGAGTTCCCTCTTCTAAATTTTAAATAAAGAAAGATCTTGAAGCAGATTTTAGAGTATAAGTGGTATCTCAAAAAATAAATATTTCTGAATTATAATAGAAATTTCTTTGTCCATTGTTCGTTTTAAATTCATTTTTTTAGTTAGGAAAATCAACAACTGACAATCCGATAGTTGCAGTTAAAAATTGAGACTCCGGATTCTATAACCACGCATAAAATTTGCCTGGCCGCTTCAGGCCGCTCGAGTTGGCCCCTAATGGCTTGAAAATCAGTTTTCGAAAATTC
>NC_046663.1:128663727-128671444 GCF_010883055.1 Belonocnema kinseyi
TTTTCGAAAACTGATTTTCAAGCCATCAGGGGCCAACTCGAGCGGCCTGAAGCGGCCAGGCAAATTTTATGCGTGGTTATAGAATCCGGAGTCTCAATTCATCTGTCTGGTCATGCATTAATTTAATCAACTTAAAATTTAATTGTTTAAGGTTTGGTTAACAATGTTTTTTTTTTTGTAAAAAGTAATTGTTTTGTTCGAAAATTCAACTATTTCAGTTGAAGATTCATTGTTTTAGTTGTAAACTCTTATGTTTGCTTTAAAATTAATTTTTTTAACTAAAAATGTCAGTTATATTTTTTGCTAAATATTATTATTTTTTTAGTTTAACTGTTTGGCTGAAAACTTGTCTTCTTCAATTAAAAATTCAACTATTGGTCTGTTTTCATATGTCGATAAACAGTGTTAATGTACGTTGGTATGCCAATAAATAATAAGGAGTTGAAATAAAATCGTGTTTAACTTGATTTTTTTCACGAAAACCCAATATTTTATTCGTTAATTACTCTAAAGAAGGCTGTAAGAATTTTCGGAATTGACATATTTTATATAGTAATTGAGTTTTTATCGATAACGCTCCGAGCTCCCTTCAAGCTCCCTTCGTACTCTACCATATTTTATCTTCTACAAGCACTCCCTCCCATCAGCCTCGTGTAATGCTCGATTTTCGTCATGGAGCCCAGGTGCGAATTGACCGTCGGCCCACGGTTGGGCCAACGGTCTTCATATGAGCCAACCAGCTTATGATAACGGTCAACCGACTTTGGCTTCTCCACGTCGGGCCGACACTTGGTTCCATATATGGGCCATCTATTAAGATGACGCCAGCCCAACCTTCGTCAAAAATTAATTTCCAAAAAGTTATTTTTTAAATTATTATTATATAATCCAATATTTAATAATTAAAAAATTTATAAACAAATTATTTATTGACAGAATGTTTTCTACGATTTTCCATAATTTTACGTTTTTAAAAATTTAATTTCGAGAAATTTTGATCAAAACAACATGATGATTATAAAATTATTCTTGAAATTATTATTTTTAAAATTAGAAACAAATTTAATGTAAAAATGCATTAGTCAGGAATTTTTCGACAGAAAAATTTGTTTTGGTTTTTAGCCAAATTAGCCAAATTTAGCAAAATTCCTCATTTCTAATTAATATTATACTTTTTTTTAAACAAATTTAATAAACCAATGCATTATTCGGACATTTATCGGCAGTAAAATTTTTTTTTTTTCAATGCCAGTCCTTTCAATGGGGAATTTTATGACAATTTAAGAAAGATTTATAATTATTTTATAGATTTAATGATTGTTCTAAACAAATCTATTCAAAAATGCATTAATCGGGCATTTGTGGATATAAAAACTCGTTTTGTCGATATCAACTTTCTAATTAGAAACTTCATAATAATTTCAGGAAAATTCACCATTTTTAAAATAATTTTTATTTATTTTTAACAAATTTAATAAACAAATTCATTATTGGGGCATTTGTCAACGGATTTTTTTTGTCGATTTTAGACTTTTTCATTGGGATCTTCCTAATAAATTCAGCAACATTTATGATTATTTGATCAATTTTATGATTTTCTTTAACAAATTTAACAAACAAACGCATTATTTGGGCATCTGTGACGTAAAAATTAGTTTTTTCATGTAAGTCTTTTAAATTGGAAACTTCATGTTGATTTCAGTAAAATGTATAATTATTGATACATTCTATAATCTTGTAAACAAATCTAATAAATGTATGCATTATTTGGGTATTTGACAACGAAAGAGTTGTCGAAAATGTAGGAAAAGTAAAAAATGCATGATAAATGCATTTGTTTAATAAATTTATTAATAATATTAACAACAATCATTTCACGAAGAAATGTCTTCATCATTATATTGTTTTTATTCAAACTTCTTTAAATATGACTTGCAAAACGTAAACTTATGGAAAATCGTAGAAAACATTCTTGAAGAAATAATTTCTTAATAATAAATTTGCTTGTTTATTACATAATATTGGAGCATCTTTTACTAATATTACTCTATAAAACTCAGGGGATGTCAACATATAAAAATGACTATTTTATTAGTCATATTTAATTATAAGAAATTGAAAACCTGATTTCGAATATAAAAAAATCTATAATTCTAATTTTAAAGTTTATTCCCAGATAGCACAAGAGTTTGCAGCAAGCTTGCCCAAATCTTTCAATGCAAGCTTCCGGACCTTGCATCGCAAGCTTGTCGCAAACTTGTACTATCTGGGCAGGTTATTCACTTAAAAATAATATTGGATAGGAAATTTAAAGTAATTAAATTTTGAATTCCTAGTTCTCGCATGATTTTTTTGAAGCAAATTGCCGTATTTTCTTCATAGATTAATTTGGAAAATGATTTGACAAATTTGGAAGCTATACTTTGAAAATATTCAGTGTTTAATGCTTTTTTGGAATTTTAAAATTTTGCAGGATTTAAAAATGACTCTATGATATAATAAAATACATGCATTTGGAATATGTAGCAATATTCAATTAATAATTTTGAATGTTTCATTTCGAAATTTTTAATTATGATATTGCGTCACAAATTAAAAAAGTGTTTTCATTTTTGTTGATTTGAAACTAAAGCTGATAATTGAAAAGATATCTAAATAATAAATATTTACTCTCAAACGTTCCTATTTTTGGTTAAGAATTTTTAATGGCTTATTTTGAATATCTATCAATTTCTACGAATAACGTACCAATTCGACCTCACAATAATACAAGCAGATCAACTGTGGCCGAAAGCAGATCTATCGAAATAAGGTAGGTTACGTGCACCCAATGTTACGGGCACATGTGACGTTGACGGACGAGCCAATTTTGGAGCAGAGTCGGGCCGACTGCACTTTAACGGTCTTTTTGTAACAATTAAATAGCGTTTATCCAACGGTCTGCTCATATTCAGCCAAGGTTTGACCTACCGTCGGGTGCATCAAGGTGACTTATGACAATCCGACTCCTTTATCTAGAGTCGGAACGACCACATTATTGCGGTTGTATCGACCAATATGCCACAATTTATCCGATTGTCGTACCATAGCTGGACCAGAACTGGACCAAAGGTCGGCTTTGCGATCGCCGCCAACGCCCGTCGCCAACGTCCGTCGCCAACATCGGTACGACCATGGCAGCTTGAAAACATCTTAGTCGGCCCAGGTCTGGTTACCGTAGATCGGTTACCATAGCAGGGCCGACTTTTTTGGTTCTGGTCCAGTTCTGGCATTCCGACCGAATTTCGCACCTGGGAGTTTGTAGAGAGTACAAACAAATTGATGATGCTAACATTTTCTGTAATTCTGAATCAGCAAAAAAAATCACAGGAAAATTGAATTTCCAAGGATCTAATCTTAAAATATTCACTTTTTAAGGTTTTGACATTATCCTATTTTCTAAATTTTTAAACTGAAATCATTCAATTTCGTGATTCTTCAATTCAAAAGAAAATTTTTGGTAACTAATTTGGAATTATTTTTTGTGGCACAGAAAAAACTCAATACAAAAGATTTGTATCTTTCTTACCTTTTTCTTTTGAGGTTTCTTCTCGTGTGTTTGATACCTTTTTGGGGGGGTTCTGGATCTGGGTTCTTTATGACTATCTTTAACATCTTAGCGCTGATTTGCATTTTTCCTTTTACTTGCAGCCACCAGACTAGGGTCAACTTCTTTCCTCCTGAACCCGTTTCGATGTTATCACTTAAATATTTATTATTTAAAACCAATTTAACTGTTGCTTTCACGAACTGTGATGATGGAATTTCAGAGAAAACAACGTTAAAATTTAACAGCGTTAAGAGAAAGTTCAAATTCTTTCTTGAAAAAAAGGTCCTACTCCATCTTCACTCCATTGGGAATCGAACCACAAAACTTCTAATTTTCGGTCAAGTGCTTTTCCAATTAAGCTATTAGAGAGATCAGAATAAGAACTCTTAATTCAAGAAAATAATGTTAATTTTTAGCTAGGTATTAATGGTACAAGTAATTAGTTTTTAATTTATCTGCTATATCATCAGAGATTGTACCTTACCGACAGTAGAACAACCCTTCTAACCATGAAGACAGCAAATCTACACAATATTGATCAAGTTAAGAATCTTCAATAAAAGAAAATGCTTAACGTTTTAAAATAAGACTAGATAGAAAATAATATTTTCAAATTAAAAATATTTCTTGAAAAAAAGATCCTACTCCATCTTCTCTCCCCTGGGAATCGAGCCACAAAACCTCTGATTTCCGGTCAGGTGCTTTTCTAATTAAGCTTTTAGAGGGATCAGGATAAGAACTCTTAATTCAAGAAAAGAACGCTAATTTTTAGGTAGGTGTTAATGGTACAAGTAATTATTTTTTAATTTATCTGCTAAATTTATCTGTTAAGAGAAAATTTAAAAATTCTAAGCAGAATATGAAGCTTTAAAGGAGACATAAGTAAAACTCAAGAATATAGAGGCAAGACCTTCAATGTAGGGACTGAAGCTTATACAGAAGCAAAATAGAATGAAAATATCTTTAGGAGTGGCTACACAGGAGCTAGTAGAATAAACAGCCGCAAAGTAGGGACAATACTTCCACTTGAAGCGTCAAAGTAGGGCCTATATTTCGACTCGGGTTATGTTACTACAAATATTTACTTTTGTGATTTTGTTTAAAAAACTTGTTATTGACCATTATCAATTTTTGTTTACACAATTTTCAAACAGCAAATAAGAATTTTTCTAAAAGTAAGTACTAATCTTTGCTCACTCAAGTTTTTAATAATGCATAAAGAAACAACATCATCTCTTATTATAGTAGGAATCTTTATAGCAGCCCTGGCGGACCAAAGGAACCGAATGAAGTCTCTACAAAGTCCCCGTAAAGACCCCATTGGGCCCCCATTCAGCTACACTTCAAACGCATCGCCTGTAAGTAGCACTCAACAGGCGTTATACGTCTTATATTTTTTCAAACTTTTTACCGTTGCAAAAAAAACTATTGCGATTATTCCGTGACCTTTTATAGGGAATTTTAACGTGGAATCTGAATGCAAACGATTTAAAAGTTGATTTTGCTGTTTTTTTCGAGTTTTTAAAAAAGGAACCGAATGGGCACTTTATTTTAATTATAAATATAGAATGAACCAAATATTAATATCGAAAGTTTCTCCGTTTGTATAGAAAATAACAACACAGAAAAAACTAGGGGTTCACTCATGTTGCGGCTCAAATGAAAGTTGATGTCATTTGGAACTTGAGCTCCAATAGATACCTTTAGAAACCCAAATGGGTTCGTTTACAGCAGTGGTCGGTAAACTTTTGGATTAATTTTCAGGTATGGTCAGGCTCCACCCGACTTAATTTTTTCTACTACTTTTTGGTCTATCCATGTTCCTTAGTGTGAGTGAGCTTACTCCAGCAAGGGTCTTTTGTCCACAGGCATGTCAAAGTACGGAAATTTAAATCTTTAATTTCTTAACTAGCCATTTGAACATAGCATTATGAGCATCTACGAATTTTTCCGATTCCAGTGATATATTACTTGCCTAGAAAAGTTAAAAATTTGAAGCAGTTTAATATCAAGAAACATCAGTTTTACACTCAATTTAATACTAAATTCTTCTCAAATTTTCAACCTTTGTAGACAAATTATATGTCTTTGGAATCGGAAAAATACGCAGATTCCAAATATATTACTTTTAAGTCAATGATTGCAAAATTACGAATTTTGTAGTCTAACATTTTTTCCCCATTTTCTAACAAAAGACCCCTGAGGAAAGGAGTGGTCTGGGCAAGCTCGCCGGTACTGCCCTGAAAGTAGGTACTGAGTCGCGCGCGCAACCCATTTCTCCTCTTCTGAATTTGAAAACTCGAAGATGCACGATTGCCGGTCGGAGCACTTCGTCGATTCTATTTATATATCTATCTGCTAACAGCTAACTGCTTTGAAATAAATTCAGGAGATTGGGATTTTAATATTTCCAGATTTCGATGCTGACGATTCTCATGATTTGAATAGATCGCGCGCCTCTTGATATGCGTATATTTTGAGGTTATGTTATTTCATGTATAAAATATAAGTGTTGGAAATTGACCTTATTTAGTAGAAATTTAATCCTTTTGGTTGAAAATTTTATCATTTTTGGTCAAAAATGCAATTGTTTGGTTAAAATATCATCTTGTGTTTGAAACTCGATTATTTCACTAAGAGTTGAACTACTTTGTCAAAAAAATACGTTTTTTAAACAAGGCTTTTTAATTATGATTGAAAATTTAACTATTTGGTTGAAAGTTTAACTCTTTCATTGAAAATTCATATTTTTTGCTTAAAAATTTCAATTTTTTGTAGATAATTCGTCTTTTTTACTTTAAAATTAAATAATTTCTTTAAAAATTCATGTATTTTGTTTAAGATAAAAAGTAAACTTTTGGGTTGAAAATTGATTTATTGTGTTAATTAGATTTTTTTCCTAAAATTAAAAAAACTGCAAAATAAAAAAATTGCCTTAAAATCGTCCTGATTCCTTTTTTTTTTTAATTTTTAAAATCTTTTCAAATACTCACTTCAAATTAATTTTTTAAACTAAAAAATCATTTTAAATTTTCTTAGCAATCACAACAATTTTTGTTATTCTTTTTGAATATTTTACAATTCTCAAAAGCTTTTTTTTTTAAATCTGCAAAAATCTACATCGTGTTTCAAATTATTTCAAATAATTTCAAGTTCTAAATTAATTTTGAATATTATTCTAAATTAAAATTGTAGCGGTCAAACTTAAAATTTAGCTCATTACAATTTTAACAAATCAAGGCTTTTTATTTCTAACCACTCTGTTCAAATTTGTATAGTTCTTAATTGTTGTTTATAATGGCTTGTCCCAGATCTGAATTATATTTTTTTTCCATAAATCTCTGATCCAATTCAGAAATACATACAATTGCTTTGAAAAATTTTTTAATTCAGAAATCTTTCACTTAAACGCTCAATAATTCATAGGTATACAACACAAACTTTTAACACTTTTTAATTTTACAATTTTTTAAATTAAATTATTTTAAAATACGAAATAACCGTTTAAAAATTTTTATGACTTTAATATTTGAGAGATTTCTGATTAAAAAATACAAAGTACGCTATTATTTTAAAGGTTCAACAGTTTTTAATAAACAATTAAAACTTCTTTTGTTGTTGAAGATTGATCATTTTAGTAGAAAAGTAATTATTTTGTTGGAAATTTGTTATTCTCTTTTTTTTGAGTTGAAAATTCAATTATTTTGATAGTAAGTTTATTTCTAACATTTTCAATCGGCGAACTAAAATTTTTATCTCTAAATAACAATGCAAAAACATTAATCTGGAACAACTTAAAATAAAAACAATGAAACTTTTATTTTAAAAAGTTTTTAGTTAAAAAATTAATTTAATCGTTCAATTTTTAATGTTACGAACTGAAATTTTTTTGAATTATTATCATTTTGAACCTTAAAAATAATAGCGTAATTTGTATTTTTTAACAAAAAATCTCTCAAATGTTAAAGTCATAAAAATTTTTAAACGGTTATTTCGTATTTTAAAATAATCTAATTAAAAAAATTTTAAAATTAAAAGGTGTTAAAAGTTTGTGTTTTATACGTATGAATTATTCAGCGTTTAAATGAAATATTTCTGAATTAAAAAATTTTTTCAAAGCAATTGTAT
>NC_046663.1:128671544-128679832 GCF_010883055.1 Belonocnema kinseyi
AGTGCTCCGACCGGCAATCGTGCATCTTTGAGTTTTCAAATTCAGAAGAGGAGAAATGGGTTGCGCGCGCAACTCAGTCATTTACAGCGTCTCCTACTATATGCACACGGACATAGCCCTGTCATAGCATTGGACCGCATCTCGTTTCAGATTTGGGATCACTGCAGCGCACTTGAAAAGAACACCATCAAGCCCCTTCACAAGCCAAACGCTTGCAAAGTCGGGTTGGTAAGTTAGTGATTTACGGAATATGTCGGTAAAGCAAACACAAATTATATTAATGTTTATTAATTTTTCTTCTAACTTGTTAAGGTTCACTTATTTTATAATTATTAATACAAAATTGGTTTAAGTCTACACCACCTTTAAATTACCATGATTTAAAATCCTTGGTCAATTAATAATTGAAATTGTAAGGCGATTTTATTTATTGTAAGTGAACATTCATTACTTTCAGTGGCGGACCGAAGGTACCGAATGGAGCCTCTACAAAGTACCCGTAAAGACCCCATTGTGTCCCCATTCGTTTCCTTCTTAAATAACTAATAAAAAAACAGCAAAATAAACTTTTAAATTGTTGAAATTCGGATTCTACGTTAAAATTTGCATTAGAAACTCAGAGTAATTGCAATACTTTTTCTTGCAGCGTTAAAAACTATAAAATATCTGTCTTTTACATAGATCGAAGGCGCCTTTAAGTGCATCTTCTTTTAGTAGCAGTTTATAAGAGAATTTTATTTTAAAACTTCGCATGTAACATAATACTGCTAACTCATTTTTAACCTACTCTTAAAAGTTATCAAAAATCATACTGCATATGCTGTATAAACTTATTTATAAATGTGAACTTAAAGAATAAGTTTATCGAACAATGGCTGAAGACGACAATTTCCTTGCATATGAATCAGTGCTCCCAATTTTGGAAACTTTGTGAACTGCGCTTGCGTCGCGCCAGTAACACGATTTTGTGCTTTTAGCACTCGCATTTTAAATTATGTAAATGTTCAAATGTTATATTTATAATAAATAATGATTGGGAAATGCTTCAAAAGTAATTTATTAATCCTAAAATAGAATTTTTGAGTGCCAGATGAAAAAATATTGTGATTTTATTCCAAAAAACGTTTTTAATTTTGACTTTAGAAAAAACAAAGTATTTAATTAATTTTTAGCAACTGTATTAATTTTAGTTTAGGTCAAATAGTTGTGAATAAAAAAATAAAAATTAGAAACTAGACAGAGACAAGATTGATCATTGTGCTAAAAAAATGCTTTCTTTCTCTGAAATCGGAATTCACAATGTCTTTTTAATTAAAATGGAATTGAATTTTTATCTGTCACTTCAAAATGCTTCCACTCCTGTGGACGCATAACGCAAAGCAGAAAACAAACTGCCAATTACAAAATACGTTTAAAAAGACTGAAATCTATAGGTGTCCTGTAATTGGCTATTCATTTTCATTTTATGTTTTTCATTTTGCGCCTGTATGGGATTCCACCCTTAGATTAGATTAGTTTGCGACTTTGCGTCAGTGTTACCAACTTTGGCATGTTGTGATACTGCGTTTGCCTGGCGCAGCAGCCCTCATTGGTCGCTGTTGGCGCGCGATTCAAACCGGGTATAATTAACAACTATGGAAATTAAAATAGATAGTTTTTATAAATTGCACACAAATATCAGAAAAAACGTAATTTCTGATTTAGCAAGGACGAACATTAGAACTCAAAAACATTGGTTAATGAAATATAAATGCAGTTTTTGAATTTAAAGTAAATATGCTATTATTTTCAAAATATACGCATTTTTATTTTCTTTCAGCGTTACATTACAAATTAGGTTATTTCTAAAATTCATGGGCAATTTATAATATTTATCTATTTTAATTTCAAAAATGGTTGATTATTAAATTTAAAACTGACTCGATATAGTTAGTTTTAGCCCTACTAAGTATCGATTGATCGGACGCACTATACATTGTTTATTGGTAAAATATTTAACGAAAGACAAAGCTGATGTAAATATTATTGCTGAATAAAGACATTTTATCGTTAGGTTGTCTAGGAAAGTAATTTTCCTTTTCGTATGACATGTATCCAGTACTCATGTCCATTAAAATGACACATTTCCTAACCTTAAATATATTATAAAGCGCTAGCAACAGCGCTCAAAATTCATCCTGCAATGCAATTTCAAAACTGCTACCAAAAAAGTTGGCAACCATAACCAGAACCGGATTGCAAGAATCAGATTTCTAAAACATTTTCTTTTTTATCACTAATATTTGGAAATATTCTGGCAAAAAATCATTTGTTAATATTCTCAATGTAGCTCATAGTGCTTTTATGTCAGGAATGATTCAATTATAAAAATAAGTATTAAATCTGCAATCCAGGTCGCATCTAGATCTACTAGATTTTACTAGATTCACTAGAACGCGCCAGTACCGCTGGTATAGATAGCGGCTAATCTATTGGAGCGTTGCATTTGCGCACCGCCCCAGCATAGTTTCTCGAGATAGCGCCAGTATAGACTCGTGACGGTCTAGGCTGGAACAGTATAGCGCCATGAATTATTTCCATACAGGAGACTTTTAATTGGGATCTTCATAATAAATTCGGCAACATTCATGATGACTTGACAAATTTCATGATTTTTAAAAACAAATACATTATTCGAGCATCTGTCGATGGAAAATTTATTTTTTCCGATATCCTAATTAAAACTGTTGACATAGAAAAAACTAATTTTTCTGTAGACAAGTGCCTGATAAATGCATTTTTCCATAAAATTTGTTTTAATAAATAATAAAATTGATTAACTTATTATAAATGTTGCTGAAATTCCCATCAAGTTCCCATCTGAAAAGAGTGGCATTGAAAAAACCGAATTTTTCTGTCGACAAATGCCCGAATAATGCATTTGTTTATTAAATTTGTTTAAAAGATCATAAGATTAATAAACAAATTATGAATTTTGCTGCAAATATCATAAAGTTCCGAATTTAAAAGGATATACATCGAAAAAAACGAATTTTTCTATGGAAAAATGCCTGGTTACTGCATTTGTTCATAAATTTTCTTACAGTATAACTAGAAAAAAACGTATGATTATGGAAAATCATAGAAAACATTTTTTCAACAAATAATTTGTTCATAAAAATTTTGTTTTTTAATAATATATATAATATTGTAACATCTTTAGCTAATATTAGTTTATGAAACTTAGGCGATTGCAACACTTTTCCTGTTATTGACGAGCACTGTGAACGTCAAATAAATCAAATGGCCATGTTTTCGTCATATATGTCTGTTTATTTCTAAAAAATTGAAAACCTAATTGAAAAATCAGACTCGACAACTCTCTTAGAATGAGATCATATGAACTCCCATCTAAAACAACGCTGCTAAAGGTTGGTGGAACTTCTCAGCATAAAACACTAACCCGCACTGAAAAAAATGGTTAGTTGCGACAAGAAGCTCCTTATTAGTAGAGTTGGTATAAGCTACGACAACTACTTCGCTGGTTACAGTAACTAACCAGTTTTCTACGGTAACAAGTCGCAGTTAGTCATCCTATGAAGGTTATATTAGTGAGGATAGTAATTGTAGTCACAACAAATAAGTCAGTTACATTTACCAGCAATTTATTTTCCAAGAAATAAAAGTAGTAAAGATTACAAGTTTCGCCTCTTGGCGATATTGGCAGAACTGAATTCTGAGCAGTGCTGCCAACATTCGCATCGAAATAGTTCGACATGCTTTCGATGATCACCATTTTAATCTGAATCTTTACGTAAACATGTGTAAAAATGTGGAAAATATTGAAGAGTATCGCATTGATTATAGATCCTTAGGGCGTCCTATACAGCCTACCCTTAGAGCACCTTTTCACGAAGGCCTGTTTTGAAATAATCGTGGAATTAATATTTTTCATAGGATTGATTTCTAATTACTTTTTTGATTTATGGCAAATTCGATTGATTGATAATCTAGATGCAAACTCGATGTGTTAAATCAATTCAACGAATACTTCAAAACAGGTAAAATAACTAATTTAATAGTAAAACTTACTAATTAAATTAGTAACGCTTACTATTTAAAGTAGTAAACACAGCTACCTGAGAGTAGTGCCTACCATCGAAAGTTGTAGCGAGAACAAATAAAATAGTAAGGACACCTACTACCAATCTTGCGAATAAAAGTAGTAGCATCAACCGCTTTAATAGCAGCGGCATATATTACAAACTAAAATAGTTGGGCCTACTACTTTGTTAGTTGTCTGGAAATAATTCATGGCGTTATACTGTTCAAGTCTAGACCGCCACGAGTCTATACTGGCGCTATCTCGAGAAACTATGCTGGGACGGTGCGCAAATGTAACGCTCCAATCGACTAACCGCTATCCACACGAGCGGTACTGGCGCGTTCTAGTGAATCTAGTAAAATCTAATAGATCTAGTTGCACTACGAGCTACATTGAGAACATTAACAATTTCCAGTTTTCTATCAGAAAAATCGAACATAGCTCGTATGTGCTTTTTTGGCTTTTTGGTAGCAGTTGTGAAATTGCGTTCCATGATGAAAGTTGAGTTCTGTTGGTAGCACTGCATAATATTTGAGATTAAGAAACATGTCATTTAAATGTACATGAGTACTGGATACATGTCATACGAAAAGGAAAATTAGTTTCCTAGAAAACCTAACGATAAAATTTCTTGATTCAGCAATAATTTTTTATATTAGCTTTGTCTTTCACTCAATATTTTACCAATAAACAATGCATAGTGCGTCAAATACATCAATACTTAGTAATGAATTAAATTAACAAATCTGAACTAAGAGACAGACTGACTACACAGGTAACTTTATTTCTTCTATTTCCTTTGATTTGGAGCACCGCGGCAACGTTGCGGAAGACTGGCGAAACTTTAAAAATGGCGTGATTATTTGCAATAAATGTAATTTGTTATCTTTTATTAATTAGTTTTTAAATGACGCGTTCTTTCTCAAAGTCCGAATAGAAGTACTTTCTAGAGCCAAGCTACAATTTCGACGGAATTTTTATATTAATGTAATATCAAATTCTGGCTAGTGACATTAGTGGGTCCACATAAAACTGCGTCATGAATTTCTCTATCTAGTAGGTATAGATAGCGCCGAAAGAGCGCCAATCTAATTCGGCGTGAATAGACAGCCACAAATAATCCAGTATTGGCGCTAAAATAATTCCAGTCTGCCAGATATTATTCCCACACAGGAACCAGCTATGACTCTTGGTTGAAACTAATCGCCTCCCAACTTCGCCCCCCAAACCCTCGTTAATAGAAGTTTTGTGGGTAACTGAGGTAGGGATTTAATTTAGAAGTTAAAAAAGGGTAAGTCTGATGTGTAGGCCGTATGTGCTACGTTTAAATCATAAAAATGGAAGTGAGTAAATTCAGTTTTTACAAAACCACCAGAAGTTGCAATAAAATGTTTAATAACAAATTTTTTTAGAGAATGCGCAATTATTTAAAAGAGACAATGAAACTACGTCTGTTTTGATATCAACGCATGTTACGAATTGTAATAATATACATTTATGGAAATGATATACAATTTGAGATACAAATTCGAGTGCGAAGCACGAGATACGTGCTGAGAGTGTATTCTTTAAAGTCGAAGGAGCGTTAACAAAAAAGAAGTCACTGTCACCAAATTACTGTTGTCGATGTTTTGACTTTTTCTTTAAAAAAATATGTGCACAAGTGTAAGGAATATACAAAGACCGAGCGCGGAGCGCGAGATAAATATATCATCTAGCGCGAAACGCGAGAACCAATAGTCGTGCGCCCTAGGCGCGCTCAATCTTGCGAGCGAAGCGAGCCGTGCCCGCAACGCGTTATGAAAATGTGCCGGCTAAGCGGGCGGATGTTTTTTTATCAACATTGACCCACGTTAAGTACGAGTTCCTTTTTCTAGTGACACACGTGCACCTTTTCCCGTTTTCCTCGCTGAAGGGAGACCAATACAGAGCGACATGCATATTTTACTGCTAGATACACTGAGAAACTTCGTACTGAAAAAATGACTAAATTAGGTTACAATCGAGGGACCAAGGCGATAATTCGTATATTTTAATGCAATAATCGTAAGTTATGCTACTTTTATATGAAATTTTCTTATTGATAATACGAAGTCTTAGTATTTTTTATAGTAAAATCCTAGATAGGATAAATTAGTAGAGACATAATTAAATTATATAAAATAAGTAGAAGTAATAAGTACCTAAAATAACATAAGAGACTAAATTTCTAAGAGGAATTGCTATTGTCCGTAGGAATATGAATTATACTATGACACTTTCTATTTTTTTGTATCATGGAGTATGACAGATTCGGAAGATCGCTCTCGAAAATTAGTGACTTGGTAAGCGAGCCTAGCGTTGTACTGAGTGCAGCCGAGCATAAACGACGTCAGCCGACCAACGCTATACTGAAATTCCTTAAATTTATCAATCACTTGATTTGGGTTGATACGAAGATCCTTATTACAATAAATTAGGATAATTCGAAAAGTTACAATTGAAAAACAAATTTTCCACAGAGAGCAAAAAATAATTTTTTAACCTCGATATTAGGATATTTGATTACGTTATGATATAGTACTTAGAATTTTAAAAATTCCACCACTGTGAACAATTAATATTTAATGTAATGGAAGTCAATTGGACTGCTAACATTTACTTGATAAGAGCGATAAATTTCTGGATCTCAGTATCTAGTTTAGCCGAATGGAAAATCGCCGTGCTGCCGCGCTGGAGACCCGTATTCGTTTCCCACCAGCTTTATTTTAATCACATTTTTCTGTTTCAGCTTGTAATATAATATTCCTGCATGTATATAATAATGTATAAACTAAATATAATCGTGTGTACTGTACAATTGCAATTTAAATAAATATAATAGTGTGAAAGAGATCAACAACCCATAATAAATAAGTGCATTTACGTCGTATGCTCGTGTACGTATCCGTGACCTTTAACGCGACGCGACGCATGTTGGGTTTTTTTTTCTTCTGCTAATCTGACTGCACCAATTTTTACTAAGTCGCTTACTAAATCAGTCCGCCGGTCTCTCTCGACGTTACTATAGTCCTTTGCAAATATTACAATCTTCTGTAGAAATAAATGTAACATTTTTAAATTTTTTCCGATGAATTTTGTAGTTCGGCATGTAGTTACTAGATACTACTCGGGGTAGTAAACATTACAAAAGTTCCTCTATGTCCCTCCATTCCAAACTGAAAATAGTAAAATCTAGTCTGACTTTTAGCAAATATTGCAGCAAAAGGTTTCTCCCTGTATTCAAATACTTAATAGCAGACATTTTATCCGGTTTTAAATTAGTGGCTGCCAATGTGAAAGGTTAAAAATTAAGAGTTTTTTAGAACAATTAACTAGTGGATGCCATCAGATTTTTTAATAATCTTACAATAAAAAAATAGCTGAGAAACAAGTGGCATACATTTTGCAGTGATACTACTATTTGTTAATAATTTTCAAACTATGGGCGAAATGTCATAATTTAGAACAATTAACTAGTGGATGCCATCACGTTTTTTGATGGTTTTACAATAAAAAAGTAGCTAATAAACAATAAGTGGCACACATTTTGCGGTGATACTACTATTTTTTTTAAATGTTCAAAATATGATCGAAAAGTCATAATTTAGAACAATTAACTACTGGATGCTATCACGTTTTTTGATAATTTCATAATCAAAATATGGCTAAGAAACAAGTGACAGAAAAAAACAATGAAGTAATGTATACCATTAAGTACAATTAATTGACTTATCGTTAACATGTATATTTTCATTACGGCATACAATTCCTGGTAAGAGTAATTGTTACGAACAATTAGTAAACAAAATAGTGAGCACATTGTGGAACGATTATCTCATGTATACTATTAAGTATGATTAATGCACTTATCGTTACGATATATATTTTCATTATAGCATTTAATTCAAGGTAAGAATAATTTTTATGAACAAACAATAAACAGAATAATGAGCAAATTGTAGAGCAATAAACTGATGTGTGCCGTTATACTTATTAATATTTTTACCGAGGGGCTATTCAGTCCCAAGAATCATGTAACCCCACCTCTTGAAATCGATTTCGAATCGCATGAAATTATATAAAATCATGAAATCATTGAAATCATTTTTTAGAAAGCCCGAAGTAAAATCATCCAACGTAGTGTACGAAATCAACTCCGTAATCAATGAAGTCAAATGAAATC
>NC_046663.1:128679932-128704193 GCF_010883055.1 Belonocnema kinseyi
GTTCCCCATTCAGCACTCGAATCAGTGCATGAAATCATTTGAAATCAATTTGAAATCTGAAATCACTGGTACCCACTAGCACAGAGTGAATAGCCCCTCGATTTTTACGTTACGGTTATTAATATTTTTTACTAATAACTAAAATGTTCAATGACATACTACTACCTTCTCATATCTATTTCGTTAATAAAATAAACAAAATCTATCTGAAAAAAATACTGTTCCCCTCGATAATTTTACTGACTTAATTTCATAATTACAAAATTATAAGTCTGCATGTTCGAAAGATACGAACTTTTATTGATTATAATATTCACAGTAATATCTAAAAATGAAATAGTATTCTATCCCATGTACCTAGCACCCCCTAGTTAATTTTTTTCTAAATTATGACAATTCGGCCATATTTTGAAAATTATTAACAAACAGTAGTATCACCGGAAAATGTATGCCACTTGTTTCTTAGCTATTTTTTATTGTAAAATTATTAAAACACGTGATTGCATACACTAGTTAATTGTTTTTTTCCACATTTTTATTAACTTTTAACCCTCATATATTAATTCTTACTATCACTTGAATTTAGATGCCATGTTGTTTTTTATATAAAAGTGGTACACGAAGAATTCTTCAAAGTACACGGCATACAATAATTAATTGTTCTAATTTCTCAAAAATGTCAACATTTTGAACTTTCAAAGTGGCGGTTAGTATCACGCGTGGCCCTTGGAAAATAGGCTTATTGTACTTGTTTTGCATATAGAATACGATGGTGAAAATGGCAACCACTAGTTAATTAGTTAATACGAATACCAAAGATGTCATTAGCTCCCGGTTTATTTATTCAGGCAACTTCGCGTTTTTCAAAACACATGTATTGTCATGGAAAAATAAAAGAAAGTTTAACCGATATTTCTTTGAAGTTTATCCTGTAAAGTTAATTTTTGTTGCAGTGAATCTTTCATCGAATATCCATGTAAAGTTTATCTTATGTTTTTTAGTGTGCCTGATTATACTATAGAAAGAAACAAGGGTCCATAAGCAGTATTTATGTTTCAAAAATATAAAATAAACAGTGTTTGAGAAAATGTAATTATTATATTTTTTAATGGTTAACATACAATTACAAAGTTGCAATGTGCAGAATTGCTGATACAAAGTTATGACAATCATATGAATAATTTTGTGATTTAGAAGTGCATGTGTAGAAGATATGCACTTCACAATACATGCATAACAATCATATGCGGTTTTCAGAAAACGATTAATTAATGATTTACAATCAAATAAAGTTTAAACGATTTCTTTTCATTGTAATGATTTTAAACGAACCTGCGCCAGGTGGTAGTGCACCGTCGCTCTTATCAAAGCCTAAGAATAATATGAAAAAATGACTGATTCCGAAACAAGTTATAACCACGATGTAAACGACACTGCAAAGCATCGCGGTACGCGCGCTCTGCTATACTAAGCACCCACTGCCTTACCATGAGTTACCTCTCACCCTAGAAATGACGAAAACGTCATGATATCGTGGTGGGGATTCAGTATCGTACCTAAACCAAATTAAACCCATCTACTATACCTACTATATCCATCTACTCGATTTTTGTGCACAGATCTTTTAAAACTAAAAGTGAAAGCATCGACAGCAGTAATTTGGTGATTCTGAATTCTCTTTTAATAAACACATTCTCATCACGTAGCTCGGGTTTCGCACTCGAGTTTATCCCTGAAACTTTATATCATTCCCATTATTGTATATTATTATAACTTGGATTGGTATTAAAACGGGGGTATTTGACAAAAACTGGGGGGGGGTCAATTTTTACAATGTAATTTTATAATGTAAAGTTTTAGAATGTAAAAAACCTATTAATAACCATTTCTCTCCTCTGCTTTCGGTAGAAATATGTCATGCATTTATTTTTTTCAGCTTGTCTCGTGTGACGAAAACTACAATTTGTGTTTTTTAAATGTTTTTTATAAATAAAACAAAAACTACTTGTCATATAAAAAAGTGAATAATAACAAATGTGTAGATATTTTTTGGGTGCACATTCGTGTCTCATCATTTTTTTCCTATCTTACATAGTTTTACCGCAAAATGCAATTTTTGGTTTTTGATTATTTTTTGTGCGGTCAAAATTTTAATTTTCAATTTTTCGAAAAAATTCAAAAAGTTATAGAATGTCTCAAAAATGTTCAAAATGAGCTCACTTTTAGAATTTCTATCCAAAGTGGCTGACCTGCGTAACCTTCCTCTTTGACTGCACATTGACACTACCCCTCACTGAATTCGAAGTTGCTTCAGGCCCTCCATGTTATATCCCTCATAAATATAATGCCTTTGTCCTTCAGATTACCCATTTCCTCGTTATTTCCACGCCTATACCTCGATTAAAAATGCTAATAGGCCGACGAAATTCCTGACATTTTGACGGGTTTGAGCATATAATTGTTAATATAGGTAGATTCACAACAATTTCAATTATAATATTAAATTTTCATAAGCTCCCCATTGAATTAACGAAGTGATATCAAATACATTTTCTATTGTTTTTTTCGTTGGTAAAGCTGTTGAAAATTTAAGAAAAAACCTCATTTTTCGAAAAATTTTCCAGGCTTAGTTTTTTAGAAATTTTTTTGTACATTGTTGGCTTTAGAGTCAGGTGAATTGAAAACAATTGAGTTGTTTCAAACGTTTTGTTACATAATGGCGATCCTTATCAGGGAGTTTTCTTAAATCAGTGAAAAGTACATAATTTCTTGCAGGTATGCTCTTTTACACTTTAAAGTACTATTCTTAAAAAAGTAATCTTTTAACGAAGAACAACAAATGAAAAAACAATAAAAATGTCGATAAGAAAAAGATCGTTTTTTAAAGAATACTTAATTAATTATTCAACTACAAAGTTGTTTATAATTTAATATTTTTACTACATGGAAATTTTCAAGGGACTGCAATGTTTTCTGACAACTTTAAAACAATTTGTTAAAAAATTTTACTCGACATTGTAATTTTTTTTCATCAATGTTGTATTTCGTTAAAAGACATTGTTTTAATAATACTGAATGCTTTATCAATATTTATTAACAAAATTAAATAAAATTTAAATTTTAAGTTAAAGAATGTATAATATAAGGGAGCGTTCACATATGAAGTCACGCCGTATTTCAAGATTTTTGCCCCCCCCCCGTACCCCTTGTCAAAAACTGACGAGACCCCTACCAATATTATTACGTCACGTTCTTTCACCCCCCCCCCCTCAATCAAACACATTCATGCACATTTATCTAGAAATATGACGCAGATTAGTCGAATCGATCAAGAATCACAGGACTATACCACCACTGTTTTTATATATAGCTTTTCGAGTCTTATATTGTCAATTTAATTAAATAAATTTAACGAAGTTCGGATTTAAAATAAACGCAAATCAGTACTTTACGTCAAGATTGATAAATTAAGAAATATGTCTAGGGAGTAGGATTAACAAAATACTAAAAATACTCGAAAATCGTTACTTTTATTAGAATTGTTCAAATGATAGCAAAATTTATATTTATAATTTTATAAAAGTTGTTGCCCAATCAATGCGAGTAATGAATTCTTTCATTATGTCGTTCAAATTCAGCATTGATGTCATTTCTTTATGGATATGAAGGACCGAAATGTGATTTAATCTTTTCTGTGTCATTCTTTGACGCAAATACGTTTTCAGCCGTCAAAGTGCGCTAAATGAGCGTTCAGATAGTGCAGCCGATGTCGGTACCGTCAGTATGAGGATGACGAGTTTGTGAACTTCCTTCAGGGGGATTCTTCGTCACACCAGTTAAATCGTGAAATTGATTGGCCATTTCCAAGCAGCTTGAAGGTTTTTCCCCTGGAAGATTTTTTTAACATTTTCAGCAGAGTATGAAGGTCGTGGACGTCGAAGTCGCTTACCTGTTGCCCAAAAGTGAGTTCCAAAATTTTGTCAGAATGCACCTTTCCTTGATAAGCGCCCAGAAGAAGTTTTTCGAATGACTCAAAAGTATCCATGGATTCTTGATCAAATTTTGAACGCAATTCATTCGTAAGACGATCCAAAGCCTCAAAAAAATGAGTTTCAATTTCATTTTCACAGGAAAAGTAGTATTGTCTGCTGGATTATCCCTATGTTCCAAACGACGAGAAATTTTTTCGCGGCTTGGGTGGATATTCCAAATTCAGCTCGGTTCCAAGTTTGTCCGCTTCTTCAAAAAGCTTTTGAAATCTTTCAGCAGTACGAAGATCTTCCCAACGTTATGTGTTAATATTCTTGCTGCTTGTTTAGCGCCTGTTGCTGTTAACCTCGGATTTTGGAGTGCTTTTGCTAGTTCCTTACATGGACTGAAAATTTCAATATTGACAATTAAATACACCATTGTTTTGAATGAGTTCATTTTTTCCAGATATCCTCAAATAGTTGTCTTTTTCTTTGAAGTCAGTATTGTTTCTTCCAAAATTGCTTGGACAGTTGGTCGGACTCTCCGATATTCTTGCTCATATCGCAGGAGGGATTTTGGTTTTACGCACCATCGTGTAGGACATAGGGGAATGAGTTTTTTACCAGGTTCTAATTATTCAACTTCATTAGTAGTGCAAGGCGAAAGTACTACATCAGCGTAAATATTCTGCGTTTTGGCTGAACGTAAAATACAATTGCTGAAATTCTTCACCAAACCAAGTAGAATACTAATTCCGTCAGTTTTTTTCGACGTGTTGTAGAGCAAGATCCGCTGCGTGGTTGGCACAATGTACGTACATACATTTCGGTAAAAGCCAACGAATGCTTCATGAACTCCCAGATCTTGAAATCCAACGTAACGCAAGCACATGAAAAACTGCTCCTTTCCGTCGATGTCGGTTGTCCCATCAGCTATAATTGCGAAAAAAAGAGCACTACGGACTGTAGTGGCTATATTTCGCAGCAGTGTATGGGCCATTGTTTCGATAAGCTCATTTTGGATATCCACATACGGGCATGCATTTTTTCGCTAGAGCCAAGACTGCAATCCCAGCCCCGGAACATCCTAAAGACGTCCTTAGGACGTCTTTAAATGTCCTGGGACATTCTTGAACATTGACGTCTAAGTCCCAGAGTCGTTATAAAGACAACTTTAGGACGTCCTAAAGACGTTCTATGTTTGGCCTAAAGTTGTCCCAAAGATGTCCGCAATGCTAGTCCTAAAGGTGCCCCAAAAAGGCCTATAAGAGACATGATAATTTTTTCACGCTAAAAACTGAACGACCTCTTGTGGGTACTAGGACATCAAAAGGACTTGCTAAAAACGTCTTTATATGCCCTACGGCATTGTGAGTATAATGTGAGCTATTAGGAGTATGAAATTCAATATAGAAACAGAATAATATTGTAGGGCTTTAAAAAAGCAACATTTCTCTCTACAGACTATTTTCATATCGTGCGTCGCTTGGCTTAAATTTTTAATTATCGTTTGTTTTTGGGGTGTTTGAAAATGCTATAATTTTAATAATTTTGCGTTTATCGAAAAAAGTCGTTGAGATAAATTGTTCGTGTTTCTGAGCACTGCGGAATACCATACATAGAACTTTCAAAAGTTGTTATGCTAAAAAAAAGTTGCTATGATAACATTGTAAGGCTCCTGACTTTTTTCATATCATGCGTTGTTTGGCTTAAAATGTTAATTTTCGTTTGTTTGTTAGGATTTTGAAAATGCTATAACTCTGACAATTTTCATTTTATTGAAAAAAGTCATGAATAAATTGTTTTGGTTTGAAAGTACTATGTACAACCGTAAATGGAACTTCCAAATCTGGAAGAAACATGGTTTCGAAAATTTTGAAAATGTGCTCAGTCATTGAGTTTTTACACAAAATGGCTGGTTAACGAACTCGTTCTTTCTTTTTGGATCCTAAAAAGGGTGCCGAAGCACACAATTCTACAGACTACAGACAGACAAAGAGACAGACACCTTCATAAAAATAGTTTTTTCTGACTCAGGAAGTCTCAAAACGTGGAGATTTGGTAAAATTCGGCCATGTCAGATCTTACACAAAACCAATACAATAATCTTGTAACCCCCATTTAAAGTTCGTTTAGGCACACCGTGATCCTTTATAACATTCTGAGGACGCCCGTAGGTTGTCCTCTGGACATCCTTGATAACATCCTCAGGACGTCCATAGGTTGTAATGTTGCCGCCGAGCGAGACATCCCGAAGTACGAGACAAGACAGGACGAAACATACCTGCTTGTCTCTGTATTTCTCGTCTCGTTTTGCCTCGTCTTATTCTTCCTCGTTTCGTGGTGTCCTTCGTTTCTCGCCTCGATTTTTTCCCGATCAATTCTTTGAAAAAGTTGTGAAATCTTTTAGAAATCTGTTGTAATAATGTAAAAACATGAAAATATTTTAAATCTTTGTGCAATCCTTTAAATAGATTAAAATCTTTGTTAATTCCTTTAAATCTTCTAAAACATGTAAAGTCTATGTTAGATCTTAAAATTTATGTGAAACCTTGTTTAATCTTTTAAAGTTATAGTTAAATTGAATTCTTTGTGAAATTTTTAGAAATATTTAAAAAGCTTGATCAATTCTTTTAAATATTTGTGCAAACCTATTAATAGATTAAGATCTTTGTGAATTTCTTGAGATCTTTTACAAAGTGTAAATTCTATGATAGGCGTTGAAATTTATGTGAAATATTTTTTAATCTTTTAAAATTGTAGCAAAATTGCATTCTTTTTGAAACTTTTAGAGATATTTACAAAACCCGATCAATTCCTTTAAAAAGTTGTGAAATCATTAGAAATCTTTTGTAATAATTTAAAAACATGAAAATATTTTAAATCTTTTTGCAATCCTTTAAACATCTTAAAATCTTTGTAAATTTCTTGAAATCTTCTAATGTGCGTAAAGTCTATGTTAGATCTTGAAATTTATCTGAAACATTTTTAATCTTTTAAAATTATAGTAAACTTGAAAAAATATTTTGAATATTCGTGGAATCTAATAAATAGATTAACATTTCTGTGAATTTCTTGAAATATTTTAAAGCGTGTGAAGTCTCTGTTATATCTTGAAATTTGTGTGAAATCTTTTGTAATCTTTTGAAATCCTAGAAAAATTGAATTCTTTGTGAAATTATTAGAAATATTTAAAAATCCTGATCAATTTTTTTAAATATTTGTGAAATCTTTTAGAAATCTGTTGTAATACTTTTAACACATGAAAATGCTTTAATCTTTGTGAATTTCATGAAACCTTCGAAAGCGTGTAAAGTGTGTGTTAGATCTGGAAATTTGTGTGAAATCTTTCATAATATATTGAAATTTTAGCAAAATTGAATTCTTTGTAAAATTTGTAGTTATATTTAAAAATCCTGATTAATTCTTTGAAATATTTGTGAAATATTTTAGAAAACTGTTGTAATAATTTTAAAACATGAAAAAATTTGTGCAATCCTATAAATAGATTTAAATCTTTGTGTATCTCTTGAAATCTTTTAAAGCGTGTCAATTCTATTATAGATCTTGAAATATTTTTAATCTTTGAAAATTGTAGCAAAATTGCATTCTTTTTGAAACTTTAAGAGATATTTACGAAACCCGATCAATTCTTTAAAAACGTTGTCAAATCATTAGAAATCTTTTGTAATAATTTAAAAACAAGAGAATATTTTTAATCTTTGTGCAATCGTCCTCAGGATGTTATCAAGGACGTCCTGAGGACAACCTACGGACGTCCTCAGGATGTTATCAAGGATGTCCTCAGAGTATTATACAGGATCACGGTGTGCCTAAACTATCTTTAAAGGGGGGTTGACAAGATTATTGCATTGGTTTTGTGTAAAATCGGATATGGTCGGTTTTCATCGAATCTCCACGTTTTAAGACTCCCTGAGTCAGAAAAAACTTTGAAAAAAATGTTGAAAAAAATGGTCTCAAAAATTTTCAAAATACGCTCACTTTTTTAATTTGTATTCAAAATGGCTGTCTAACGAACTTGACCTTCATTTTGAGATAGTAAAAGAATTTACCAAAGGAAATTCAATCAGTCAATTCTTTCGAAAGTTATCGTGCTAACAAAAAAAAACACCATCCACGGACGGGCAGACACATTCGTACAAACCTGTTTTTTGGATTCAGGGGGTCTAAAACGTGGACATTTGACAAAATCAGTAATGGCGAGAACGCAATGATGTAACTGTACGGCCTGGCAGCAACGAGCAACACTGACGAAAAGTCGTTGTGCGAGTGCGACTAGGATGAGATGCACCAACTGAAATTCGCCGGCGTGCGCGCACACCCTGTCGATAGAAATCTCAGAGTATTCTCAGTGGAAAAGTCTGGCCGGTTTGAGATTATTTTAAGGTTCCATTTGAATGATTTAGTCTCTGAGATAGTCTGAGAGATTTGGGTCATTTTCAAGGTCCTTTTAATGGCCCTTTTAAGAGTGATGTGACGGTATTATAATGTTGCTTTTGTATTCGTTAAGTACTGGGCGGGCAGATTTATTTACAGTAGTTGGCCGTCGCTAACCCGACTCTCCTTTTTAAAATTTTTCTTCAAGTTATTAATACTTTGTTTTTAATTGTTGAATTTTCTCATTATACTTATTTATTATTATAACTTATATACTAATATACAATTTTCCAGTTGAATTAAAAAATGTTGTATTTTTTGGCATATCTCATTCCATTTACGAGAAACGTTGTATTAATTCCAATTTTCAACATTTAGAAAAAAAAGTTAGATATCTGAAATCATCGAAACCCGTAGATTCCAATTTATTATGTTTTAGGCTGTCAACTATGAAATTTAAGAAAATATATTTCTAAACTTTAATCCGAAGGCTTAACAAAAGACCCTTGAGTGTCGGCTACTCTATTGATATAGCCTTTCTGCTTGTTATTTATGATCGAATTCTTATTTCAATTTCAGCCTCTCTGCTTGTTAATTATGATCGTATTTTTATTTCAGTTTCGGAAAGGACATTTTAAAGCCTTTAAAACATTTAAACGAGCTACCTGCACCTTTAAATATATCTACCTGAGTGCCTGCGGAGAATTTCTCAGAGCTTCTCCGAGCCTTATTGAGAATTGTTAGCATATACTCTGATATTTCTATCGGTAGGGTAGTCCTTAAAAGCATTTCATTAAAGAAATTTGATTCTTTTAATTTACCCGAATTTCCTCATTCAAATCGTAATGTATATTGTATATTATAGTTTTTCAGGTAATCCTAGTAAGGGACTCATCATTGTCCTAAACAAGACCACTTTACCGATATTAGGGTTGTGGTATTTCATATTTTACACGTGACCTAGTGGAACTCCTATGTGCATTGAACTTAAACTTTGAACGGAAATCACAAAGGTTATCTTCATGGTGTCTTTATGATGACTTTATGATATCTCCGTGTATTTTACAAATTTATGATAAAACAGTTTTTCCACTTTTAGAACAGTTTCGGGCTTACTATATAGGATATTTTTGGTTTCGTTCACATTTTCACAATAAAACTTAGAGGAATCTCATAGCCGAAATATTTCTAAGTTGAAATTTAAATAATAAATCTTAAAAATTGAGTTTCAATCAGTTTTTTGTAATATTTCAGAGCATTTAAGCATTCAAGTGGTATGAGAGAAAACTATAGAAATACTTTGAATTTGGGTTGATCTTGAATAATGATAATCTTATACAAGACGCTTCAAAGATACCCTAGGGACATCCTTACGACATTGTCCCCTGGATAACCTTTCAAGACATCCTTAATACGACGAAACGCCAGATATAGGAGCTTTTAAAGACATCCATACGCCGTTCTGATAACATCTTTGAGATATACTTTATGGGACTAGATTAGAACGTCTTTATTACGATCTCCTGACGTTTTTTTTAAAAGCCTAAAAAAGACGTCTACAAAAAGACGTCTTTATGATGGCTTTAAGCCAAGTGTGCCCACTGAGATTCTGGGACGTACAGTTTTAGTTCTTCCAAAAGTTCGATAAAGTACCCTCCGTCGCTTTCATTCCCACGAACGGCAGATCCAGAACGCATCAAATATCGAAGCGTACTTATGATGACCAGAAGACACTTGCGGGCATTTTGTTCCTCCATTAATTTAGCAGATTGCAGATGATTTTGAATCGGTTGAGAACGTCCTCTATGAAAAAGAATTTTCACATTCTTTGTGTGAAAGAGACTATTCTAATGGTCGTTAAATTTCTCAAAGGCTTTTTTCCATTTGCGAAAACCAGTGATGATGTTTCAAACTCAGAGATGCTGGACGAGTCATCAACCATATTAATTGCTTTTATGCATGAAAAACAGAGGACACAATCACGTTCTACTTCGTAATGTAACTAAGAGTATTTTGAAAACCACGCAGAGCTATATTTCCTCTTATTAGTTATCGGGAATTCGAAATTCGTTGAAGTTTGATTTTTTTCAAGGAGTTTTGGAGCTTTAAAACAATTACCATTCTCATCAACCGGTTGCGTCTGATTCGATTCAGGGGCTTGTATATTTCGCGAAGATTCTTTAGCATCTTTCGACAAAACTGCGACAAAACCAACCCATCACAGCAATAGGATATACCGAGATATCCCATTTGATCCCATTTATCTCCCATTTTGTCCCAATGATATCCCAAGGATGACCCGTCGGATATCCCGCAAGGTGGAAATTTGGATATCCCCAAGATATCCAGGATATCGCTGGGACGTTTACGGGATATCCTAGGGTTATCTCTGGAATATCCAAATTTCATCCTTGCGGGATATCCGACAAGTTATCCCTGGGATATCCTTGGGACAACCTGGGAGATAAATAGGATATCCCGGTATATCCTATTTCTGTGAGGGACGACATCCCAATATTTACGCTTGGATTAACTGTTTATAAATATCACATTTCTAATTCTAAAACATTCTCCGAACGAGAAGATCGATCTTCGGCAATTTGATTTTTAGAAGTATTTGTAAAGTAAAATGTTTGATGTTGAAAATTGCATAGTTGAATTTCGAGCATTTAGAACTTTCAAAATATCATTCTTGAAATAAAGCATGTAATATGTGCATCACTCCTTATATTGACTCCCATGGCTATGAATAAACATGAGTGCAGGCAGTTTAAAAAAACTTAAAAATGCTAAATATTCTTATTATTATTCTTATTAATGTCCTTGATAGAAGTATTCCAGATGTGATAATACAAGAGAAATGAGCGATTAACTTAGAAATTCGTTATGTTTAAAATTGTCTGTCTCATAAACTGAAAAAATTAAAGAACTTATTAATTAAAATAGAAATGTGAAAAAGTCTTATATTTCAAGTAAGAAATTTGATTGATAGATAACAATTTGACTAACGAAATGGTGTAACTAAGAAAATGTTAAATCGCATGTAAAACGAATACGTAACCCGAAATATAATATGAAAGAATATCCTCGAACAAAAAAAGGGAAAAACATTTAGACCACATCGTGAATATCATTGCGAATATCAAGGGCATGCTCTTCGGTGACCACGTGACCAAACTAGTCCCTGGTTATGAACATTTTTTTTTGGTGTTCACTGTGTCGACACGGATTGTGATATCGTGTTTAAACTTTGACAGATAAAATAAAAAGCACTAAAAAACGTTTGTATACATCAATATATTGGTAATTTTAAAGAACGTTTATTTATAAATTGATGGATTAGGATATTACCATTCGAGTTATAGCTGTCAAAGCCGAGATCAAGTGACTAAGTTCGTTCATGAAATTTTTGTGTAGAGAATGAATTGATTTTCATTTATTTTGGTCCTCACTACGTCCACACGGATTGACATATCGCGTTCAGGATTTAGGAAGTTATACAGAAAGCACTAAGGAACGTCTGTATATATCAAAATGTTTATAATTACGAAGAAAGTTTTCTAGTAAAATACTACAGGAATAGGAAATAAACTTTTAACGTTCATAATTTATTATTATATATTCTGGGTTGAGACCGTCACAGCCCCTGACGCTTGGGTGATCCCGTTGCGTCCCCTTATAAGCCTTAAGCGTGTCCCCAAAGTTCTCTCCATAGAGAGAGGACCGCGGCTACGCTGTTGGCTGATATTTCAGACTAACTGATGTAGGAACTGCCTGTGAGCAGTACACGTTTCCCCGCAATCGCGGGGCAGTAACAGAGGATATGAGTGGAAGTCTTATTGTCTTTTCCGCACAGACGACAGAGGGAACTTTCTTCAAGCCCTATCTTATGTCTGTGGTAGCGGAGGTTTCCATGTCTGCAGCTAGAGACCGCATCCCACTCATTCTGATGTTCCTCGGTCAGCCAACTGTTAATATCTTCAGTGACCGACCTATTGGAAATGCCTACAACTGGGTCAGGTCCAGTAAATTTTTCGTTTGTTGCTAGCTTTGCTAACCTGTCCGATATTTCATTGCCCCTGATGCCACTGTGTCCAGGATTCTAGAGCAGAGTGAATCGATTTTCTGTCGCTAGCTTGTTCAGTGCCTCAACGCACTCCCATATTAGCAGCGACGTAGTCGTTATTCCATTCAGAGCCGTGATAACAGCCCTTCTATCTGAGCAGATACGAATGTTTCTTTTCCCGACGTACTCCATTGCCTTAAAGGAGCACTGGAGGAAGGCCATAATTTTAGATTGTAGAACTGTTGCCTAGGTGTGCCTCACCATTAGCCCATTACTCTTTTGTGGATAGGAAAACCCGGTATTTCTTGTAAAAGAGGTAGTGGAAAGTGGACATTTTGTTCCTGGGCATGCTCAGTGTCGGCCTCTTCGTGATTTCGATTGGTATCCGCATAAGTGTCGAGATACTTCTATCGTTTACCATATTTAGTCTCCAGGCCGCCTTCGTAGCCGCGTCTTTTATGGTGAGATGGAGGGGCTCCAATCCTATCAGTGCCCCCAGGGCCATCGTGGGTGTCGACTTCGAGGCACCAGTGATAGATCTCAGAATCAGTCACCTGATTCTTTCCAGTCGGGACTTCACAATAGAAAGTTCGACCGGTTTCAAGCCCCAGCTTTTTCCTATGTCTTTTCGACAGAGCCAAAGAGTCGCTACTAGCTTCTTGCACTTGTTTTCCAAGTGCTCGTTCCATGACAGCTTCTTATCCAGGATGACTCCTAGATATTTGGCTTGCCCTTTGATTTCGAGTTTTTGTCCCCCCAGTGTCAATATACCCGTAGTTCCCCACTTGTACCTTCTGGTCAACACAACTGCATCCGTCTTACTCAAATTGACTGATAGTCCAGTCCCCTTACACCATGAATCAACTATTCTTAATGCTTGCTGCATTACTCCGAAGAGCGCATCCAGATGCTGGCCGCGCACGATAACTAGTATATCGTCTGCATAGCCTATGACGTGGAAGCCCTGACTCGTGAGTAGATGAAGCAATTCATCCACTACTAGGCACCACAGCAAGGGAGATAGAACGCCCCACTGCGGACATCCCGAGTCAACGGTTCCACATAAAGTGGTGTCACCCTTGGTCGTGGTTAGATTCCTATTGGCCAACATGTGGCAGGTCCATTCCACGACTGCAATAGGCACCTCATGTGCGATCATAGCCGTCCTAATCACCTCTCCAGAGGTGTAGTTGAAGGCTCCTTCGATGTCCATGAAGGTTCCAATCGCTAGACCTTTCTGGTTTAGTTGTCCTTCAATTAGGTCAACTGCAGTGCTCAGGACCGTCTCGGTCGAATGACCAGACCTATAGGCGTGTTGTTGCTTGTGAAGAGGACTACTTGACAAGTCTTTATCGCGGATATATCTGTCCACGAGTCTTTCCACTGTTTTTAGTAGGAAGGAAGTGAGGCTGATGGGTCGGAAATCCTTGGGTGAAGTATAACCGATCCTGCCAGCCTTCGGAATAAAGACTACTCTCGCACCCCTCCATGCCGCCGGAACATAACCCAATGTCAGACTAGCCCTAGCAAGTCTCACCAAAGGCCCAATGATGATCTCACCAGCTCTCTGTAAGAGGACTGGGCATCTACCATCCGGGCCGGGAGACTTGTGAGGACTGAAGGATTTCAGGGCCCACCTGACCCTGACTGGGGTCACATCTCGTTGGCTAGCCGTCGTTTAGTTCCCAATTGGGCCACAGGCGACTTTGATGGCCCAGAGAAGCCGTCCCACATCTCCTAACTTTTTGAAGCTCGGAAAATGTGCCTTGATCAGGTGAGCCAAGGTATCCCCGTCCGACTCTGAGTATCCCCCGTCGGGCAATTTTAGAGTCCCGAGAATAGCATCCGGATTTCGAGAAAGCAGCTTGACCAGTCTGGCCGCCTCTGCACCCTTCTCCATATCAGTGGAAAAGTTGGTCCAGCTTTCATGCTTTGCCTTGCGTATTACACTCCTATACTCATCCCTCATCAATGTGAATGAAGTCCACAGTTCCTTCGTTTTGCCAGAACTGGCACTTCTGAACCTATGTCTGGTTTGCTTGCGAAGCTCTTAGAGTTTCGAGTTCCACCAGTGTGTCGCTGCAGCCTTTCGAACTTTCGAAGGCCGGCAATTACTTTCATAAGTGGATTTGATGGCTTCCGTGAAAAACTCGGCTACCATCTCCTGGGTATCCACGTCTCTAATTGACCTGGGCATCCCTGAGAGTGCACTGCTTAGCTCAGTGGAAAACTGACCCCAGTCCGTTCTTCTTGGATTTCTGAGAGAGTGGGTTCGTCTGAGACTCTATACTTCTTGATGTTATCTTTAAAACTGCCGGTACAGAGAGTGTTGTCAATGACTTCCTCCCTGACCGAATTACGAAACGTCGGGGTGTTCCCCGTATTTAGAATATCTAAATCGGTAGTAATTAGGTATTACAATAGGTCCTTACTTCTCGAATTGACGCCTGTGCTACCCCACAGGGTATGGTGGGAGTTGGCATCGCAGCCCAACAGAAGAGGAGGACCCCTTACCTTGCAGTATTCCACTAGTGTACGTACCTCTACTGGTGGATTGGTATCGCTGTCATATGGAAAGTAAGCCGATCCCATGACAATCTTTCCTATTCCTTTAAGATCCGTGACTATCACTATCAGATCTCTGGAACATAGCTCAAGCAGGGAGACAACGTTGATTCCCTTTGCCAGTATGCATGCCCTTGGATTATCCGCCTTAGGGTCCCTGTAACAAAACTAGCCCCCCCCCCCCTAAGCCCCTGATGGTATCTCGAACTAGCCAGGGTTCTGGTCCCGATCTTCCTGTTCACCGACAGGCCTCTCCCGCCCCTGACTGGACACTTTAGAGTTGACCAGTCCGTTAAGGCAGAAGGGCCTGTTATTGAGGGCCGCAAGGGTCTTAAGTGACGGGTTGAATTTCTCCAGCCGACCGAGAACCACCTGCGGGTCCGTCAGTTTACCTGAGAACCACGCCGTAGCCTTAACCATCGTCTGGAGCAACTCAACCCCACCCGCCTTAAGAGATGCGCCTTCCCAAGGTATGAAGCCTTCTCGGCCAAAAACTTGTGTAGCCAAGTCTTGGCGACTGGGTCCGCTGCCATAAATACAAAGACCCCTCCCCTGCAGAAATTCGTCTTGAATTTAGGCCACTGATCCACCACGTTCAGAGGGTCAGTCCTTTGAGCGACCGTCAGTCCAACCCCCAACGACTCCGTGTTTGTCGGCTGTTGGACGGCCTTGTCCCTTTTCAAAGGCTTGCCCCCCCCCGGCGGTGTGCCGTCTGAGCCCCTTCCTCGCTTTTGAGCCTCAGTGCTGGTTATCGGCTCTGTGGTCGTCGACGTACGAGGTACTGCAGCTGTTCTACTGGCCCGCTGCGCTTGCCTCCTCAGTCTCCTTTTCAGGGAACCGCTGATACGTTTTTTCTTATCGGAGGTCTGATTGGCCACTCCCGTTTCCATAGTCTCACTCTAAGGGGCCGTCACACCCTCAGCTCTCGAAAGAGTTGGGGGCACAACCACCGCCTGAGTGAGACTTGTCGGAGAGACAGGCCGGGGAGAAAGTGTTATGCTAGACAGATGTATTTAAAAAAAATAATTTGTAATAAGATGCAGTTGTCAAGAAATATTTTTGTCACTAAAAAATTTTAAAAACTTCTTGGATTTTTCAAAAATGAATTTGTAAACTGAATTATTTAGAGTGTAAGTGTAAGTTTCAAGAAATATTTGTTCATATCTGCATCACATTACAAATATTAAAAAAAATAGACCTTAATAGTATTAAAATCACAAAAGTTATGAGAGTTCAAAGAAAAAAGACAAAATTTTTCAATTTTGAGTATCCTGTAATTTCTTGGAATTATTCAAAAATCATGTTACGGTTTTTCTTTCAAGACCTACGAGAACAAATACTACAATTTTCATAAAAATTACTTACAATAGCTCAAGTTCTTCACATGATTTGACATGAAATTGCACCTATATAATATATAAGTAATAATAATGATTAGAATTATAGCACAAAAATATACGATAATAATTGTTCATAAACGGCAATTGCTAACAAAATTTTACAATCACGTATCTGTGTACAATAATAATTATTCCTTTTACATATATCGAAGCAAACTAAAACGATGATTGTCATTGAGTATCTGTATGCAGCAATTCTTTTCTTTCTTTTGAATGCATTAGAGCGTATGAAGACAGACGGTGCAACATTATCTTATTACGAATAATTTTTTTAAAAATACGCACAAGGAATTGCTCATATAAACAAATCTTTTGCGCATTTCCGTAGTGAATTAACAGCCTAATAATTACAAAATTATATAATAATACCAAAATAAGTGTACTTTATTAAATAAACAAAATACAAGATAATTCGTGTGCAAGCTTGTTACTGCATTATAATATCAAAATTTTGTATCAAGAGAGAAGGGCGCAGCCCACCTCAAAGTTTTGAAACGGCCCTGCTGAGCAAGCAGCAGCTACGGGAAAATCTGGAGAAAATGTCTGACTTCCGTTGGGAAATAACAAATCGTTCAATAAGTCCCGAGACTAACCCAGAGATGGTGCTAGTAGTACCAAACTAGCCACGTTTTCCTAAAGTGCGAACCTTCACATGAAACGTGTAAAAATTTCACGTCGATTGACCTCAAACAGCAGAATTATCGAGGTTAGAGTAAAGTCACGTTGTAATTTGTTTGAAAAATGGAACAAAGCGAGTTTCGCGTGTTGATTAAACATTGTTTTTTAATGGGTAAAAACACCGTAGAAGTCCAGCAGTGGCTTGAAAAACGTTACCCGGACTCCTCTCCATCCAAATCAACGATTTGTCGTTGTTATGCTGAGTTTAAACGGGTTCGTATGGACACAAACGATGCGGAACGTTCAGGTAGGCCATTGGAAGCCGTTACACCGAAGAATGTGAGTGAAGTTTTAAAAATCGTAATGAAAAATCGCAAATTAAAGGTCCGTGAGATTATAGAAATGACACAGATATCATCTGGAAGCGTATTTACAATCCTTCATGAAAAAATGAGCATGAAAAAGGTTTTTTCCAAGTGGGTGCCGCGATTGCTTTCAATGGAACAAAAAAAGCCATGCCACAAGTCCATGAAAACAATGGCAAAAATCAACGAGTTGGGCTTTTATTTGCTTCCCTACCCCCCGTATTCGCCAGGTTTAGCCCCTAGCGACTACTGGCTCTTTGCTGATCTCAAAAAAATTCTCCAGGGAAACAAAATTTAACTCGAATGAGGAAGTCATTGCCGAAACTGAAGCCTATTTTGAAGCAAAGGATACATCTTTCTATAAACATGGTATAGAAATGTTGGAAAGGCGTTGGAAAGATTGTATCACTCTAAAAGGAGATTATGTTGATGAATAAAAATGATTTTTGAAAAAAAAAGTTGTTTTCGTTGTTAGTCTCAGGACTTATTGAACGATGTGTTATGACGGACCGTTTTTTCTACACATTTTAAACTATTAAACAGCGCGATAACTGAATTCAATTTTTAAATAAAAACATTCAACAAAAATCCTTGCAAAACTGACATTTTTAAATATTTTCAAATATTAAGGTCTCTACTGGATTCTAAACATGTTGTAGGACACTCCAGCACTTTTTAAAATTTTTTCCAACATATTCTTAGCTCTAGGGTCATGTAAAAGTTAAGGTGTCTCAACAATGGGCCTCGCGACATCATTTTTACAGGTATTTTTCTAAATAGCTCGGAACGAAATTTTTTTTACGCAAATTACAGAAACACTATTTTATTCAAAAAACTTAACACATTCGTGTGGTTCTTATTCGAACCTCCTCAAATTCTGTGTAAGTTTCAGCCCCTACATTGAAGGTCTTCTCTCTATATTCTTGAGTTTTACTTATGTCTCCTTTGAATCTCCATATTCTCCGTCGATTTTAAAAATTCTCTTTTAACGCTCTACAATTTTAACGCACAAAATAGGTGGCGACGTTGCCTCGACGCCTGCGCCGTCATGACAGATACTTTGTTGTTTTCTCTAAAATTCCCTCACCACAGTTTGTAAAAGCAACAAGTTAATTGGTTTTAAATAATAAATATTAAATTAATAACATCAAAATGGCTTCAAGAGGAAAGAAGTTTGCCCTAATCTGGTGACTGCAAGCAAAAGGAAAATTGCAAATCAGTACTAAGATTTTAAAGATAGTTTTAAGAACCCAGATCTAGACCCCCCCCCCCCAAAAAAAAAGGTAATAAACACACGAGAAGAAACATCAAAAGAAAGAGGTAAGAAAGATACAAATCTTTTGCATTGAGTTTTTTCTGTACCACGAAAAATAACTCCAAATTAGTTACCACAACCTGTGGAGAAATAGATTTTCCTTTCACACAATTCTCTTTTGAATTAAAGAATCACGAAGTTGAATGATTTCAGATTAAAAATTTAAAAAATAGGGCAATGTTAAAACCTTTAAAAATGAATGTTTTAAGATGAGATCATTGAAAATTATTTATACTTAAAAGCGTTCCAAATTAAATAATTAAAAATGACAAACTTTTAAATTTGAACAATTATAAATTAAAAGCGATCAAGATTTGACAATTTAATATTGAAAACTAAATTGAATCTTTCAAAGTTTAAGCGTCTGAAATTCTAGAATTTAAATTGTGATTACAGAACGAAATTATAATTTGAACTTCAAGCTAATTAGGCGAACTGTTATAAAATCAATGAACGAATTGAATTATACTACACAAACTTTCAAACTAAATAATAATTTTAAATTGAAAACATTAAAAATGAAAAAAATTCTACTCCAGAACCTTGAAAGTTAAAGAATTCAAACTTCATTTTAAACTGACAAAATTTATATGGACGAAAAATTGGGATATTAAAACTAATTCAAAATCAAAGCGCTTAAAATTTCAATTATTCGTGTTAAATTCAAATCACATAAAAACTAATATTTTTTAATTGCTAATTAAACTTTTCCAAATTCAACCAATTTTCTTCATATTGTGAAAACATACAAAAAAGTATAATTTCCTTTAAAAAACAACATATTTCGCTCTCGAGAAATTCAGCGAAATCAAATGTAGGTCCCTGCTGATTTCAAATGGATTCGGTCAGCGATGATTCTTATTCGTACGTTATTCTCCAAAAACCCGATGTTGATTACAGTTTACTTGTAACCACTATTAATAAGATCGCCCAAGTGCGAAGTCACATACAGCCCAATACTGACCCATAGTCGGCAAAAATATTGCTGAAGCTCAGCTGCCATTATCGCACCAATAACGGAATGATAAATATGGCCTGCACTTGGCAGCCAAGGTTTGACTGCCATTGTCGGCCCAACACTGGGTACCAATATCGGACCAAACCTAGCTGCCACTGTCGCGCCATTGCTGAATTGATAACTATGGCCTTCACATAGCAGTCAAGGCTTGGCTGACATTGTTGGCCCAAAACTGGGTACCAATACCGCACCAACCTGGATACCGGAGTTAATCCAAAAACTGATAAAAAATCATTGCATTTTTCTTAGGACGCATCTGCTTTATCCATTCATCATTATACGACTGCATATCGTTTGAATATTATTAATAATTTTAAGAATTGAAATTGCATTTAAACATTTTGGTTAATGTTAACGACTACTGTTATAGTCTAAGGATATGAAAAAAAAGATATTTAAAAAATAAATATTAATGGATTGCAAGTACTTTGAATATAAATATTAATGGTCCTGTTTATATTGAATACATATATTACATTTTTAACATTATATTACAAATAAAATTTCTAACGCTACGGGGTATCAAAGCTACATATATAATACGAGTACCTAAATCTATCGCTTGGCAGTCGATAGTGCTAACCACTGCGCTAAACCGATTAGTTAAAACTCTGTGAAAAAGCTACCCTCATAAGCTACAGTTAAAAAAAGATGAAGAACTAAATTTTAAGCTCTATTTTTCTAATTATTTATTATTATGCGACTTTATGTAAATGTAAAATACACGAACTGTTAACAGGAATATGAATACAACAATTTTTAAATAAATAATTTAAATCGATCACAATTTGGTTTCGCGTAATATTTCGTTTTTTTCCGTTGTAGACTAATTTACAGCCATCACTGGGTCAACATTGGGCCAATTTAAATAAAATATGATTTGCCGTGGTAAAAGTGACACTTGGCCCAGTAATGTGCCGTCACTGGGCCAGACCTTACCTGAACCTCGTGAAACATGGTTCCCCGTACTGAAAGTGAGACTTGGTGCAACAAAGTGCCGATACTGGGCCAAGCATCGGTGGAGAATCGGCAAATATAAACAGCCAATATAGGTTGCCGGCACTGGCTCAACACTGTGCCGATTAAAATGCCGATATTGGCCCAATATCTTTAGCCGACCTTTGGCTGTTAAAATTGGACGAACATTGGGCCGTGTATTCAGCTCCGGCAATTCGTACTTGGGCGCCGATGATTATAAATATATACCAAAGAGTTGGAGGTAACATGTACATAAAATAAAAAATGGCTTCTTTAAAATGAGATAGTTTTAAACCAATTTATTTCTATATGCTGAGGGGTCGATCACTCCAATATTCCTGATACATTCATTAAATATTCCCGTACACGTATTCTTTCAATATTATTGGTATTCTTGATATTCTTTATAATCTCAAATATTTTTGATATTCCCAAATATTCCGGAATATCCCGCAATTTTCATAAATATTCTGACATATTCCTCAATTTCCCTTTGCACTCTACAAGTTTTTAAATATTCCAAATTATTTAAAATGATTTTTAAAAATGTGAAGAAATCTCAAAAGAGTTTATGTATTATTATGTAATTACAAAATATGTTCAAGTGTTGAAGAGGATTTTAATGAATTTCAAAATAATTTACCGGGATTTAAAAATTCTTTTAAATTCAAAAAGATTAAAGTTTACAAATTAATTTCAAAAGATTCCAAGTACTTTTAAAATTTTTTAAAAGATTTTAGAAGAATTCCAAAAATTACAAGAATTTTCAAGAGGTTTTAAAGGCTTTAAAATACTTTTTATGAGTTCAAGAGATTTTTAGTAGTTTCAAGGGATTTTGTGGCATTTCAATTGATTCAATATAGTTTAAAAAGTCTGTAAAGGAATTAAAAATATTACAATGCCTTTTCAATAATTTAAAAAAAATTCATGAGTTTAAAGGATCTTCATGTAACTTAAAAATATATTTATAATCGAATTTCAAAATATTTCGAATTATTTAAAAGGTTTCAAGATATTTTTAATGAATTTAAGGGATTTTTAATAAAATTAAATAATTTTTAAGCCATTTCGGTAGAATTTAAATGAGTCTTAAGATTTTAAGTAATTAAAAAATATAAATAGTGTTCTTGAATTCTTTAAAGTCTTTTAAATCTTTTGAAATCTTCGGAAATTTGTGGAAATCCTTTCAAATCTATTAAATTTCTGAAAATATATATTGAACTTTAAAAAATTTTTTAAATATCTTGAAATATTTTTGGATTTATTTTAAATCTTGTTTAAACACATCAAATATACAATAATAATTTTTAACATTTCTGAAATCTAAAATCTTAGTACATATATTAGTAAAAGCATAGCAATATTTTTACACAATGAGTCACAAAAATGTACAGACGGCCTTGCACAGCTGTAGGTTATATTTCAGGTTTTTTTTTATACTTCAAGCTAGGTTAGCCGAGAGGCTTTAGGCGTTAGGAATGCGAAACTTGTAGGGTTCGAACCTGCGGCGAATAAAAATTTTCATAGCGTGCGATTATAAATAGTGTAGTGATTGTGTAATATTAAATAATTGCATGCTTAAAAATGTAAACAAATATTAGAGTATAATAGTAATAATATGATAATAACATCCAAAAGATTAATTTTTTAGGGGCAAGAAATCGGTTATAATTTTATAGAACTGTTCTCTATAGTTTCGCGACTAGTACAACGCAATGTAAAACAAAGACGACTTTAACTTTTATTAAACTACTTAGCCTATCCTCTACTATAGGATTAGTTCTATAAAATTTAATGGATATTTTTTTTCTGTGTGCAAAATAACTTGAAACATTATGCAAATGTCTCTATGTCTTCTTCTTGCTCTACTTTTGTTAATTTTTCGTAAAATATTTTTATTCTGTATAGGACAGTAGGGTGTGGAGCGTTAAATTAGAAACAAAAACAAAGTCTCTATTTTGTCGCCCCAAATGCAAGATTTGGAAATTTTCATTACCCTAGGAATGAGTATTTTTGAGTGTATTTTACTTGCAGTGAATAATAAGGTGATTCCTTCGTAAGTATTGCAGCGTCGAGGCAACGACGCCACATATACAGAGGCAAAATAGAATGAAAATATCTTTAGGAGAGTGTACGTAGGAGCTAGTAGAATAAACGGCCACAATGTAGGGACAATACTTCCACTTGGAGCGTCAAAACAGGTCTTATATTTCGACTCGGTAGTGTGACCAGAAATGATTTTCGAAAAATAGGACGAAACACTTTGAAAAATGAGGACAAAGCAGGACAAAAATTTATTTAAAAAAGAAAACAAAATAGGACTCAAAAGTTTTATAAAAAATAGCAAAGTAGGACAAAAAAGTTTGAAGAGGAGGACAAGGTGCATAGGACCGAGAAATTGAAATAAAAAAATAAAAAGTAGAAAAAAATAATTGGAGAACGGGAAAAAGTAGGGCATAGTAGAATACAAAGAATTATATACAAAAGATATTTTCCAAACGTATTTTTCAAATTAACTGTTTTATTAAATTTTATGAACATCGTATTTTTTTTTAACCCTGATGCATTCTAATTAATATTACAAATGCACATATAAATATTTTCCGTATAGTAGGAATGAAGAATTTAATGGGCGAAATTTGTTTAGTAACTAAATAGTCAAGCTAAAAACAAAATATTGAAACAACCATATTTTTATTTTATCAAATTAATTTGTAAGCAATTTCACGTTAAATAATCTATAGAATTTTATCCATTTTAAATAATTGCTCTTAAGCATTGACAGAAATCCTAAAATAATTTTTGAAAAAATCAAAAACTAAAGAGATATTGAAGAAGAGAATTTTTGTTCTTTTTTTCTTGTAACTTTCGTAACTTTAATTGTTAAATGTTACTGAGGTGTACTTTTTTGAAAGTACTCGCAATCAAACGTAGTTTTAAACAACTATTCTTTGAAAAAAGTTTAACAGCTTTTTGCATTTTTCAAAAACAAATATTCAAACTAAATGAAAAAAATCAATTTTCTTGTGATTTTCAGCACATTTTAAAACTCCAAACTTAAACAGCTTTGACATTAATTTTGCAATAAAAAATTACTTCTTTAACGCATACGTTTCTGAAATTATAAAAAATTATGCATGAAAATGGCTACAAGCAGTGTATAAATAATTAAGTTTGAAAGATTTAAAAGGCAGAATTTTTTAAGTAAATAAATAATTTAGTTAACAACAAAATATTGCGAAAAACATTATTTTTATTTTTAATACTTCACTTTTAAGCAATTTTATGTAAAATCATCTGAAGAATTTCATCTACTGTTAGTAATTTCTGTTACAATTTTAATTTTAGCGCCTCTAATCGTCCTTCTCGAGCGTTGCGATTGACCACCATCTACTGGTCTTGTCGCACTCGATTTAACTACTGAAGTCGTAACGCAGAACAGTCTGCCCAGTTATGTGAAACGATCAGAACGAGCATCATAAGTGCTAAAAAGCTGTAACTTTTATCCGCGAAACGCAAAGCTATTCAGTGAAATAGTTATCGTTGACAAAGATATTTAGGTCCTAA
>NC_046663.1:128704293-128713055 GCF_010883055.1 Belonocnema kinseyi
CAATTAGCACAAATGGTAAGTTCCGACAGTGCCTACAAGTGTGCCTACTGGCCGCTAGATGGCAATACCGGTTTCATATGTATACACCTGGTATATATATAACTACATTTTCGTCTATATCAAGGTGCTGCCCTCTTCAACTTTTTACCGTTTCTATAGCAACCGCGTCCTCTTAGCACGTTAGCGGGCGGGGTGGGGCCGGGGCGCACACCGAAACTTGTTGAATTCCAAGCCGAATTTGATTTTCTGTTTCTCGCGTTCGCCTTCGTCATCACTATAGCAATCTTTGCTATAGCTGAGTCGTTCTGCTGGCTCTGTACGGCCTATACGCCAAAAATCTTGTGAACAATGAATTACATAATTATATTAAAATTAAAGAGAGCCAAAAATATTATATTTATTATTATTTAAAAATTTCTAGACAATAAATAAAAATAAAAAAATTCTTTACGTCCTTTAGAATTTTAGTGAAATTTCAAAAATTATTTTTTTAAACTGAACTTAAAATTAAAATGAAATTAGGATACACTAAATAATTGAATGAAATTTAGTTAAATTACAAATTTAAATAAAATTTACTTAAATTTCAAATTTAAATAAAATTTACTTAAATTTCAAATTTAAATAAAATTTAGTTGAATTTTAAATTTCAATGAAATTTAGCTAAATTCAACATTGAAATAAAATTTAGGTGAATTTAAGAATTAAATAAAGTTTAGTTTAATTAAATCAATTTCTCGTCTGCTTTCTTTTAAAAGAGAAATTTTCTAGATACTAAGTAAATAAGTTTGAAAACAATTCTATTCGTACTTTAAGATTTATTGTAGTGCAATTTTAAAAATTATTTTGTAAAACTCAATTTAAAGATTGGATACAATTTAGATAATTTCAAAAATTAAATAAATTTTAGTTAAATTCAAAATTTAAGTAAAATTAAGTTAAATTTAAGTAAAATTAAGTTAAATTTAAGTAAAGTTCAGTTAAAATTGTAAATGCTTAATGATGTTAAATGGTTTTAAATTTAGGTGCAATCTAGTTAAATTAAAATGAAATTATTAAATTTTATGTTTGATTGAATTGAATACAGATATGTGGGTTGTTTCTTGGCTTCAATAATGGAGACCATTCAAATAAGCTGGAGAAATAAAAAAAAATCCCTTATTTTTATAAGGACTAGTTAAGTTCAATAAAAAACTCAGGAAAGTAATTAGGATTATAACTAACTTATAATAATAAAGAATAGATCTAGAGCAGAAATGATATTAAAATAATCTCCAAAAGTGGAAACTGTTCCGACTCATAGTTCTAAAATTTTTGGTTTGATACTTTGAAGTCGACAATGTCAAAATATAAAAGGAAGCGTTTAAACTTCAGCATAACTATTTTGTATGAAAGTACTTCATTATTCCACAATTTTATTTCAAATTACAAGTATGTTAGCAATTAAATAATTATTTCATTCAAAATTATTAGTTTCAAAAATTGGATTATAGCTTTAAAGCCTTTGAAATTAAATTAAATCTCAGTATTTGTAAAATTTCTAATATTCTAAGAGTATAAACTGTCAATTAAAATTATTAAATTTTAAACGTTTTGAATAAAATCACGTATGATTCGGCAATACATTTTTTGCAGCTTTAGGATATAAACAATTTAAAGCTGTAATAAGCAAATTATTCAATTTTAAACCTCGTGAAAAATTAGAATAAATGTGAAGCCTTAAAAATCGAAAACTTTTTATAATGTGAGGAATTTTAAATTGAAAGGTTTTAATATAAATTTAAAACATTCAAATCGAGTAATTTTATAATCAGAAATTTCAAGAATTGTATTATTTGAAATTTTTTCATAGAGTTGATAAATTAAAAATTCAAGCCTTAATATTTGTTAGATTTTGAATATGCCTCAAGTATAACCTGAAAAATTGAAATTATTTAATTTTGAAAGTTTTGAGTTGAAAATTGAAATGCAGAATTCTAAATGTTTGTATATGGGGATCATCAGATTTTGGAGGCCATTAATTTAAGCATAATGAAGTTAGAAGGCTTAGAGTAGTAAATTTTACGATATTCAACACTTATATTCAAAAGCAAGTTAAATTTCAATGTTAAACTTTTAAATTGTTTAAGATTTGATTCCTAAATTCAGATTTTTTGTAATGCTTTACATTTTTAATTTTACACTTTTAAACCTTTTTTTAAATTTCAATCATCGAGAAAAAACTATCACATTTTAGTAGACAACCCTTTTTTACGTAAAAAAATTAAAGCGCCAAGGTGAATAACCCGTCGAGAGGGAAAAATGGGTTTAGCCAAATCTGCTGTTTGCGTGGAGAAACTCACTATCTTCGTTTTGACGTAAGTCTTCTTTACGTATACGTGGCAACGCGAAAATGACCCTTACGTCAAACTTTAGAGAGTAACTTTTTTCTCGAAGACGGCAGAAATAATGACGGGTTATCACATAAAAAAATGATTTGATAACAAAATTTCGTCACTTATTTATTACATGAAAACATTTGTTCTTGTTCTTGTTTACAAGATTGAAGAAGTAAGAAAAAAATCGTGATTGGAATATATTGATTTTTAAAGAACAAGAAGCTTTAAGCATTATAACACTAGACGTAAATAATTTACCCAGCATTACAGCCAGAGATGTGGACTAAACTGAGTAGCATTCTTGAACAAAAATCGGCTGCTAAAAAATTGCTCCTCACGCAGCGTTTTCACGAATACAGAATGAATGTAACCGACTCTGTAGTTCAAAGTGTGTCAAAGGTTAAAAAATGGCGGCACGAATCATAAATGTTGGAGAAAATATCTCAAACGTTTTTCCATACTTTGAGTGAAAAAATTATTAATAAACAAGTAGAAGAGAAAAAAGTTCAGAGCATCAAGCTCTTTAGAATTCAATGAACTTTAATTTAAAAAAATAAATAAAAAATCCGACCAAAATTGAAGGCTCTGGACATTTTTGAACAAGAAAAGTGCATTTCCTCCCACTGTGGGGCAATCCAGACACATCACCTATTAACGCGAGTGGTTTAGTGAGTTCCAGCCAAGTGAGGGCGAATCTAGTGCTCTTCTGATGATGGGATTTGTGAAATCAAAGGTTCGGGAATGATCATAATTCGAAAATTAATCGATGGTGAGTGGTGCGCGTCGCGAATCGAGAAAGTACTTTACGTGCCAGCCTTACGCAAAAATTTATCCTCGATTAGTGCGTGTACATCAAATGATTTCGATGTTTTGTTCCGCGATCGTCAGGTTATGTTTAAGCATTACAACAGAGTCACAGCTCTAGGTTTCAAGGTGGACAATGAGATCTACAAGATGTTCTTCAATTCCAAATCATCACCAATAATTTCAGAAGTCAACTTGTGAACCAGTAGCCTGAAAAGATGTCACGTGCTTTAGGACATGTTGGCAAGCGAGCAGTTCGTGAGATAATTGAAAATGGTTCAGTCAACCCAGAAAACATGGTTACAGGACCGATTTGTAACTGTTCTCGAACACAAAAGAACGTGTCCTAGAACAGGTTAGTAACACGTTACGAACATGCAAGTACCTATGTCATCCCCCATATGCTAGAACAATTCTGTAACAGTTCTAGAACGCTGTGATATACGATCTGTAACATTTCTATAACAATTCTAGAACTCAGTTACCAGTGTTATACAGCAATTCTGTATCAGATCTAGAACGCTGTGAACACCGATCTGTAACATTTTTAGAACAATTCTAGAATTCAATTACAAATATTGTATAACAAATCTGTAACAGATCTAGAACGCTGTGACAACGGATCTGTAATATTTCTATAACAATTGTAGAACTTTGGTATGCTGCGTTGTGAACGATCTAAGGCAATTCTATAACAGTTATATAACAATTCTAAAACTGCTATGTATCTAATATGGAACATTTTTATGTGCCCGTCACAACAATAAGATATCCCGGGTTATTCGATTTAACCCCATTTATGTCCCGGGTTATTCCTGGGATAACCCGTCGGAATATCCTACGAGGCGGAAATCTTGATATCCCCATGGATATATTTTGATACAAGACAGGGCATACGCAGTCCCCACTAACAAAACTTATAAGTCCGAGATATCCACATGAGGAATGGAAGAGCCTCGCCCTGGAGGGGCCGCCTTGATGATCACGGTAGCCTCTACGCCAGGTAAGTATGCTTCCTGCCGCCTCGGCCCCTCTTTTAAATACTCGATCCTTCATTTCAAATGCGAGAAAGGCAAATCGCTGCGCTCCTTGGCGCACTATGGCCGAATCATGGCTTAAGGTGGCAAGATTCAAATCATCAAATAATAAATTAAATCTTTGTATGTCAAATCTTTTACCCATGAATCATAATTTATCATTTATACCATCATGAGCTAGGATAAAATAATTATTTGTTTAACTTAATAAATAATAATTAATAACGTACGATATCAGAATTTTATTGAGTTTCCATGAAAGTTTGGATTAAGTCAGTGTTTTTCCTCAGAAATTGCTATTTTTAATTTTTTTCGAATATACTTTGAAGAAGATTCACAACTTTTTAAGAACTTTAGGTTATTTTCATCATTTGCAACGGAAATAGTTATTTTAACATAAATTGTCATTTATGCTATTAATTGATAAAATTGTTTTTTGAATTTTTCTTTTTATTTATTACTTTTTTTCAGCGTGGGCTTTAGCCAAATTATTTTTAATGCGTACAAATAATTTTAAAAATCGAAAACTCCCTCATAATTTCGTTTGGATGGCTGTGGAAAACAAAACATTCTGTCCTTATACGGACTTAAGACGCTACATTATACGTTCAAATTATAACTTTAAGTATTGTGATTGCAAGATAACTTTTCGCGCTTTATTTATACGTGCTTTTTTTTAAGTGTATAGCTAATCAGTTGACAATGTTTAGATGGTAATTGGACTAGATAGATCTAGAAAGGCAGGAATTCAATCGAAATTAAGGGTATTTTTTGTGTTGAAATAAATTAAAAATATCGAAAAATGCCCCAAAATGTCTTTCGGGTACGTCCTTATAAATTTAAATATTTTTATAGAACTTCCCACGAGGCAAAACACTGGAGAAGGTCCTGACGACATCTTTACGATGTTGCGATAACGACATATGTCCGTATCGTAAACTCATCTTTAAATATCTCTCACATATTTTAATAAGAGAGAGAGATAATACTTAGTTACTTAGAACTCAGAGCACGTGCTCTTAATGTGTTTCAATATGTTATTCTGTGTTCTTCGATTAAAATAATATATTTTTATTTATATTAATAGAATTACATTATTTAAAAACGTAATAATACTTTCATAAATGTTTATCTGTGCTCTGGTCAAGAATATTAATAATATTCAATTATAATTACAAAACTAGGTTGCTTCTTTTTATATAAATTTTATTTTAAAAAGACAACACGGTAGTACAATCCTTTCTTTTCGTTATTAGTTATGTAACTAGCTATTTTATTATTTTATTCAAGGAATTTAACCCTTAAAGGTCCCCTTACTTTGGCATAACGTTGATGTCCTCATGGGGTCGTTGAAGATCCGAGCCGCAATGATTTTATTTTTATTTTGAAACATTGAAAAAAAAACTGAAGAAGAATGAACTTCGTAAATTTCAATATAAAGTGTCAGAGCACTAATGACCCCACGGGGACCTTTAAGGGTTAATGTAATAGTTTTCCACAGAACGTCGAAGTAACATTCGGACTCCACAATAAAGATTATAGAGTTGATGATAATAATAATAATAATAATAATAATAATAATAATAATAATAATAATATAGACCATAATATAGAACTTCGATATATACTATTAGGGCACAGTCCTAGAACAAGCTTGGATTAAATGTAACAGAACGTCTGTGATTGGTCAGTTCTAAAACAATTACGTAACAACTATTCTGGAACAGTTATTAATCTTCGTCCCTGAATTGTTCTAGAACACACTTGTAACAGGGTTCTAGAACTATGTTCCGAAATCTTTGAAGTGGGCAGATATTTTCACGAAACCGTTGCCGAAAGATAGATTCAAGTTTCTTTGAACGACTTTAGGTCTAGTCAACGGAAATTTCGTAGCACTCAAAAACTTCAAGTGTAACAATTTAGATTTTAGCGCCTTTAATCGTCCTTCTCGAGGCTTGCGATTGATCTACCATCTACTGGTCACGTCGCACTCGGTATCAGCATGAAATATCTTTTACTGAAGTTGCAGTCTTCTCTCACTTTATTCCCTCAACAATTTCTCATAAGCGTTCATAGTAAAATCATAAAATAATTTGTGAAAAATTCAAAACCTTAGGAGACATAAAAAAAGAAAGTTTTTGTTCTTTTTCTCTAACTTTCATAACTTTAATGATTTTTATGTTGCAAATAACACTGAAAAAACGATATTTTTAATTGAGTAAAACCTAAAACCTAAAGAATATATATTATTGTCTAATTTTAGGGATTTCCCACTAAGTTTAAGAATATTCGCAACTTAAGTAGGTTAGTTATTCTTAGACTATAGTAAGATTTAAATATTTTTATTTAATAAATAATACAAACATAAATTATTATCATATTATTTACCTTGCAATTTTGCGTTAAACACAACATACAACTTGTAAAACTTCAGCTGGTTTAACTTCATAACATTGGAAATTGCACGCCGATTTTGAACCTCACTTTCTTACTACTTTGTTGAAATGGGACGTCAGACCTTTCTTACCCTAATATTTTTTGTAAAGAGAACATTAAAAGAAGTTATTGAACAGAGCAAGACGCATTTTCCTTTGCACATTTCTTCTTCCCCCACACATATTCTCATTTTAAGAATATTTTCTCAATTTGGTTAGAAGATACTCTTAAAGTAAGAATTTTGCTTACTTCATTGCGAATATTACTAAGAATATGCAGTTTTAAGGCTGTTGAAACAGGGAGCATAAAAATGTCAAAATCTATGAGACACTTAAAACTTACCAGCGGTCAATGATAATTCGGGTTTGAGGTTTTAAAAATACACTCTGAAAATTTTCCCGCCACCAAACTACATAAATGAAGACCAAAGCAACTGAACGCTGTTTGGCGCTGATCGCTTATCGTTACTTGATCATACTACCAAGCATGAGTACTGTCGGTAAATTTGCACTCCTCTTGACAGGAATTTCAATAAAAATGCTATTTGTGTTCTTAATTTTGTAATTGTTTATTGACATGTCTGTGGACATTGGAAACACGGGACTAGGCATGCCATCCTAACGTGAGCGAGCGGGGTTGAATCCACGGGAGGGAGGAGAATTCCATGAGTGGGGAGAGCCGCCATCTTACGATGTGCCATTTGATTATGCGTAAAAGCATTTTTGCCGACAAACTGTGCATGAAAATATAAACATGTGGGCGCTGCCATGTTTGTCACGTGACATCAAAAGGTTGCGGACCTCCCCCCTCATTGCATCACCCCCGCAATGGCATGCCTAGTCCCATATTTCCTATGTCCATGGACATGTCTTACTCAGGGTTGGTCAGTTACGCATAACTCGAGTATTTTCTACGTATATATACGCAGTCTGTAGAATCATCATAATCTAATCCCATGGAAGTATTTGTTTTTCGGGCAGAAAAGGGACAGCAAACTTTCGCAGTGTCATTTTAATCTTTCGATAACAATTATTATGGATCATATTGCATAATATTATATATGTAATTATGCAGGTTTCGCTAATTATAACCTCAGACTGCTCTAACATTTATTCAAATGTAAAGAATTGTTAAATATTGCTATTTGGCCCGAAATTTACTAGACAAATAAAATAAATAATATAACACGAATCGATGAACATAAAACTCTGAACATTTATCTAGAATTCCATATTCTGCAGTATTTTGAAATAAATTATCACAAGTAATGCACAAAGCAGCATTTTTTCCTTTCTCGACTTTTATCAGTTTGTAGTACAATTAGTATCACTTTTTTCCTTTAGGCCTACTCCCTCGAAACATTTTTTAAAAAACTATAGAGGTAATATACGTGGTAATATATGCGTAGGAAACCACGTATGATACGTGGAATATTATACGTTATCATCCCTGGTCTTACTTGACTTCGGAATAGGAAAACTGTGGAAAGTGAAAAAAGGATGCCACCGTGAACTCGCTGGTAATAATTGATAATGATTTTCCAATTAGAAAAATATATTATTTATTGATTTACTTACATATCATCTTGTATTTTTACGTAGAAAACACGTATGGAAATGGCGCATTACGTTTGAAATCATATCGTGCCAACGCTTTTTCCAATCATCGAAGCACTTCTGATAATCATTTTGTGGTATAGCCTTGAGTTCTTTCAGCGATGCAGTTTTTATCTCCTCAATCGTTGAAAATCGATGTCCTTTCATGGGTCTCTTCAGTATTGGGAAAAGAAAAAAGTCACTGGGGGCCAATTCCGGTGAATATGGAGGCTGAGGCATGACTGTGGTGCTGTTTTTGGTCAGAAAATCTTTCACAAGCAACGATGAATGAGCAGGTGCATTATCGTGATGCAAAAGCCACGAATTGTTTTTCCAAAGTTTCTGACGTTTTTTGCGTATCGTCTCTCGCAAACGGCGCATAACTTGAAGTTAATACTCCTTATTGACCGTACGACCTTGTGGTAAGAATTCCTGATGCACTACGCCACGGTAATAAAAGAAGACAGTGAGCAAAACCTTCACATTTGACCGAACTTGACGTGCTTTTTTCG
>NC_046663.1:128713155-128719745 GCF_010883055.1 Belonocnema kinseyi
TGCGATGGATCTTTTGATCAAAATTAAGCAGTTTTGGAACAAATTTCGCTGACACTCGTCTCATGCCCAAAACGTCCGAAAAGATAGCATGGCATGAGCCAAGCGATATGCCAACATCTTCAGCAACTTCTTTGATGATAATTCGGCAAATTTTTCAGCACCATTTCTTCCACTACTTGAACGTTTTCATCTGTTGTTGACGTGCTGGGACGTCCAGGGCAAGGTTCGTCTTCGGCATCCTCTCGGCCTTCTTGGAACAGCTTGTACCACTTATACACATTTTTGTTACTCAGAGTAGACTCACCGTATGCAACTGTCAACATTTCAAGAGTTTTAGAGCACTGGATTCCATTTTTCACACAAAATTTAATGCAAACTCTTTGCTCCATTTTTTTCGAAAGAAGAAAATCGCCGAGCACACCAAACCCTTCTAACCTTTTACGCCTCTGCCAGAAAAACAACACGAGCTATATAGTCAAAACTGTGAACATATGATCGTGACGAGTGTATTAACATAACAAAATAAAAAATTTTAAAATTGAATGTACGTAGCCTGCGAAAATTGAAAAGTCACCTTACTTTTTGAACATACCTCGTAGATCATTAAATATCAATCGCATAAATTTCTTATTGAAAATAATAACATCTGCAGATTTATGTAGAAATTTAAAAACCTTCGTCCTTTTAATATCGAGATATAAAATAGAATCTATTGTACACAGCTGAGGTCGAAATTAGTAAAAAAAATTTGCAGAAAAAATTTGCAACAAATAAGCAAATAACTACATTACCGGCGCTTACTTTTTACAAACTATTTTCTACGCCCTTATTCGCAAAGATTCATCATTCTTAGATATCGAGACAGTGCACTCGGAGAGATTTAATTTAAAAAAATGGAATTATTATTACTATTTTTAATAATATTATTTAACTAATTTAATTATTTTAATGAATTCAATTGAATAATTTAATTAATTAATTATTCTACACGACAGACATCGAATTTAGTAAGCATTTTTTCAGGAAAAATGTGCAAAATATTTTCTACGTGCTGATTCGCTAAGATTCATTATTCTTATATATCGAGAAGACAATTTTTCTGTTATTATTATTGTTACTAAATTTGATGTCTGCTATGTAGGATAATTAATTAATGTATGCAATTAAATTAATTTAATAATAATAATAATGGTAATAAATATTCAATTAATTTTTTACATTGAATTTCTCGGAGGGCACTATCTCGATATCTAAGAATAATGAATCTTAGCGAATCAGGACATAGAAAACATTTTGCAAATTTTTCATGAAAAAATGATTACTAATACGATTTCTGCTGTGTAGAATAATTAATTAGTTATATTCATGAAAATAATTAAATTAATTAAATAATAACCCTACACGGGAAAAATTTGGTTAGGGAACTTTACCGAACTTTTAAGTATAATTGGGATATATGGAGCAAAAGGCAAATGTTTTATATTATTGTATTAATTTGTGTCTTGAGAAATGTTAAGGAATAAATTACAGTTCGGTAAACTTTAATACCACAGATTAAATTTTCCAAAGGTATAGTGAAGATTTTCAAAAGCAATCGTTAATGCACGTGGTGTATTTATTGAAAACTATTCCGTCACACATTCAGGAAAAATTGGATAAAGTTCCATGCTTGTTAAGTAATGTTTTCAAATGTAAAGTCAAGCAAACTTTAAATTATGCAATGACAATAATTCCCTCGAAATCTGTTACAAAATGATAAATTTCGGTTCTTCTTTCCAGGTAAAAAATGTATTATTTACTTAAAGGTTTGGTAAAGTTTTAAATGGATTCTAGAAAAAAATTAATTTTGGTTAGGTTATAATCTCCTGCATATTTTATGAAAGATTGTCCACTGTGACCGAGCTTTACATTTTTGCTGCGTTAGACTTTATTTGACAGTTTGGTAAACCGATAGTTACGCAGTATCTTCCATCGCCTCCCTAATCTTTCATGACGTTGAAGTTTACCACAGACATGGAATTGAAAGTTGTGTAATTAATTTTTTTTTAAACTAAGAGTCATATCAAAAAAGTAAAAACACCTCTAGATTCGCCTCGGAAATATCTCGGTGTGTATTTTTCCAAAACAATTTTTAAAACAATTACGACACTTGTGATCTTTCTTCAATTGATTTAAACAAAGTATGCATTGGATCGAAAAGCCAAGTGCACCATTGCATTCCTCGCGAAAATATCTAGGTGTGATTTTTTTTGTTTTTTATCATTATTTTTTAAAGAATTAGTGCATTTGTTGTTCAGTGCACTCTTGCTCCGTGTCCGTAGATATGAATTTTAAAGTTGTGTAATTAATTTTAAAAAACTAAGAGTCGTATCTAAAAAGTAAAAACACTTCTGGATTCGTCTCGGAAATATCTCGGCTTGCATATTTGGTTTTTTTTATACAATTTGTTAAAAAATTACGCCAATTGTTATCTTTCTGCAATTGTTATAAACAAAGTATGTATTGGATCGAAAAACCAAGTGCACCATTGCATTCCTCTCGAAAATATCTAGGTGTGCATTTTTTTATCATTATTTTTTTTAACAATTAATGCATTCGTTGTTCAGCGCACTGTTGCTCCGTGCCCGTGGATATGAATTTGAAAGTTATGTAATTATTTAAAAAAACTAAGAGTCATATCTAAAAAGTAAAAACACTTCTGGATTTGGCACGGAAATATCTTGGCGTGAATATTTGGTCTATTGTTTATACAATTTGTTAAAAAATTACGCCCATTGTTATCTTTCTGTAATTAGTATAAAAAAGTATGTATTGGTTGCAAAAACGAAGTGCACCACTAACATTCCTCTCGAAAATATTTAGGTGTGCAGTTTTTTTATAATAATTTTTTATACATTTAGCGCATTTGTTGTTCAGTGCACTGTTGCTTCGTGCCGTAGATATGGATTTGAATTTGTATAAATAATTAAAGAAAACTAAGAGCCATATAAAAAAAGTAAAAACACCCCTAGATTCGTCTCGGATTTCTTGATATGACACTTAGTTTTTTTTTATTAATTACACAACTTTTAAATCCATATCTTCGGGCACGGAGCAACAGTGAGATGAACAACAAATCCGCTAATTGTTTAAAAAATGGGTATAAACAGAAGCGCATCTAAATGTTTTCGAGGGGAATTTAATAGTGCACTTGGTTTTTCGATCCTAAGCATTCTTTGTTTGTAACAATTGTATTAAGATAACAGTTGGCGTAATTGTTTAACAAACTGTTTAAATAAAAAAATAAAAAATATACACCGAGATATTTCCGAGACGAATCAAGAGGTGTTTTTACTTTTTTGATAGGACTCTTAGTTTTTAATAAATTAATTATACAACTTTCAAATCCATATCTGCGGGCACGGAGCAACAGTGTCCTGAACAACAAATGCGCTAATTGTTAAAAAAAAATGGTTTTGAAAAAAAAATGCACATCTAGATATTTTCGAGGGGAATGCAATAGTGCACTTGGTTTTTCGATCCGATGCATACTTTTTTCATTACAATTGCAGAAAGATAACAAATAGCGTAACTGTTTAACAAACTGTTGAAAACCAAAAAAATGCACACCGAGATATTTCTGAGACCAATCCAGAGGTGTTTTTACTTTTTTGATATGACTCTTAGTTTTTTTTAATTAACTACACAACTTTGAAATCCATATCTGTGGCAAACTTCAACGTCGTATTTTAAAATTACTCACATTCCTCATTGTTATTTAGTACTTATTAATAAATATTTTATTTTTATTTATTTAAATTTAATTACCATGAATCGAAGTTGACGCCCCTGACGTAAGCCTCAGTGCTGCCATTTTAGTGGTTTTTGTCATGTTAGAGGTTTTCCTACTAAATTTTTAACTTTTTCTTCAGTTAAGTGGGATATCAAAATTGTTTCCCGCGTATTTCGTAGGAAAACTGGGTTTAATTAATTTATGAGGTAATTCACTATTTGTGAGAAATTAAAAACATTGTTCAGTAAAATAAATTCTTTACGTTCCCAAAACCTTATATCCTCGTGATCATCACTTTTTCGTCAAATTTTAAAAACTATTCTAGGTATCAAACAAATTTTCAGTATCAGAAATAAAATACATTTCTGCAAAATCTTACAGAAAATGTAGTATCAGCGAAGACCAATGAATCTAGCTACTCCTCCGATTTACAACTTAAATGGTAAAATCCAAATTTTAGTTTAATAATACGGTACTATTTGATTGAATTAAAAAATAAATTAATTTAATTAATTATTAGAAAAAATTATTCAGACAAATTAATTAAATTTTTTATATTTTGCAAATTGTTACTTACTCAATTTGGAATAATTAGAACTTAAAACTTTACTTATGACCTTCAAAATCATTCAGATTTAAGAATTTTTATTTATACATGTTTAAAATTGAAGTTTTTAATTTTTCAAATTAAACTTTTGAAAATTCTGTAAGTTTCACTATTAAACCAGTTTCAATTCTGATAATACACAATACAAGTTTCTTTAATTTGATAGATGTTGAGTTGAAAATTTAAGTCTAGATCTTCAAAATTATCCTGCATTTTTATTTCTACATTTTTAATATTGTAGAGTGTTTAATTGTGAGTATCTAAAATTAAATTATCCGGAAAAAACATTCGAAACTACATGATAAATTGCACATATTAAACATTAAAGTATCTTCAATTGCAAATCTTGAATAAAGACTTATTTCAAGGAGAGATATTCAAAATTTTCTCAAGTTATGTGTGTTATTCAGATTTCCATATACATAATTTTTAATGCAATATAATTAATAAATCCTGTAAAGCGTATTAGCTTGCATATTCGATTGAATTCCTGAAATTCTAACCTAATTTAATTTAAGAAATTTTTTATAAACTTAATTTTTAGGTTTTTAGTGCTCAATTTTAATACCTTGAATATTTTAGATCAAAAATATTTGAAAAAAGTAGACGATGCAAACATTTAAACCCGCTCATCAATTAAATGTTACAATAAAAATTTCGCAGAAACGGGTCCGAGATATTTTTTGCGCGGTCCTGATGTAGTCGTAATTAGTGTTGCCGCTGAACGAGAAATCCCGAGGAACGAGGCGAGACGGGACGAAACATACCTGCTTGTCTCGTTATTTCTCGTCTCATTTTGCCTTGTCTCATTCTTCCTCGTTTCGTGGTGTCCTTCCTTGTTTCTCGCCTCGGTTTGTATTTTAAATTAGAATTTAAAAATGTTGTGGCGTCTAATTTGAATGTATAATAAGTACTAAGTAATAAATAAGTCAGTCATAATACTCATATGATGATAACACAATGGGTTTTATAATTCACCCCTACGAAATTCATGTATGTATATTTTTATATTCATGTATGAAAATGAAATATTTTATAAATCGGAAACGCCACAGCTCAGGACGAAAGACCCTTCGTTATAGACCATTGTGTTCCCGAGAATTGAAACAAGAGAATTTTTTGTTTAATATGCCAGTAGATTTTTTAAATTATATATTTTCAGATTATTTGTTTCATCCTGAAGCATTTTATATAAAACACGATATTTTTTTATTTGTAAAAACGTTTGGGAAAATATAGCAAAATTGAATTATTTGTGAAACTTTTAGAGATATTTACAAAACCCGATACATTCTTTGAAATATTTGTGAAATCTTTTAAAAATCTGTTTTAATCATTTAAAAACATGTAAATATTTTTAATCTTTGTCTAATCTTTTAAATAGATTAAAATCAGTGCATTTCTTGAAATTTTTTTAAGCGTGTAAAGTCTATGTTAGATTTTGATATTTATGTGAAACTTTTTTTAATCCTTTCAAATTGTAACAAAAGTGAATTATTCGTGAAAATTGTAGATATATTTAAAAAGCCTAATCAATTGTTTGAAATCTTTGTGAAATATTTTAGAAATCTATTGGAATAATTTTAAAACATGAAAATATTTTAAATAATTTTACAATCTTTTAAATAGATTAAAATCTTTGTGAATTTCTTGAAATCTTTTAAAGCATGTAAAGTCTATGTTGGATCTTGAAATTTATGTGAAACCTTTTTTAATCATTTAAAATTGTAGAAAAATTGTATTCTTTGTGAAGTTTTTATATGTATTTAAAAAGTCTGATCAATTCTTTGAAATATTTGTGAAATATTTTTAAAATCTTTTGTAATAATTTTAAAATATGAAAATATTTTAAATATTTGTGCAATCTTATACATAGATTAAAATCATTGTGAATTTCTTGAAATCTTTTAAAGCGTGTCAATTCTATGATAGATCTTGAAATTCATGTGAAATCATTTTAATATTTTAAAATTATAACAAAATTCAATTTTTTTGTAACTTTTAGAGATATTTACAAAACCCGATCAATTCTTTGAAAAAGTTGTGGTCTTATTACGGTGACTAATAAACAAAAACAACATTCACGATTTTTCCAAAATTCTGCGATTAAACTTTCTTTTATTTTATTCCGACTTAACCGTTTTCAGATATGAACGTAATAAGGGTCCCCAAAATAAAATTGTCAGTAATAATGCGTTTGCAAATTATAAA
>NC_046663.1:128719845-128736258 GCF_010883055.1 Belonocnema kinseyi
ATGCAGTTGATTGCGTATCAGTTTTTTTAATTCACAGAAGATTACGGTTTACAAACTGGTAGTTAAAGTTTCTCGAGCGTCAGTGATTCCCTCGTGACTTTCCCGTTAAACCTCTTATATTTTCTACATTAGTATTAATTTGTCACACTTTCATGTTTTTGAATGAGGTATTATCAAATTTCGCTTTACCAAACTAGAAATGAAACTGTATAAAAGTGTTCATATGTCCCTAGTTAACCCAGCTGCGATTCTATTTTTCTATTATATCTATTTTTATATTATATTATATCTATTATATCTATTTTTCTCCGTGTGCTGAATGTGTTCTCGCGTTGGTGTCGCGGTAGGGTTTAAGCTTTCCTCTCATGACTTTGACAGCTATGTTGGCGGTAGCATTTTTATTGACAGGATTTCCCATGCTGAATAAGCTGATAACGAAGAGGAGAGGGACTAACAAGAACACCAAAAACCAAAAAATAATGGAGAGTATATTAAAGATATTGAAATACTTGTCGCTTCCCGAGGATCGTTGGGACGCCCCGGGGGCCACAACTGGCGGCCATAGCATGTGGGACGGTGGCGATGATGAGTTGCTAGATGGTCAGGCAGATCTCACTAATCAAACAGCCTGCCAGCAAGAACATCTGCGTTAAACGGTAAGCAGTGAAGCATCAACCAGCCAGTTCGTAATTGTATACCTACAACATCATCGCAGAAGGTTTCAAACATCGTATTGGATTGACTTATAACATTCTAATCTCATCCAGTGGCGGGCTGGCATGGGGGCGCAAACGGGGATTCCCGGCTGCGCCTCCTTGGTTGGCGCCCCCTAAGCCATGTCAAGGCGCCCCAAAAGATTATATTGTTTAAACAAATAAATATATGTTAGATTGCAATGGACAGAGTGAAAAGAATAATAATATCTACGATCCAGTAATGTAAAAAGTGTTATCTAATTTCTTTTCACTCATATCATTCTTATGAAATTCCCTAATGCATGTTTTGGATTCTATTATAGAAAATATTTTTTAAAGGAATAATAAATTATTCACATTGAAACCGTAAAAGGGAAAGGAATATTCTTGTCATCAACTTCATTACGGAATCTTTAATTAATTTGTTTCCGATGCAATCCATAGTATATTTATTTATTAGAAATGTATAGGACACCTAAATGCTTTTTTAAGGCCGCCCGCTAATATATTGATTTTTTACATATGTTAACTTTTGATAACTCTTATACGTACCTTGAGGGATTTTCCAGATAAACTTATCTATATAAAAAGTATGACTCCATTTTCGCTTACAAATATGAAAGGGGGCAAATCATTTAATTTTTTACAAAATCCCAACTAATTATCGGCTGTATTTCATTATTATAGTATTTGTTAAGTTTACATTGAATTTTTATATTAAAATGACTACGTATTAGTGGAAATTTTTTCTAAAACAAATTATTAGCTTACATTTCAAGAGTTCGGATCAAAGGATATATTTCATTATTTTGGAAATTGTAAAATATTACTATATTTTGCTATAATTTACTATAATAATTGTTATTTTATTATAATTTTAGCATTTTTTTCATTTGTAATGTTCTTATTATGAATTAGTTATTTAAATCAAGGCTTAAATCATCGCGGCAAAAATACTTGAAAACTTGCAGTCTATATGGTGTGACAAGTTTTTCATTCTTGAAAAATAATAAGAAACATGAAAAGAAATTAACTCTTAGACGAAAAACAATCTGCCCGCTGCGCGGGCACATTCTTATCGCTTCCAAGTTGTAGTGCGTCTAGGGTGTACCACTTTTGATTCTTGCGCTTTGTGCTCGATAATGTATTTGCAACATTTGTGGACAAACTATGACTTGGTCGACAAAACTATGACTTGGTGATTGCGAATTCACTTTTGTTGAAGCTCCTTCGGCTTTAACGAACACATTCTCATCACGTATCTTGTGCTTCGCCCTCGACTTTTTCCAAAATGCGAACTTTTCTACATTACGTTCAACACTATTATATCAAATGCATATTAAATTTATTTTTGTATCGCGGCCCGGGATTGCTTATTCAGCTATTGCAAAATAAAGTGCAGATTCTATTTATAATGAATAATTTAATATTTTTGTTCTTTACTTTACTCTAAATTTTTTTCTTAGCTACCTTGAAAAATGTATCGTTTCAATCAATTTATATTATTACAATTCATTATATGCATGAGTATTAAAACAGACATATTTTCACTGTCTTGTTTTTATAAATTAAAGAGTTCGCCTTCTATAAATAAAGTATTATGTTATTAAAAAATTATAATATTTTATTTTCAATGTTTTTTAAGATTAAAACAAAGCTTAAAATAAAAACAACGCGTTCCACAAAAAATGATTAATAACGAATTTGGAGCTCTTATGTGAGTGAAAATATTCCGTCCATTTATTGTTTTTGTAGTTTGTGTCTTTAGCCCCAAAAATTTAATTTTTTGTTACTTTTCATGTCGTTCTTTTGTGAATAAAACATAAACTACGAATCCTATTAAAACTTTATTAACCAATTTGTACTTTTTTCAATGCACAATTTTTTTTAATTAGTTTTTTCTTTAACTTGCACAGTTAGACCTCGAAACAGAATGTTTTATTTTTAATTATTTTTTGTTTGATAAAAATTGGAATTATCGATTTTCTTTTAATTCAAAAAGTTATTATGACAGTCTTTGAGGGGGGGGGGGGAGTTTAAGTATTACATACATCCAATACGTTTACGCTATACTCTTTAGAAACAGTTTTTCTTTTTTCCGATGATCCAGAGGTAAAAATTGTCACCTCTAACGCTAGCAGCCGCTCGTACACGGAAAAATGTATACTTGAGGAATTACTGAACTAGTTAAGTTGTGGCGGATATGAGAATAATTCGGTTAATTAACAATATCTATGCTGCAAGTCATTTTGAACTGTTCTGTCATAATTAGAGAACTGATAATAATTGTTAAAAGTTGGTGGCGTAAAAGTTGAAAATGATTATTACGGACAAGTTGAAGAGAAACTGCATATGCGCTGTGAGAGCCACAGTTCTAGGTCGCTTAACATTACAGAAATCTACTGTGTTTTGAAATACAAGGACGTGGCGGCGCGCTACTCATGTGTATGTCGTAAACACAGTTGCGATTCGACGATACAGTTGTGTCAGTGTGTGTCAGTGTTGTACTGCACAAAATAAACAATTCGACTGATATAATAAAAATAAAGTTATCGCATAGTTGTAACGATTGACCTCTTTGGACCTCTCCCACTCACTAAATTGGACTATATATGTAGCGCTTTGGCCCAGCGCAAGTTAGCTCTAATTCTAAATCTGTAATCAAAGCATATAAATTTTGAATAAACATTAGTCGAGTACCATTTGGTAACTTGACTCCTTTTAAAAAGCACTTATTCAATTTATTCGGCATTACATTTTAGCGATCCTGCCAGGATTGGCCCTTCCATTTCTGTATCTAAGAATACGTCAGAGAAATACCATAAAGGTCAGTTCCTAAAGACAAGTCTGCAAATCGTCGAATTACTCGGAATTCGCAGGAAAGAATTCTACGGCATTCACAAAAAAAAGAACTCCGGGCTTCTCTACGGAAATCCCGTTAAAACAACGAAAAATAGGAAAATAAGCTAAAATTAGTGGTGAACCGAGTAGCCACTATACAACGTAAAGCTTTCACTTTCCGAAATTCAACTGAGAACGAGTCCCGCAATCAGGCGGAAGACGCATCTGCGTAATATCAACCAATGACAAGTCATCGGCCAACGCCCAAGTCTGGTTAAACAACAAGAACTTCACGAATTTCAGGCTATCAACCAAGAAGGACCAAGCTATCCAGTGATAGAAAACAGAAGATTAAACATCACGAAATTAAAGTAAGCAATTAAAACAAAAAACAAACAAATTGTATCAAAATGTAAAGAGAATGAGTCCTCCTTACTATCTGAGGAAGGAGACTAACGTGAAATCAAAGTTAATTTTACGTTAGGCGAGGCACAGTTTTATAATTCCGCTAGAGCATACTCCTGGTATTCCAGAACACTACTCTCCCTTAATAAAAATAAACAAAATTACTTTAAAATCAGGTTATTGTAGTAGAACGATACCCTGCATTTCACTGTATTAAAGGAAAAAATTACAAATGTACACACAAAATTCTCACGCGACACTATTTTCAAACCGACAAGTTAGAAACTAAACACACTGGCGTCACAAAAATACGGCGATAATTTAGAATTAGGGTGCGATGCGAACAAGGCAAACTCATTTCCTAACATGTCCGGAACGCAATCTCCTAACCCTAACCCCACCCCCACTGTTCACGTAAACGAAGAAATGATACTACAAATGTTCGCGAGTATTGAATCTTTTACGGCCAACATGATGGCTTTAAAAATCGGAAATCAAAACAGAACTTTAGAAATTCAAAGGATAGTGAAAGAATTAGGTTATAAAGGGGGCATAAAAGCAGATAAAGGGGAAATCGAATTAACTGAAGACATCGATGAAGATAAAGCGACTTTCTAGAAACACACAGCTACTTAGAGAAAGGGAAGGAATTAGGACAGTCCATTCCCAACCGATGAAGAAGAAGATAGAGAAGCAAAGGAACACCGTCGATTGAGAAATGAGCAATTACTTAAAGAAAGTGAAGGAATAAAATCCCAACCAACAACCGAGGAAGATGAAAAAAACAATGTTAAATTAGCTTAAGCAACTATAAGAACTATAAATGGCCAGGATGACATCGGAGTAGAGGATTTGATTGAAAGCGTTAAAAGAGCAAAAAATAGGTGCACACAGCCTAATTTACTTCTAGAGTTGATTTTGGCAAAGAAAATACAAGGTGCTGCGGAAAAAGCAACCCGTTATACACCCGTGAGTTCTTACGAAGATTTATATACCTCTTTAAGACAAAACCTAAAACCGGCTCAATATTAGCATTAAAAAACAAATTAGAATCTTGCAAACAAGACATCACAGAAACGGTCCAGAATTTCAGCCTATGTTTTAGGCAATTACTAACGAACTAAATTATGCCGTTCAAGCTAAACATATTAATCAAACTAAAAGAACAGTGAGAATAAACATAGAAGAAGAAGAAAACATTAATAGATATCTCCTTAATCTAAAAAAGGAGATCGGACGCCAAGTAAGACTTTTATAACCGGCTAGTTTAGCTGAAGCGCAAAGCCACGCGACCAAAACAAAAATGTGGTTGAAAGAAGCACAACCTGTCCGACAGATACCGTTAAAACCAATGACGAAATTCCAAGCTAGGACAACGCAGCCACTTCCACACCAGGCTAACACTACACACACTCAACGAATACCCTGTCATAACATGGCACTAAACGACAGAATGAAAATGAAGTGTCATAAATGTGGTAATTTAGGACATTTCGCTAATCAATGTATAGCAAAAAGCACAAATTTTCCAATAGGCCAATCTTCAAATCGACAACCACAAGTCAGGAACATCCAAGTATCTGAAGAAAAATTGGCAAATGAAGCAATGACAATGGAAGAAGTACAGGAACAGGTAAACTACGAAGATCAAGCCGAATTTCTGCAGTCAGCGGAAGACTGCAATCTATTAGAGGAAGAAACCGCCGAGGAGACGAATATTACCTATTAGAAGACTCAGGAGCTTCAATAAACCTGATAAAAAAACAACAAATACCCGAAAATATAAAGCCTTTTAAATTTACAAAAACATTCGCCATGGGAAAAGACAAACATATATCAGAAGAAGCAATATATATATATATATATATATATATATATACCACACTTCTCTAAAAAACATCTCTTCTATATAATAAACGATGATTTTCCATGACCAGAATCCGGTATAATTGGTTTGCCATTTTTCAAAAAATTTGCAAGATATGCAATAACACCGAAAATCTTGATTTTAGACAATAAAAAATTACCGCGTAACATGATAGTGGCAATTATATAACCCCTTACACACAACAAGTGTTTAGAATCCAAGTAAAAGATAAAAAAAATGAAATCTTGATAGAAAAAAATAATTTAATCCCTGACGGTATATATAAAATCAAAAATAGTGAAATTATAACAACTATAATAAATAATTTAAACATTCCACAAAGAATAGCAGATGAATTACAATACGAAATAATTTTAAAAATAGAGTCTTGAGGCGATACTGACTCTAAAGCAAGGGAAAGTGATAGCAGCCTAGATTACAGTGAATGAATTCAAGAATTACAAAAATGACTAAAATTAGAGCACATCGAGAATAAAGTTTATAAAGTTAGAGAAAATATACATAAAATACTCCTACAGTACCAAGATGTGTTCACACTACCTGATGACCCACTCCCCTGTACAAAACTCACGGAACATGAGATAACTCTAAACTTAGACACGATAATAAACTTAAGATCTTATAAGCTCCCAGAAAAACATCGAGAATTCGCCTTAGAAGAAACTCAAAAACTCTTGAATAACGGAATAATAAGACATTCACAGTCATCATTCAATTCACCACTATGGGTAGGTCCCAAAAAAGGAAACAAACTCAGAGTGGGAATAGACTATCGGCATGTGAATAAAGACACCGACCAAGACGCTTATTCATTACCAATAATAGACGATATTTTAGATCAATTAATACCAGCTAAATTCTTTTCCGCTCTCAATATGAGCGCTGGCTTTCATCAGATCCCTATGAAAGAACAGTGTAAAAAGTACACAGCATTTTCTACATCTCAAGGACACTTCGAATATAACCGAATGCCCTTGGGGTTAAAGAACGCACCAGCAACATTCCAGAGAATGATGGACAACGCATTCAGAGAATTAATAGGAAAAGAATGTTTCGCCTATATCGACGACATCGTGGTATTCGGATCTACTCTAGAAGAACATAACAAAAATTAAGTGAAAGTTTTCCAACGCATCAAAAAACTTGGATTAAGATTAGAACCCACTAAATGCGAATACCTTAAACCCGAATTAGAATATCTGGGTCATTTAATAACTGAAAAAGAAGTTAAACCCAACTCTGCACAAATTAAAGCGGTACAAAATTTTTAAAATCCAACTACAATAAAATAAGTCCAATCTTTCTTAGAATTTGCAGGATATTACAGAAAGTTTATTTAAAAAATTTCATTAATAGCTAAGCCCCTTTAAACTCCTAACTAGAAAGATATTTCTTTTAATTGCACAACAAAGTGCGAACAAGCATTTAATAAACTTAAAAATGCTCTTTGCACAGCGCCCGTCTTAACTATAACACGTCCGAAAAAGAACTTCTAGCAATAATATGGGCAGTTAAACGCCTAAGACAATACCTTCTCGGAAACAAGTTTAAAATTCAAACAGACCATAAAGCGCTAGTATGGTTACATAATTGTGAAGACCCTAGTTCAAAACTCTTAAGATGGAGAATCAAATTAGAAGAATACAAGTATGAGATCCAATATGTAAAAGAAAAAGAAAACAAAGCAGCCGACTACTTATCTAGATTATATCCAATCGAACAAAAAAAACCTTTCAGAATAAGCATTAGAGGATATTAATCTTCAAGAAGCTACAGAAAACTAACTCTTTGATACAGAGTTATTTGATACATCTATTAACCAGGGTTCAAGCACACTAGAACCAATAGCAACCAACAAAACAACCAAGTCTAATGAAGTCACACTGAAAGAATACCATGAAACTAAAATCCCCTGGAGAAGAAAAGAGCAACCTCGGTAGAAACCTCAAAACCAACACCGGGAACCTCTGAGCCAAAACCGGAGGAACAAAGAGAAGAACTCGCGGAAGATAAATTGTATCAAGACTTCACAGAATGGAGATTAAATCGAACTTCAAGAACAGTTAAAATTAAACCGAACGCTGTGGGCAAACTCTGGACCTACACAAAGAAAGAAGAAATGCCTCCTTCTAATGAGGAAGATAGGTTAAGAAAATTAGTTTGGATAATCAACGAAATTCAATCTAGAATACTGACTTTAGTAAGATTAGTCTTTGGAGACCCTTTATTTACACCAATAGAAAAGGGAAAAAATTCAGGAAATTATAGAATACCTTTCGAACATCTACCGCGAATCCAACTTCCACTTGTGTTTCTTTAACACTAGAGAACTCACTAAGAAAGAAAAAAGAAAAGTAATAATCGAAGCACATTCAACACATTTAGGAGAGAAAAACTCAATAGACCGAGCTACAAAGCTATGATATTGGATAGGAATGGACAACGACGTGATAAAATACGTGAAATCATGTCCCATCTGCCAATTGCAAAAAAACAACAAGAATCACTAACCAAGCTAGCAGTATAATCCCTGGCATTTCCACCAAACCTAACGAAAAAATCGCACTCGATATCTTTGGACCGTTTGAAGCATCAGTATAAGGAGATTTTTGCCGTGGAGCAGTACACTCCACGCGTACGCTCTCAGATTGTTCAAATTCACATTCAACAAAATAAGTCAATGGTGAAAACTCAACGTGCATGGAGACTGGACACTGGCTCGTACGAGTGCGATATTTTCATCCGATCGCCTTGGTCGCATTTTATTTGGACGCTTGGGATGAGTAAATGCCTCACCTGATGGAAATTTTTCATACAAACGATACAATGTAGTCGCAGAAGGCACAATTTTCACTTTATTTATTTTTCTCCATGCACGTTAAGTTTTCACAATTTACTTGTTTTGTCGAATGTAAATTTCAACAATCTGAGAGCGTTCGCGTAGAATGTACTGCTCCATGGAAAAAATCTCCTTAGACAGATGCTTCAAACGCGCTACGTCATTACTCGATCTGTCATTTCTGTCAAAATTTACAGTGTTGCCAAATATTTTCGTCGAATATGGCCAACCCTGTACATATATATATGGAGCCCCTAAGACTATTTTGACAGAGCAAGGTCAAAACTTTCTCTCGGAACTCATGCAACAATTTGAAGAAGCATTGAGAATTCAGCACCCAATCTGATGGTAATATTGAACGTGTGCACTCCACATTAAAAAACTTGAATAAAACTTCTATTGCCGAAAACAATAAAGAATGGAATGAAAACCTGAAATATATTAACTTCGCAATGAACACTGTAAAAAACAATACTCTTGGCATATCTCCGTTTGAAGCTACTTTCGGAAGAGAACCCAATATCCCTTCCACAATTAATTCTTCCCCAAATCTGACTTACTATGACTTAGTTAAAAAATGGAAGTCTACGCATGAACAGATTTTAAAAAGGATTAAGGAAAGAATTGAAGTCGAACAAGAAAAACCTAAGAAACTTTTAGAAAACAGAATAGTTAGGAGACACCCAAACTATAAAGAAAAAGACTGGGTTAAATGGAAGAACAACACCAAGTAAAATAAGCTAGACCCGAGCTGGAAAGGCCCCGTGGAAATTCTAGAAATTTTAAAAAATAATAACCTTAAAATCCTACACGATAAAAATATTATTAGGATACACGTGGATCAATGTATACCTTATTTTCTAGATGGCGCTCGGCCTGGTAACCCTATCAACGATCCTATAAATAGCAACGACGAGAGCTAACTACTCATTAGAAGAACTAAGGAGAAACATTTACTTGGAAGAAGTATATAAAGTAAACCTGTTCCATGAAGAATGGATATTGGTGGTCGGAATAAATTTAACAATGACTGAACAAAGGTTCGTAGCGATAGATCACACTTTAATGATAGCCGATCGAGCATGTGGAACAATTTGCGCACCTAAAGAAGAATTAAAATTAATCCAGGGAAGATACAATAGATTAACTTCGAAAATCGCGATTCTATATAAAGTTTTAGGAAAACAAAAGCACAAAAGAGGACTAGCTAATTTTATCGGCGACATATCCAAAACTTTATTTGGAACTCTCTCCGAATCCGATCAGCATCAAATTAACACTGAGTTCGATAAATTGTACACTGATAATAAAAATATAGCTTCAGTTTTAACTAACCATACCAAAATCCTCAAACTTATACTAGATTCCTCCTCAACGGAATATTAAAATATAACGGAAACATTGGGAAAAGAACTAGGAATAGCTCAGCAATTCAGTCAAACTCTGAATAATAACACAAAAGATAATTTTGTCGATACTAAACTTATACTGGCCACTCTCTTGATCGATGAAATGAATGAAGACATTAATACAGCCTTAGATTCCATCATTGATGAAAAACATGGAATAGAACTTCCTCAAATCTTGACACCCGCAATTCTAAGGAACACTCTAAAAGAATTTGAACAACATCACAGAACCAGATATCACTTTGATATCGAAGAAGAAAATTACCAATATATCCTCGATATTAGTTCACTTTCGGTAGCCATAATCCAGGGACTCTTTACTTATATCCTAGATATACCAGTCCTAGAGAAAGAAAAAGGATCTTTACAAAGAATCACCCTATCCCAGAAAATAAAGGCAATATTTACCTATCCATCATTCCTGATCACGAACTAGTCATCAAATATAGAGATATCTACGTCCCAACAGATAAACAGACTATTGACCACTGTAAGATAATAGTAAGCTATTTAATTTGTAAAAGAAATCAGTCTAATCTTAAACTGTCCGAAAGTAAACCTTAAGAATCAAGCTTATTCAAAAGATATAACGAACCCAATTGTAATCAGTCTTCGTATTTGCTTCATCTTAAACGACACAGAAAATACATTAAAAACCATAGCTACTCACAGACGCTTAAGAACTTGGACAGAAAGTGGACTAGAATGGTTATACTACTTAGGATATGCAGCTATAGCTTCAGACATACTATTTATATTGTATAAGACAGGAGTTTTTAACGCAATGTCGAACTTTATCCCGAAAAAACTATGTACATTATGTGTTAAAACAAAAATAGAAATTCCGTCTCATATTGTAACCTACAGTACAAGTACACAACCTTTATTAGACAATAAGGAAACTAATAACGTTATTAAAACTCGAAAAGTGAAACTTTAGAGACTAAACTTAGTCTAAAAGGGGGGTTGTAATGATTGAACTCTTTGTATCTCTCCCACTCACTAAATTGGGCTATACGAGGTGTGTTCAAAAAATAAGATGACTTTATGGTTTTCTCAAAAAATATTCATTTATTCCTCAATATTTACGTTGTCCCCTTCAAAGTAATCGTATGGAAATGGCGCATTACGTTTGAAATCGTATCGTGCCAACGCTTTTTCCAATCATCGAAGCACTTCTGATAATCATTTTGTGGTATAGCCTTGAGTTCTTTCAGCGGTGCAGTTTTTATCTCCTCAATCGTTGAAAATCGATGTCCTTTCATGGGTCTCTTCAGTTTTGGGAAAAGAAAAAAGTCACTGGGGGCCAAATCCGGTGAATATGGCGGCTGAGGGATGACTGTGGTGCTGTTTTTGATCAGAAAATCTTTCACAAGCAACGATGAATGAGCAGGCGCATTATCGTGATGCAAAAGCCACGAATTGTTTTTCCAAAGTTTCTGACGTTTTTTGCATATCGTCGATCGCAAACGGAGCATAACTTGAAGGTAACACTCCTTATTGACCTACGGCCTTGTGGTAAGAATTCCTGATGCACTACGCCACGGTAATCGAAGAAGACAGTGAGCAAAACCTTCACATTTGACCGAACTTGACGTGCTTTTTTCGGTCTTGGAGACTCAGGTTGCTTCCACTGAGACGCTTGGGCTTTAGTTTCGACGTCATAACCATATACTTACGATTCATCCACAGTTATATCCCTTTTGAGAAAATCAGGATCGTTATTGACCTCATTCAACATCTCTTGAGCAATGGTCATGCGATGGATCTTTTGATCAAAATTAAGCAGTTTTGGAACAAATTTCGCTGACACACGTCTCATGCCCAAAACGTCCGAAAAGATAGCATGGCATGAGCCAACCGATATGCCAACATCTTTAGCAAACTTCTCTGATGGTAATTCGGCGATTTTTCAACACCATTTCTTCCACTGCTTGAACGTTTTCATCTGTTGTTGACGTGCTGTGACGTCCAGGGCGAGGTTCGTCTTCGACATCCTCTCGGCCTTCTTGGAACAACTTGTACCACTTATACACATTTTTCTTACTCAGAGTAGACTCATCGTATGCTACTGTCAACATTTCAAGAGTTTTAGAGCACTGGATTCCATTTTTCACACAATTTTAATGCACACTCTTTGCTCCATTTTTTTCGAAAGAAGAAAATCGCCGAGCACACCAAACCCTTCTAACCTTTTACGCCTCTGCCAGAAAAACAACACGAGCTATATAGTCAAAACTGTGAACATATGATCGTGACGAGTGTACCAAGACAACAAAACAAAAAATTTAAAACTTGAATGTACGTAGGCCTGCGAAAATTGAAAAGTCATCTTACTTTTTGAACACACCTCGTATATGTAGCGCATTTTGCAACTCGACTTCTTTTTAAAAAAACTTATTTAAGTTATTCGGCATTACATAGTAGATAAAGATTTAATTTTGTCAGTAAGGTATGAAAGTGATTTTGGAAGTAGTAGACTTATACAATTTTAGTAAAATTTGCATGAAATTAACAAGGTGATTATATTAAGAACTGTTTTCAAATTTAAATTATCTATATGTCCCAGATTTTTTCCAGTTTTCCTTAAGAATTCAAGATGGATTTAAAAGTTTTCAAATTGAATTTAAAAAATTGAAATTTTAAAAAAACTCCATTGAATTTAGTGGTTTTTAAGGGGATGTAAAAGAATTGAAAAAAACTGGGAAATAGCTGTAGATCTGAATTTGATAATGCGGTTAACACTTTGATTCTTTGGTTTATTGTTTTTAAAGAAAAGACACTAAAGTATTATTTTCATTCAAAAAAAAGTGATTAAGAAGTTTTTTGAACAAAAAAGTAAATGAAAGTGACTTAAGTGTCAGCTCTGTCTATAGAAAATTCGACTCAAATTCAAAATGTAGAATTTCATTCCACCTCAAACATGTATTTTTATGTTTATTAAATATCATACAAGTCTTAAAAGTACGGTGTCGGATTATGTTGCACATAGCAAGTCTCACTTTGTGAATGTCAAGAATAATCTGCTAATTGTAATAATTTTATGTAAATTTAAAGCAATTGTGACATTTATATTTAATTTTCTGGAATTTTTTCGCTATAATAAGAGGAACTTCTTTAAATCATATAAAATGTTCTCGAATCATGTAAGATTTTTTGTAAAATTATAGAAAAATGTATCCCTTCATCCTCCTGGAGAATAAACCGAGTTTTTTTCTTTACCCAAAGGTTAATTAGTGCGCGCATAACGCATTGTTCCAGTATTATTTATACACACGGTGTGCTTGAAGGCAAGCCATCGTTCTGCATCATTTGGACACTAGAAATCAGTTGAATTCAAAATCCTAACTGCTCCTTTCGCGAGTTATGCGCACTTTTGTAGATAGATAGATAAACGTTTATTTTTCGGCCTGCTGGCCTTAAAAAATTGACTTGCTTACACTTCCATTTTTTACAGAATTTTCTTACAACTACGCCTTACAAAGTACCATCCATCCACACCTTATAACTAATCCACTCGCTCCTATAGCCAAACCTTCCTCGCTGCGCCTCGCCTCGCCACGCACACATTTCGCTCTTTTGTCGCTATGCCTCGCATTACCAGCCTCTGTCTCCGCGGCTAACACCTAATACTTAACTACTATTTACAATATTTACATTTCTCTTACATCTACTTCCTCTCCTATTTACGATCTTTCCTTCTCCATTCCTCTTTCTCCGTCCTTCTCTTCTTCTCTATCTTACCTAACACCCCCTTCACCCGTGCTACTGCCCCTTTGTCACCCCTTTCATGCAACAATACCTCCATGCTTAACCCCCTCCTTTCCACCTCTTCACACTCCTCCAACCAATGCTCCAAATTTGCATCCCCCTTCCCGCAAAATTCACACATTCTCTTCTCTCTAGAAAGCCAGAACCTATTATACTTCCCCATGCACCCGCACCTCATTCTCGCTATAAGTTCCTGACTTCCTTGCTCTCCTTTCTTACACAAATATTGCGCTCTCTCCCTTGGGCGCATTTTTGTATTTTCACATAATAACCGACCACACAACTTGCGTATTCCAGTTTAAGAAATACTATGCTTTTCAAAGTTTACTTTTTTCAAATTATTTTCAATAAAAGTTTGTATTATTTATTCTGTATTTCAAAAAATATATTTACCACTTTTAGCCGAATCCAGGATCAACGACAGGGACGCAGTGGCTATACGGCCTCATTTTCTTTTTTTTCTTTTTAATTTTTTGAAAATATTTTATGATATTTTTTGTTTTTTTATTAATTTTTCTAAGTAATTATACATTTACTGTTATACATAAATATAATAACAGAGCTTTTAATCAAAGCCCACCACAAAACACCACAAATTATTCGCTGCGGACCTGACCTTGAGCCGATACCGGATATGACTGCTGGCGCTCGAAGCGGCAGCAAACGAAAATTCTCGATAGATAGAAATGCAAATAATGGGTACACTGTGACATTACTTTAGAATACTTTTATAAATATATACATTTATAAATAAAAAAGCGAAAGTAGATATTTACGCTTATAAAAGTTCCAGTGCAAAAAGAAATTTTAAAATAGGCACACGGTAATTATAAGTGTTCAAATGCACATAAATTCTGTAAGCCGGTTTAAACATGTGCCTTACGCGCTGTTCTTCGAGAAGAATCGAAAACTGAAGTGGAAGGAGCAGCTAAATCTATTTTAATGGATTGTATTGACTTAGCGATTGCATCAGTTAAAGATAAGAATTGTGCGATTTGTATTCAATGTCAGGGATGACCGTTGGACCGGGAAACTTGGAAAATCCATTTTAGATTTTTAATTTTTAAGCATATATTTGAATTTAAATAATTTTGAAATTCAGTTTTAAAAATGAAAAAAAGTTAAAAATTAGAAGTTTTTATGATCGAAGATTTTTTTATAAAAAACAGGGTAGTCGCTAAAAAAAGAATAAGTATTTAATATTTAGTAATATTTCACTGTTCATTTGAGAAGAGTAAATTGAAACCATATAATTAAAAGAAAACAACTTGAAACAGAATTGTTTTTGAATTTTTAGATTTTTGAAGAACTTTTAAACTCTTATCGTTATATGAAGCCATATAGCCACTACTTCCCTGTCGTTAGCCCTGGGCCTTACAATTTTTTTCATTTAAACGCTGAATACTTCACGCGTATAAAATAGAAGCTCTTAATATCATTCATGAAATAATTAAGAATGAAATAACATATAATTTTAAGCTTTCATTTTTCATGCTCTAAATGGAGGAATGAATCAATATATTTTAAAATTTTGAAAATTATATAATTTTGGAGCACGTTTAGATGAAAAACATTAAAACATAAACATTTTTTAATTGATCGTTTAAAATCAAATTTTTAATTTAGAGTCTTTTGCGATAAATAATTATTTATTTGTTATTTATAAATTAAAAATTAAAAATTTCACTTGCAGTTTCCAAATTGAACAAAGTGAAACAATTAAAATTCTTACCTTAAAAGGTTAAACTTTGCACTCAGTAACGATTCAAGACTTTCTATTTGAAATAATTCACTTTCAAATTATTTAGTTTAGAATATTTGATTTAAATAAACAACCCGATATTGCTAACTATTTAAAAAATGCCTTTTGTTTAATTAAAAATTTCATTTCGCAATGGCTTAAAAATGGAATATTTCAAACTGACAATTGTTTAACTAATAAATTTGCCGTTTTCCGGATAAAAAAATCCTTGTCATTTCCCGGTCGAGCGGCTACCACAATTTAAAATTATCAGTTGTAGGGTAAAAAATTCAAAATTCAAAAAGGTCGAAAAAATGAATTTTTCATAAAATTGTTTTCATGTTTTTATGTACGCCAAAGTATATATTTGTTATGACCAATCTTTAATCAGAAGTATTTTTCGAAGCTTTACTTTTTAATCATGTTAGTATTTACTTCAGTAATTGTTATAATATTTTTAATCAATGCATATGTTGGAATTTTTTAACATACATTTTTTAAACATTTTCTTATAATTTTTCTATTTTGTTTTGAGCCATATGGGGAAAGATACAAGAATTCGACAGCAAACATTTAATACTAAGCTCAAATATTTTTGACCTCTCTTTCAGAAATATTGGGGAAAAAGTGAAAAGAATAAAATTTTCTTTGTTTGAAACTTCTTTCTTCAAAGTTCAGACATTTCATTTTAACAAGATTTTAGTGACAAAAGTTACGAAATAATCCGAGGTTCAAGTAAGAAAATTAAATGTAACTCGGTCCATCAAACATTTTTTGTTCCGGCAGGTCGTTTCTCACAAGCGGGGAGAATTTTCTCAGTTAGT
>NC_046663.1:128736358-128742361 GCF_010883055.1 Belonocnema kinseyi
AACCACTTCGGCCAATACACTCAGCGTGCGATATTCTGCGTTAGGGATATATATGTTAGGTTAGGCTATAGAATCATATTTATATTTGTGTGCGTCCAAGAATATAAGAATGTGTCTCTCGTGTCTGTCATCCGTCCGTCCTTGCTTCCTTCCTTCTGATATACAAAATAGGCTGAATATAGATGCCCCTATATAAATCGGAATCTTTTTTCCTTTTGGAAAGGACAGCGCGGTGTTGTAGAAATTACAGAACTCTGACGTGTGTTTGATTTGAAAGGCGTCTGTGAAATATCCAGTCTTCCACTTTGTTTTCAACGGACTTAAGTTTCGCAAATTTTAAAGTTTCCCGTTGCTAAAATTACCATCCCATTGAAGAATTCTTCTTTCATTATATTTAATTCTTATAGAAACAGTTCTGTAGAATTTAAAATAATGTAGGTCTGTAATTATTACTGATTTTTTCTCGTATCCGCCACATCGGAACTAATTCTGTAATTCCTCAAGTACACATTTTTGCCGTGTAATTGTTCAGGAAACAAAAATCCATTCACTTTCATTTGAATGGTTTTTGAGGTCTTGTAAATAGCGTATCTGTCACTGGAATTCCAGATACCTGCCCATAGGTTAGAGTGAGTTTCGAATGAGAAACCGGCTTTTTTAATCGGCCACGTAATCTTTTTCTCATACCTATTCAGTAGCGATTATGAATCCGCATTAACCAATAGAGGAACATGTAGTCTACTTTTATTTACAGACTATTTATTTTCAGGCATTTTAACTGATTTTGTTGAACATTTTTTTCACATATTTTCATCAGACCACATCAGAATGTTAAAATTTTATTTATATATTTTACATATCAAAAACTGAATTTTTTCTTTTAATTTAAGTTTATGAATTCTCGTTATCACTGAAATTGAAAAATAAATAAGTTACAATCTGTAGGTTATATGAAACTTTACATTTACTTGATATTAATCTTAAATTCACAAAAAATATCACTCTCATTTTATTTTATAGAAATTACCTTTAACAAAAATGCAGGTATTGTATTTCTAAATATTTGAATGTTTGTGATGCAAATGGATATGAGAAAATTGCAGAGTTAGTTTCTAACACGTGGACTCCCTGCAGCCATTAGCATGTGCACTGAATAAATTTAATGTCATTGACGCTTAATTCAGTATAAATCTTTCAAATCTTGCACAAAATAATCTATTGAAAACCATTGTAAAAAGAGAGTTACAGCTAAATAATCATTAAATTTAAAAATAAATTGTCGCATCAATTATAATATATAACATTATTTAACTTGAATTTCTTTAAATTTTGTTTAATCAGAATTGTCCTAATCAAATGTATTACTTCATATTTCTCATTCGAAAGAATTAATTCTTAAAAATTTTAATCTGCATATTCTACTCAGTTAAACATAACCTGAGGTGACATACAATTGCGAGATTCACGCTTATTGAAAACTGCTGTGTGTGCATCGTATTTTTACTATTCGTTGTGATCTTTTAAGAAATCCATTTCAAATTGAATCTCAGCCCATTTATGCGCAAATTAATGAATCGTAGAATGGCCATAGAGATTCTTTCAGGTTATTCAGTCTCATTCAACTCTATTCACTAAGCATTTTAACGAATGTAGAATGGCAGATTTAAAGCACCGCCCTGAGGTGACAGATTAAAAATATGGCCAACCCATTGCACTTTCATTCTTTCAATCTGCAAATGACAGATACGCAATTCAAACCGACTCGATTTTTATCGGTTCTTTTTTCCTGGGTGTATACTTACAACATCATCGCAGCAAGTTTCAAACATCGTATTGGATTGACTTATAAAATCTTAATCTCATCAGTCACTTGACTTGCTGGAAAAGTCGTAAATGCAGAGGGATATCTGGCGCCAGGCATAGACGAAATTCGTTGCAGAGCTTCCTAAAAAACGCATGGCTGGCTAAGACCCAAATTTTCCTTGAGGGGCGGAGGACCAATAACTCGAGAGCACTTGTTTGGGGTCATTCGTCCTGAGCAATTGCATTGAGATTTTTCCTCAAAATTCTTTAGAATATTCATAACTTAAAATTAATGGTTAATTGTTTACTACGCGTGTTTTGTAATTGAGACTTGAAAATACACATATACTTTTAATTTACAAAATTCAGAATATTTATTGCTACTACAGATCAGAAGTGGGATTGCCCACACGCGTTTTATACCGTGACGGTCAGTGAACAGTGGAAATAGAAATTGAGTAAAATACAGTTTTTCCTGTGAGGTGTGAAGTGCGTGAATTGTGACAATGGATAGAGGTGAATTATCTAGCTCGGGTTCAAGACGACCAAACAACAACCATTTCCTGAATGAGAAATTCTTACCGGAGTTCAATCCAGGGACGAAAAATCTATCAGCATCTGAATGGATAGAGAAAATCAATGATTGTGGCTTGGTGTACGATTGGTATGATAAGGTAAAACTTTATTTGGCTTTATTTGAAAATCCAGTAATCGATCTTATTGCACATGATATTCATGACGAGACCATTCGAACTGCGACATTAACAGCAAAAATAAGTACGATCGCCGAACTTAATAAAATTCTAAGTATTTTTCCAACGCCCGATAAAAACAAAGAGAATAGAGACAACAAAGAATCGAAGGGCCCAAGTGGTTCGAAAGATTTTAAACCAACCAGTCGAGAAAACCGCGGAGTAAAAACGCCAGTTTGTTATACGTGCAAGAAGCCGGGTCATTTGAAATGCAATTGACCAGTTGTAGTAGATAAAAAGCCCCACATTTCTGACACTGATAAATATAACAAACCTTTTGTAACATGTTCATATTGTAGAAGAAATGGTCATGTTAAAGAAAAATGTTACAATAAGCGCGATGAACAAACAACAGCAAAAAAAAAAGACGACTACAGCTTGCACCTCGGGCGTTAAAGGTCAATCACGTTAAAATATCGAAAATTAGGAAACCGTATCGCGTGTGTGTTATTAATGGTATAGAAACTAATTGCATGATTGATTTAGGAAGCGAATGTTCATTAATTCAGGAGAAAATTGCTCGTGAAATGCATCTTAAACCCGAAAAGATCGATAACGCAATGGTAGCATTTAATGATTCAGTAGGTTTGCCAGTGGCTCGATCAAAAATAAGGGTTGAAATAGACGTAATTAAATTTGACACGATGATTTACATTTTGCCAAATGAACAACTTTCGAAAGAAATACTACTAGGATCGGAAATGTTTGCGGTGCCAGATTTAAAACCCATATCTGATGCGTCGGGGATTAAATTTGAAAGCAAATCTGAAGTTCATGGAAATCAATTTGAAGTTAATCTTATTACACAAGAATTTAAACCTATTAAAATTGATGATGTATCATGTGATGGACTTTTACAAGATGAAGAAAATCGCTCACTGAATTTATTAAATCGTTATCAACAAAATGTTGCTAACAGTATGAACGAGTTAGGTTGCGCTAATGTACCGGGAATGAAAATTGATCTTGACAATGAAAATCTAGTTGTTTATTCATCGTATCGCATAAGTAGATTTGATCGGAAGAAAGCAAATCAATCAAATCCCTCTCCACACCGATGCTATCGTGACAACTACGTCTGTGACTCCTGACGTTCATTATGAGTATTTGCACGTTGCATTCGATTTGGTAAATGCACCGGAATATTTTCAAAAAATAATTATTTTAACTTTTCGTTGAAAAAATGTTAATATTTATATTGACGATATTCTTTTTGCGATTAACACGGTTGAAGAAGGATTTAGTCAACTAGAAAAGGTACTAGAGATACTAAAATGCAAAAATTTTTCAATAAACATCTTAAAATGCATATTCTTTCAAGAAAAAATGTATTATTTAGGCCGAAAAATATCAAAAGAAGGGGTACGCCCTGGACAACGTAAAGTCGACGCGTTTTGAAAACTGAGACACCGAAGAAGGTAAAGCAAATGCGGCAGTTTCTTGGTCTTGCCGGATTCTTTCGAAAGTTTATAAAAGATTTTGCAAAAAAGGTAGCGCCGTTAACTAATTTTTTGCGTGAAAACCTACTATGGAAATGGGGAAAAGAGCAACAAAACGCAGTACAGGAAATAAAAGAAATCTTATCATCGCGACCGGTTTTATCCATTTTTGATCCATCTCTCAATTTCGAAGTTCATACTGATGCAAGTACCATCGGATTAGGAGCTATGTTCATTCAAAAGTCTAAAAACATGAATCACGTAGTGGCCTATTACAGTAGAAAAACGTCACCGGAAAAAAAAGATACCACTCATACGACTTGGAAACTCTCGCGAAGCTAGAGGCGTTAAATAAGTTTCGGGTGTATGTTTAGGTATAGAGTTCACTTTGGTTGGCTGTTGATATCACTTCATGCGAATGGATTAAGGTTGCTCAGTTGCAAGATGATGAAAATAAAATAATCAGGGATATACTCGCATCAGGCAGAGAGAAAACTATAGAAAAAATTAGAGAAAAATATTGGTTCAAAGGAATGCGAAAGTTCGTGGCCAACTATGTAAATGCGTGCTTAAACTGTTTATGCTACAAATCTATGGCCAGAAAGAATCCTGGGTTTTTTCGCCCCATAGAAAAAGTGGCCATACTGTTACATACGTTGCAATAAAACCACATTGGACCCCTTAAGCGCAGTGTTTATAAAAACACTCATATTTTAACTATCGTTGATGGATTCACTAAGTTTTGCATTATCGAGCCAGTACGGAATACAATAAACCAAATATGTCATCAAGGCTTTATTAACTCTTTTTACTTTATTTGGAGTACCTACAGGAATAATCTCAGATCGTGGAACTGCATTCACCTTGCACACCTTTGACACTTTCTGCCAAAAATACGGTATTAAATATGTATTAAATGCAGTAGCTACTCCAAGAGCTAATAGCCAGCATGAAAGGGTTAACCAAACTGTACTTGACTTTTTGGCAACTACCTGTGCGGGAGAAGCGGAAGACACTTGGTGCCAGAATGTGAAGAAGGTTCAGAGTACCATAAATTATACCACGAACCGGAGTACACGATATACCCCAGCAAAGCTTTTATATGGATTCCAGCCATGCAGTAAAGCCGATGCGGCATTATTATCTGCAATTCATGAAACTTTGGATCAGGTTGATCTGCAGGAAATTCGTGAGAAGGCCAAAAATAGTACTGACGAAGAACAACTGAGACATAAGAAATCCTTTGTTGCAAAGAGGTTTGAGCCTCCTAAGTTCCAAGTAGTTACTTATGTTAGTCGTAATGTTGCAGTCCATATCAGCACCAGCGACGGGAAACAGTCGAAAATTGAACGCCAAGGCCAAGGGTCCGTCCAAGGTCAGGGTAGTAATGCCAAATGATCGCTATGAGGTCGAGGACCTTCGCGATATGAAAAAGACTCCGGGCCAGAGAACGGTGGCGGCAGTCGACCAGCTAACTCCGTGGGTCATCTTTGATGCTACGGCGTGAAACTGGTAAGACTATAAAATGTTATTTGTTAATTACAAGGATTGTAAAGGCTGGACCGAGTCACAAGTTCTGGCGTTTTCTATTGGCCAAGGAGAACATGGGCTTCACTTGCGGCGTAGTCGAACTATACTGGATTATATCTGACGAAAAATAGTACTCGGATTGTACAAATAGTACTGCTGACAGACAGGAAACCCAGAATATTATCCGTCCTATTTTTCCCTCAATGATAGTGAGAGTTGAGACAATGAGCTCTTAAATCAGAACTAATCACTCTGGTAATAGAGCAACGATTGGATCATAATCATTGTCTACTAAGTAAATAGAAATTGTAGTAACACTAAATTTATTGATCTTTCAGAAGAAAGCAGACATCATATTGCATACGTCGAGGACAAAGTACGAGGGTGGATTGATAAGTTTCCGGCCTGACCAAGAAAAACAACGTTTTTAAGAATTTTTTTTGTTTATTTCTCAACATAATCTCCTCCAAGGCTGATAC
>NC_046663.1:128742461-128750892 GCF_010883055.1 Belonocnema kinseyi
GCCAAAGTCGGTTTTATTTTTCAACATACTCTCCTTTTAGGTCGATACAGCGAGTCCAACGATTTTCTAACTTTTTGATACCGTCCGAAAAGTACTGGATCGAAAGGTCTCCAAAATACGTCTCAGTTTCAGCTATGAGCTGAAACTCAGCTATGGCTGAGGAACCAATTCGAAGCCGATTTCATGCAATTTTGCTTGTGCAACCAAGCATGAATGAACAGGCACATTGTCGTGATGATAAAGCGGTTCTTCTTCTTCAAATGCGGTCGTTTTTCGGCGATTTCGATTTTCAATCGTTCCAATAATGATGAATAGTATGCTCCGGTTATGGTTTTACCTTTTTCATGATAGTCCACGAATATTATGCCATGTGCATCCCAAAATACGGAGGCCATAACCTTTCCGACCCATTGTTGCGTTTTTTGACGCTTCGGAGCACTTTGGCCCGGTGGAACCCACTGTTTTGCCTGTTGCGTTGACTCAGGAGTGCAGTAGTGGATCCAGGTTTCATCCGTGGTCACGAATCGGCGCAAAAACTCGGTCGGCTTACGCGAAAAGAATGCCAAATTCTGCTGGAAAGTTGTCACACGAATTTGTTTTTGGTCCACTGTGAGCAAACGCGGCACCAATCGCGCGCAGAGCTTCTTCATGCCCAAAACTAAATGCACGATATTGGCCACATGTTCCAATGATATGCCTACAGCATTAGCTACCTCTCTCAATTTCATTTTGGGATCATTCAACATCATATCATGGATTTTTTCGACATTTTCTGGTGTAGTGACCTCTTTTGGGCGCCCAGATCGTTCAGCATCAACTGTGCTCGTACGGCCACAACGACACTCGGTAAACCACTTATGTAAACGCAGAGGGAGAGCTGGCGCCAGGCATAGGCGAAATGCGTTGCAGAGCTTCATAGAAAACACATTGCTAGCTAAGGCCTAAATTTTCCTTGAGGCGCGGAGGGCCGATAACTCGAAAGCACTTCTTTGGGATCGTTCGTCCTGAGCAATTGCAATTGACATTTTTCCTCCAAATTCTCCAGAATGTTCATAACTTAAAATTAATAGTTAATTGTTTGCTACGCGTGTTTTGTAATTGAGACTTGAAAATATACAGATACTTTTAATTTACAAAATCCAGAATATTTATTGTTTCTACATCACTTGCAACGCTAGCGGCTGCTCGTAATTGTTTCCCTACAATATCATCGCAGGAGGTTTCAAACATCGTATTGGATTGACTTATAACATCCTAATCTCATCAGTCACTTCACTTAGTCCATAGCTATGATGTAGAACAGGTTTCATCCGAGTAAAAGTTTGTAAAAAGTTAGCGCCGGTAATGTAGTTATTTGCTCATTTGTCGCAAATTTTACCCACAAAAATTTGTTACTGAATTCGACGTCTACTGTGTAGAATAATTCATATTATATATTTTGTTATTGAAAAGACTATGGTTTTTAAATCTCTGCAAAAATCTGCAGATGTTGTTACCTTCAATAAGAAAATGCGATTGATATTAGTGATCTATAAAGAGAAAATAGGTTTTACAATACTTTCCTTATTTATACGATTCTACGTAATGCGCCACTTGCATTTAGTCCAGACATCTGGTAGATTGGTTCCAGAAAAAATCCTGCTTGCAATGTTTTTAATGAGAAACTTTCGTTAAGAGGTACTTTTTAACATATCAAAAATGCTATAACAGATCAATTGCCAAACCGTATTTTTTTTAAAACAGTTCCAAAAGTTACTTTTGCGAGGACGGATGATTCCCTTTGCATTTAGAGTAAAATATCCAACAGAAAAAAGAAAGAATACAAAATTATGAACAAATTTTTTTGGAAAAATAATCCAGTAACTTCTATTAGTTCCGAGTTATAATATATTGAAAAATTCCCATTTTTGGGGGTTTTCAGCGAAAAATCACTAAGTTTAAAAAAACACTTTGTATCTTCGCACGTAATTACTGCACGCAAAAGTGTTCCACAGGTGAATGAAACTAGACTCAATTTGCTCTAATAACGAAAAAAGAACAATACCTACCTATGATAGGTCATGAGTTATGACCCCTCAAATTTGGCCATTTTTGCTTGTTTTTACGGGCGAAAAAGTGTACTTCAGTTTTTTCCAAATAAATCCTGTCATGTTCAGTTTACGTTGATTGTGTCAGAGGATTAAATAGAGTCTCTAAATATCTGCGTATATCTAAAATAGAAGTCTTTCGGCCCTATTATTTTGGGAATTCTAAGGTTTCAAACATTTTTGTTGTTGTTGCATTTATGGCTAAAAAAGAAGAAGTTGTGTTTTTGGAAAATACCTCACTTTCTAAGTATCTCACGATAAAATTTCTAAAAAATAAATTAAAGTAGAGCCAATTTGGCGTAAGATAAAAAAAAGTGTCCTAGCCGAAATAGGTCACAAGAGATGACCTTGGAAAGTGCACTCTTTATGCATAGAGGCACCTGAGTCTACCGTAAAGTAGAACTACGGTCATATTTCGAAATTTTTGTCCCAAATAAGTGTATAGTAGGGTGGAATGTGTGTGGGGCACACGGGCGGTCAAGCCTGGTTCTTGTAGAGGGAGGGTGGCTGCACTAAATATAAAGGGCCCCAACGAGGGCCTGGTCGTTAACAGGCGACTAATCTCATAACGCAATAAAGTTTGTTAGTAGGCCTTTGCTCCTGCCTTTATCTTCTGGGATATTCCCGTTGATTTCCCGGTAACAAGCGTTGAATTCAGAAAAATTAAGAATTTGTATTCCTATAAATACGCGATTTTTCCTCTGTCTAAAAATCCCCCAAAGGGAACAGAAAAAGTGCAAATCCTATTCCTCTCAATCGACTTGTAAAATTTAACGAAAGCATTTATTTACCCTATTTTTCATTATTAAATCTTTTTATAAATTACAAATTCGAAAAATATTCAAATTTATATTTATTTATATTTTAATAATTTATTTAAACGTCTTTAAAAATGCAACAAAGAAATCTATACAAATGTGTGAATTTAAATAATAATTTCAACTCTAGAGAGGCAGAGTTGAATTAGCGAGAATTAAAATTTCAGAATTTACATTCCGCTTGAAGGAATTAAAACAACTTATTGCACATATGTTGTGAACTTATTAGAAGGAATTAAATAAAATGAAATTATCACCACTTCTGAGGAATAAAAAATATCTCTGTGAGGTGCGTTAGCGGTACAATTAGAAGGAATTCAATATATTGAAAATACTTCTCTTTGGGAGAATAGAAAACTGTGTGGCGGTCGCAATGGAAATAGAAGTTAATAAGTTTAGCAGGTATCTTATTTTTATTGTGGCATTTTAGACAGATGGAAAAATCGCGCATTCAAAATAATAGAATAATCTTCACTTTTGCGCTGAAATCTGAAAATATTAATTTTTTTCTATTCTACGCTTATTACCGGGTTGTCCTGATTTTTCGATTGGAACCCTTCAGTCCTCCGCCCAAATACGTAAAGATGAGCGCCTGTAGGCAGCGCCGAATTAACATTTTTCGGGGCCTCGGGCTAAACCTCGAAGGGGCCCTCTGAAGCACAGAGGAAATCCCAATTTCGCTGTAAACTTTATTAATTTTCTGGGGTCAGGAGCGCCTGGGCCTCCTGGGACCTGGAGCACTAGCCCCACCGTGCCCCTTAGTAAATCAGGCGCTGTCTGTAGGTTATTTCGCGATCTAGTTAGTTATTCACTCGGTGAACAGAGTCTCTACTCAAACAATTAAGAAACAGATAGGTGCGACGACTATACAACGCGTCTCGGTCGGCTCGCTCAGCTTCTGTTACGTCGCAATTCTTTGAAATGAACTAAAGCTGTTCAGATGTGTGAAAGCTAGACTATGAGGGCTAAACCGAGTCTCATCGCCCTCTTATTTCAAGTCCAAATCTTGCAGCCATCAGATCGAAGACCAAGTGGGGCTTGTTTTTCGTACAAAAGACTAAGGGTTAGCCTATTTGTGTTTTGTTTTGAACTGAAGACCCTTAATGTCTCGTTTTAAGACATAATTATTGTTAAATTTTAGACATCAGCTAATTTAAGGCAAAAATACAAACAAGACCATCATAGAAGTAAGACTTTTTTTCTGTTCGGAAAACAGTTTCTTTGAAATAAAAGAAACTTTTCTTCGATACATCATAATTATTAAATATATTATTATTTGTTTACGTGGTTTAATTGAGTGCATTGTGCGCAACTATGGAAGACTTTTCCGAAATTTGACACGCACGCTCTCTGAACATCATAAAAAATTGAGTGCCTGCTCCAATATTGGACACTCTCGTCCAGACAAGTCCTTCTTTAACAGTATCTCCGCCCAAGATGGCAAACATGCGCGTCCTCAGGTTATTCCGTGATCCAGTTTGTTATTCACTTGGTGAACAGACTATCTACTCAAAAAATTAAGAAACAGATACAAGGAGAGAACAAAACGGTTGCGGTCACCGTGACTCACGGTGCTAATGCGCGCAACGGAAAAAAAGTGCTTCGAAATTCTCGAAAATATGTGAAAATGACGTGTTCACGGTGACCACGCGAGTGCTTCACGGCGATCATGCGCGTGAATCACAGTTCGGACTTTCACGCCAGCCAACACTGTGATCACAGTCTTCAGAATTATTTTCACGTGCAAGAGCATTCTGATATCGCAGCCAACAGAGCCGTTTTTATCACATTCCTGGCGACCGTTAAGGCTTTATGCATCAGCTGCTCGTAACACTATAAACCAATTGATTGACGTCGTTTTGCGTCTGGTCATCGATTGATGGTAAGTGATCCACTGATAATCATAATTTGAATAAACATTTTTATGAAAATATGTTTATTGGCCCGCAAATTATTTTAAAACCGATTACACATCCCGGTAAAAGTATTTGCTAGAAATCGCATTTTTAGTATAGTAATACAAATTAGGTATGCCGCAGGGTGTCACAGGACACTATTTTGAATACATTTTTTAACGAATAAAAACCAAAGTATTTACATAAAAAAACTCCGTATTTTAAAAGAAAATTTTGAAAGTTTTCAAGTTTTAGGTTATAATTGCAGTTGTATCCCGGTATTATACTACAAAGAATTTAATTTTTTCATTTTAATTATTAAGAAATGCTGAAGAGAAGTATTACTTGTAAAATGTCAGAAAATTACCAAAATTGAATGAAGACGACATGGGGATTAGGTGCAGCATGTCCCTTGACACCCTCCGGCATACTCCGGCCACCCTTCAGATATTTTTCAACATTGAGCATTGCAGAATGAAAATAAAATTCATTCATGAACATTTACATCGTTCAAATATTATTGACACATTATTGTTTATTCAAATTATGATAATAAGTGGATCACTTACCATCAATTGATGACCAGACGCAAAATGACGACAATCAATCGGTTTACAGTGTTACGAGCAGCTGATGCATAAAGCCTTAACGGTCGCCGGGATTGTGATAAAAACGGCTCTGATGGCTGCGACATCACAGTACTCTTGCGCGTGAAAATAATTCTAAAGGCTGTGATCACAGTGGCGGCTGGCGTAAAAATCCGAACTGTGATTCACGCGCATGATCGTCGTGAAGCACTCGCGTGGTCACCGTGAACACGTCACTTTCACATATTCTCAAGAATTTTGTAGCACTTTTTTCCCGTCGCGCGCATCAGCACCGTGAGTCGCGATGACCACAGCTGTTTTTTTCTCTCCGTTTAGGTGTGACGACTATACGACGCGTCTCGCTCGTCTCGCTCAGCTGCTGTGACGTCGCAATTCTTTGAAATTAGCTATAGCTGTTCAGAGGTCTAAAAGCTAGACCTTGAGGGCTAAAGCAAGCCTTATTGCCTTCTTCTTTTAAACCCAAATCTTGCTGCCTTAGGTCGAATACCAAATGGTGCTTCTTTTAAATACAAAAGACTAAGGGTTTGCCATAATTGTGTTTTATTTTTAATGAAGACTCTTAATGGCTATTTTTAAGACATAATTATTGCTAAATTCTAGACATAAGCTTAATTTAAGAGAAAAATAAAAACAAGACCATCATAGAAGTAAGACTTTCTTTTTTGTAACCTCAAGCATATAAAATCGTAATTAAGAAGCGTGTATATTAAATTTCATTTACATTCACGATAATATTTCAGACGATTTTAGTTTACTACATAATTTTGATACTTTTCTTTGAATGTTTAATACATTTCCATTTGTTTAAAAAATCTTTATTTGCTCAAGCAGTTTTTTTCGATAACTAAAAGAATGAAATAAAATAGAACACATGCAACATTTAGAAATGTTGAAAATAAACAATAAATAGTTGTTTAAATAATTACATAATGTTTTTAGAATCATGTACCACGCCAAACAATTAAAAAATACGGTGAACCCTAGAGATAGGGTCACCTGACATAGTTCTTCCGACAATCGACGCCGCGCCGCAACTGAGTATACAAGGAGTTGCGCGGGGTGAGCGGCGGTTGCTCAAGCGTGAAAAAACAAAAGCGTTTTCTACGATACGGCCCTCTATCTGAGTAATTCCCCACCTTCTCCAGCCCCAAAATCGATCCAGCCTCAGAATTTCAGTATATTGCATTTAAATCATAAAATACGATAATTTTCTATATTTTTTGGGAATAAATAATTGTTTAAATAATTTACATTTGTTTAAACAATTAAATTTTTTTAAGTCATCGTAAATATTCAAATTTTCCATTAGTAATTATTTGGATGAAAAAGACGACGAAAATTGCTAAAAACTAACAATAATACGTACTCGTAAAAATGTAGTTTTTTCATTTTTGTGTCATTTTTTGGGCGCTGCAGGCAGGCTGAGGGTGAGTTGGAAATAAAAATTCTTAGTGTGGTTTTATTTCGCAGACACTCCTCTTCGATCTTCGTGGCACGTGTTAATATTCGAATTTCGAAAAAAGATCAAATACGGATTTTCTCTCTCCGGAAATGGAAACTGGGGGGGGGGTCTTGCCCTCTAGTATTTCTTGGGCATATAATTGCTCTGAATTTACTTAATTGCTCTGAATTTACAAAATCGAAAATAAAACTAGGTTGAATAACTTTAATTGTTTTTCTCAAAAAAATCTCTGAATGCCGAAGTATGTCTAATTGTACATGGCGTCCTGGACATGATCTGATAAATTTTTGTTTGCATCGTTCAAAGTTTGTTTTTAATCAAATAAATGAATGCATCGCTACAAAGTTAATTAAAGTTCGTAGACATTTCTTTGCCGCCCTTGCTATATTTGGTGTCCTGGAAGGGAACCCTGATAACAATATTTTTTAATGTTTCGAAGACCATGCTTTTTAATTAAATTACATATGAAAGTTAGGTTTTTCGTAAATCTTCGTTACACCATACACATAGGCATCATACACTACTATCGGCGAGAAGATGATAGGCATCTGTCTTTGAAGCTTAACAACTCAGCCAAAAAGATTCTAGGGCATTAATGAAATATTCATATGAAAGCTAAAAGTATTCTACATAAATGAGCTTGAAAACGTTTATGTACAAAAAATTTTGTTCTTTGCAAACTGAAAAATGTAAAAAAGTAAGGATTTTCGGGTATATTTAAGAGCAGTCAAGTTTAGAGCATTATTTCTTATACAAGGAGCAATGGGAAATATTTGAAAAAGTTCATTAGGATGAGGAAAACTGCTGTGAACCGATTGCAGTTGAGAAATTTAAGAAATAAAAATTGTTGCTTACAAGTACAAAAATGTCCTTGTGTGGCACCTGGCCACAGATCGAAGAAAGGCAACAATTTTTATTGTTTCTCAAATTTCTCAATTGTAATTGGTTCAAAACAGTTTTCCGTATACTCATTTTTTTTTTTTTTTTTTGATTTTTTTCATTATCCCTTGTATAAGAAATAATGCTCTAAACTTGATAGTTCCTAAATATAACAGAAAATCCTTACTTTTTTTACATTTTTTAGTCTGCAAGCACACGAATTTCTTCACATAAACGTCTTGAAGGTCATTTACGTATAATACTCTTAGCTTTCATACGACCAGTTTACTATTGCGCTAACATTTTTTTTTGGCTGAATTGTTAAGTTTCAAAGGCAGATGCCTATCATGTTCTCGCCGGTAGTAAGAGATATTTTTCATCACGCTTGCTATATTTGGTGTCCTGGAATGGAACAGTGATAACAATAAATTTGAGTTTTTACTCAAACATATTTTAAAGCCTATGGTTATTAATAAATTACATGAAAGTTACGTTTTTTAAACTTCTTCTTGCAAAACTCTTCTTGAGACAAGCCCACTATCAGTTTCATCATTCCTATGTATTAGTTCTATTACGATCGCTTGAGGCTTTACATAAGATGTCAGTAGAATAGGACCACTATGGGGAATTTGGAGTAGGGGTAGGGGAAGGAGCCTGTACTATGGGGAATTTAGAGTGGGGG
>NC_046663.1:128750992-128755085 GCF_010883055.1 Belonocnema kinseyi
AGGGAAATACGGAGCGGGGGTTCGCCATGACAGATATTATGGGAAATTTGGAGTGGGGGAAAATCCGCCATGATATGTACTATAGAAAATTTATAGTGGAGGAATCCGCCATGACAAACGCTATGGGAAATTAGGGTGGAGGGTCATTAGTAAAAATTTAAGAGTTAACCTAACCTAAAAATACACAGAAATCACTATTGCGAATGCCACAAGTATTAGCACTCATTCAGTACGAAAAATTTGAATATAAAAATTGATTATTTCTAAAAATCGCAAGTAAATATTATTTTATACCAATAATGAATAAAGATAAATAAATTTTCCTAATTCTGCTAAAACTAAACTACATAAATAAGATAATATTATGTGAAATTTTCGCTGGGGACAGGTCATAGAAAGGAAAATCATAGTTTTTATTTTCAGCTAAATTTATTCCGTAAAATGTTTATTTTGATTCATACTTTTTTAACAATAAAAAGTGGTATAGTTTGAGTAGATGTAATCAAAAACTCACAATAAATAAAATAATTCTGTTAGTGAGTATTTCACTTTTGCTGCAGCATAGGATGTGAACATACAGGTTATTTTCAAAAACACTAAATGAATGTATAAATCAACAAATGATTTTGGTAGTTATTGTTTAATTTACTCGCTGAAATATTCGAATTTAACAGCAATAATCTGACGCATAATCATTTCGCTAGGAGACTGAACTTTCGCTTTCAAAATGTATATTTATGTGTCTAAGCTATTAGAAGATTTTAAAACTTTTAGACATCCGTAGCTTGCCTTTTTATCTGTCGTAAACATTCATTGGCGCAAACAAAAATTTGCTTTAATCCTTGAAAGGACATTAAAGACGATTGCCTTGCTGCCGTTGAAAGTGCTGAAGACAATGCTGAATTTCCCCAATTCCACAGGTTTCAGGTACCTGTATCCAGTCTCAAAGAAGGCTGACATATAGTCAATGCTATTTAACAAGCATGCCCAAGATGTCGAGTCGAGGAGCGGGTACCTCAGGTAAGCGACGTTTCAATGCAGACCGTACACTTGCTATGTCCATTAAGGCTGTATATGAATCCTTGGCTGCAATGGCTTGGATATCAGTAGTAGCAGCGTGAGTTGGTTTATTCCCAGACATTTTGCGGCAATTGGTCTCAAGATTGAAACTATACTGAATGCTGTGTAGAGTTCTCACCCGCTTTTATACATACTTAGACCTTTGTCTATCCCCACCATATGGGGCAAAGACACATACCGGATGAACCGGTTTCTCCCACTAGTCCAAAGAATTCTCGTTGGAAATCTATAAAAGCCTGTTACAAAAGTCGTAAAAAATGACATATTGTTCTATGATCTTTGTTTATTCCAGGAAAACCTCTCTAAAAAGTTTAGCAAAGATTTTTTTAAATGCTTCGTAAAATACCTAAGTTTGCTCTTCTTAAGTGAAAAGGGGCCATGTAACTGTTACTAAAAGGGTAAATTTGTGTACATTTACCAAGAAGAGCATACTTAAAAATGTAATAAATAATCAAGCATGCCTACGATAAAAAAAATGTTCCTTTACAATCGTGGGATATCCGCCATGACAGGTACTATGGGAAATTTGGAGTGGGGGTGCGCCGCGACAGGTACTCTGAAGAATGCCGAGTGGGGGTTGACCTATACCCTAGAAAATTACCAAAATTTTTTTGAATTTCAAAATTTTACTAATTTTCAAAAACTTTATCAACTGAAACAATTTTCAGAATTTTACTAATTTTCAAAAACTTTATCAACTAAAGCCATTTTCAAAATTTTACCATTATTCAATTTTTAAAATTTCAAAAATTTTACGAATTTTCAAAAACTTTATCAACTTTACTAAATTTGAAAATTTTCCTATTTTTCACTTTTTTCTAATTTAAAAATTTTCAAAATTTTACTGATTTTCAAAAATTTAATCAACTTTACTATTTTTCAAAATTTTATTATTTTCTCATTTTTTTTTTGAATTTTAAAATTTTACTAATTTTCAAAAACTTTATCAACTTTACTGATTTTCAAAATTTTACCTATTTCAAGAATTGTCCAAATTATTTTGGGGGTTTGTTCTGTACTCTAGGAACTTAGCAAAATTTTAAAAAAATTCGAATTTCAAAATTCTACTTGTTTTCCAAAACTTTATCAAATTTTCAAAAATTTTCCAATCTCACTGATTTTCAAAAGTTTACTAATTTTGAACATTTTATTATTTTTAGAAATTTAAATCACTTTAAAAGGATAGAGAAACTATTCGAAAAATTTACAAACATATGCACGGAGAAACTCTTGATCGTAAAATTTAGCATTATAATATTGATATTTACAAAAGTTCGATGGCAATCTTGGATATAGCCAAAAAATTGAATTATTGCCGCAGCCATAGGAAGAAATAGATTTTCCATTTCATCTATAAATATACTAAAAACCTAATAATTGTCATTCAAAGTTAGAAAAATTCATATTTTTGATAGCAGATTGAAGTTGAAAAATGTGATATTCGCAAATTAAATGATAAAACCGTAGTTGCAATAACTAGCATTTAAGATAATATAAGTTGCAAAACAGGAAAAAAAAATTTACCATTTTCAATGGGAAGCTGCAATGTAAGAAAAACAATTGAATGCAGTGCTTCGCGATTCAGTACCAAATGATGTCATTACACGCGCCGAATTTCATGAGGATGATAAAATTCCTAAACCTTATAATTTGTTTTATCACAGGGAAATATCTCCGTTCTGCTGCCCCGGAGACCCAGGTTCAATTCCCGCCAGGACTGATATATTCTAACAAGGCTTTTTCTCTTTCAGCTTAGAATAAAATTTAAATATCTGATTGTATGTTTAATGTATAAAATTTATAGGGCGTGAAGTGAATGCGAATTTATTTTTATTTCGCTCTTTCGACCATAGAAGTTTTTCCTATTTTCTATGGGAAAAATTAGAAATATGTAGAATGAACATCGACAGAATGTTTTTACTATTGTGTTTTGTAAACTTCACAGTCTGTCTTAGGGATGGTAGTAAGTTTCTATTGGTATAAGTGTAATTTTTTAATTATTTATTTACTTTTTCAATAGACATAATAACTTCAGAGCCTAATATTCACAATAGTAATTCTTGCAGTAGTGACTCTATATCCTGGATTGCTATTGTCGTATTGTAAAAATAAATATTATACCATCAAGTTTTATAACTGAAAGTTTCTCCGTGTGATTAGTATTAAACATCATTCTAAAAGCGTAAACGAGTACTTTACTATATAATTGATTTAACACTTTATAAAAGGAAACTTCTTGCCACCTGATATCAAATCCTTATATCTTAAGCAAACACGTTAAGAAAATGAATGAAATAACCATTTTTACTTCTTTTCCAGTCTACTACAAAGATTACCGAACATTATTTTCTACATGTAAATAATGTCGTACTGCTTCAACTTAGTTCTTCTTTCAAAATTCAAAATGTATCTGCTTTAACCCATATTATTCCAAAAAACATTTCCAAATGAAGAACAATGTGAAAAATGTCACAAAATTTAATAAACAGAAACTAAAAAATTTTTTCGAGCAGAAACTATTATTAAGAGGACATTTTTGCATAAAATAAATGTTTTCCTTATTGATCCTAAAATTGAATCTAGTTTCTATAACATTAATATTTCACTAGAGTGACAACATTTTCAAAAAGAAAATTATTTTCAAACATATTTTCTCATGTCAACAATGCTCAAATGAAAATTTCGTTTGTAAATTTTAGCTCAAATAAAAAGCGCAAATGTTTCCCCGAATACCAGTCTGGAAAATGTTCAACTCAAAACTAAACATTATGTTTCCAAAAAAAATGTTTGAACTGAGATTATTTATAGTAGAGGAATATTACTACACAAATAAAATTTCGTTTTGTCATTTTACAGAATACTTTAGAATAAAAAATTAGAATATAAATTCTACATTTTACAAGAAGACCTCCCCCTATACAGTCTGTCAAGTTAAAGCGTGGGTGGCTTTACTCGCAGTCGGTAAGGTGTATCGACATGATTTTGGTGTCAAAATATTAAGAAGAGCTCCCTC
>NC_046663.1:128755185-128757416 GCF_010883055.1 Belonocnema kinseyi
AGTTTCTCCGTGTGATTAGTATTAAACATCATTCTAAAAGCGTAAACGAGTACTTTACTATATAATTGATTTAACACTTTATAAAAGGAAACTTCTTGCCACTTGATATCAAATCCTTATATCTTAAGCAAACACGTTAAAAAAATGAATGAAATAACCATTTTTACTTCTTTTCCAGTCTACTACAAAGATTACCGAACATTATTTTCTACATGTAAATAATGTCGTACTGCTTCAACTTAGTTCTTCTTTCAAAATTCAAAATGTATCTGCTTTAACCCATATTATTCCCCAAAAATTTCCAAATAAAGATCAATGTGAAAAATGTCACAAAATTTAATATACAGAAACTGAAAAAATTTTTCGAGCATAAACTCTTATCAAGAGGACACTTTTGCATAAAGTAAATGTTTTCCTTATTGATCCTAAAATTGAATCTAGTTTCTATAACATTAATATTTCACTAGAGTGACAACATTTTCAAAGAAGAAAATAATTTTCAAACATATTTTCTTATGTCAACAATGTGCAAATGAAAAATTCGTTTGTAAATTTTAGCTCAAATAAAAAGCGCAAATGTTTCCCCGAATACAAGGCTGGAGAATGTTCAACTCAAAACTAAACATTATGTTTCCAAAAAAAATGTTTGAACTGAGATTATTTGTAGCAGAGGAATTTACTACACAAATGAAATTTCGTTGTATTATTTTACAGAATATTTTAGAATAAAAACTAGAATATGAATTCTACATTTTACAAGAAGACCTCACCCTATATCAATCCAGAAAAACTTTGAATGAAGAACAATATTTTTAAACTTGTCACAAACAAACAAAATTATTCCGAAAATAAAAAAAAATCTGGCTCGTTACAACTAAAAAATAATTTTTTCGTGATACCCAGAACATTTTACAAATTTCTGTATTGTCAATTGTGAATCGAATAAATAAATCGATGTAGTTTTTCTTGATGAAAACGTGAAATGTGTAGAAAAGGTACATAAACGAAAATTATTCTTAAAAATTTTCTATGCTTTTTCCGTTGTTAAAATTTTATTTTTACCGTTGATAAAAATGTTCAGCTAAAAAAAATATGAATAAAAAATATTAGGAATATCGTATCTAGTCGAGTAGGTTTTCTCATTTCTGGATGAAAACGTGAATCGTAGAGAAAATTCCCATAATGGGAAATTATTCATAGAAACTTTACATTCCCTTTGCATATCTGTGTATGAAGAATATAAAGATAATACGAAAAACGTTTCAAAATTCCATAATTTTTAATGTTTTCGAAACCATAGGCGAGAGAAGTTTTTCTATAAATTTAAAAAAAAATTTCAAACAAAATAAATATTGTTGAATTTATTTACTCCAAAACTAGATTAGTATACTCTCACTTGGACATGTGAACCATTTTATATTTATTAAAAAACACATTTAAATCATTCGGCTTATCCATCTTTTTCAAGTTAAAAGAATGTTATACTAATCTGTGTATAAAGTGATTTGAATAACTGTAGAATTTATTTGAAAAAAGAACAAATTATATCACAAAGAATTCTATACTGAAAGACGAACCTCCAAATACACTCTCTTAAAATTAAGTAGTATTATTTCACTTGTAGAAACAGCTAGAAGTGTTTTACGTTTTCATCAAGAAAACCTACACGAGTAGATACGCTGTTCCTGATATATCTGATTTATATTTTTTGAAAGTTTTACATTTTTATAGAAAGCAAGAAAAAATTGTTAATAATGTCAACAGTAATGTAAAATTTCTAAGAATAATTTCAATTTAGAGCAATTTTTACCACGTTTCAGATTTTCAAACAGAAAGCTTAGACGAATAAATACGATACTCCTAATATTTTTTACTTATATTTTGTTAAGGTTTCTCATTTTTTATAAAAGAGTAATTTTCAATTAGGGAAATTTTCTTCATGTAAGACAAATGTATTATCGATTTATTTATTCGATTCACAATTGACAATACAGAGATTTGTAAAATTTTCTGGGTATCATGAAAAAATCATTTTTTAGTAGTAACAAGCCAGAATTTTTATTATTTTCGGAATAATTTTGTTTGTTTGTAGCAAGTTTAAAAATATTGTTCTTCATTCAAAGTTTTTCTTGATTGATACAGTCTGTCAAGTTAAAGCGTGGGTGGCTTTACTCGCAGTCGGTAAGGTGTATCGACATGATTTTGGTGTCAAAATATTAAGAAGAGCTCCC
>NC_046663.1:128757516-128760740 GCF_010883055.1 Belonocnema kinseyi
TAAATAAATAATTAAAAAATTACACTTATACCAATAGAAACTTACTACCATCCCTAAGACAGACTGTGAAGTTTACAAAACACAATAGTAAAAACATTCTGTTGATATTCATCTACCCATTTCTAATTTTTCCCATAGAAAATAGGAAAAACTTCTATGGTCGAAAGAGCTAAATAAAAATAAATTCGCATTCACTTCACGCCCTATAAATTTTATACATTAAACATACAATCAGATATTTATATTTTATTCTAAACTGAAAGAGAAAAAGCCTTGTTAGAATATATCAGTCCTGGTGGGAATTGAACACAGGTCTCCGGGGCAGCAGAATGGAGATATTTCCCTGTGATAAAACAAATTATAAGGTTTAGGAATTTTATCATCCTCATGAAATTCGGCGCGTGTAATGACGTCATTTGGTACTGAATCGCGAAGCACTACATTCAATTGTTTTTTTTTCATTGCAGCTTCCCATTGAAAATGGTCATTTTTCTTTCCTGTTTTGCAACTTATGTTATCTTAAATGCTAGTTATTGCAACTACGGTTTTATCATTTAATTTGTGAATATCACATTTTTCAACTTGAATCTGCTATCCAAAATATGAATTTTTCTAACTATGAATGGCAATTATTAGGTTTGTAGTATATTTATAAATGAAATGGAAAATGTATTTCTTCCTATGGCTGCGGCAATAATACAATTTTTTGGCTATATCCAAGATTACTATCGAACTTTTGTAAATTTCAATATTCTAATGCTAAATTTTACGATCACGAGTTTCTCCGTGCATATGCTTGTAAATTTTTCGAATAGTTTATCTGTCCTTTTAAAGTGATTAAAATTTAAAAAAATAATAAAATGTTCAAAATTAGTAAAATTTTGAAAATCAGTGAGATTGGAAAATTTTTGAAAATTTGATAAAGTTTTGGAAAAAAAGTAAAATTTTGAAATTCCAAAAAAAAATGAGAAAATAATAAAATTTTGAAAAATAGTAAAGTTGATTAAATTTCCGAAAATCAGTAAAATTTTGAAAATTTTTATATTAAAAAAAAGTGAAAAATAGGAAAATTTTTCAAATTTAGTAAAGTTAATAAAGTTTTTGAAAATTGTTGAAATTTTGAAATTAAAAAATGGTAAAATGTTGAAAATTATTTTAGTTGATCAAGTTTTTGAATAATAGTAAAAGTTTGAAATTAAAAATGGTAAAATTTGAAAAATTAGTAAAGTTGATAAAGTTTTTGAAAATCAGTACAATTTTGAAATTGAAAAAAATTGATGGATATGAAAATTTCCAAAATTAATAAAGTTGATAAAGTTTTTGAAAATTTGTAAAATTTGTGAAATTTTGAAAATTGAATAATAGTAAAATTTTGAAAATTACTTTAGTTGATAAAGTTTTTGAAAATTAGTAAATTTCTGAAAATTGTATCAGTTGATAAAGTTTTTGAAAATTAGTAAAATCTTAAAATTCAAAAAAATTTTGAAAATTTTGGTAATTTTCTAGAGTATAGGTCAACCCCCACTCGGCTTTCTTCAGATTACCTGTCGTGCTTGATTATCTATTACATTTTTAGGTATGCTCTTCTTGGTAAAAAGTACATAAATGCCCTTTTAGTGACAGTTACATGGCACCTTTTCACTGAAGAAGAGCAAACTTAGGTATTTTACAAAGAATTAAAAAAAGTCTTTGTTAAAATTTTTAGAGAGGTTTTTCTGGAATAAATAAAGATCACAGAACACTATGTAATTTTTTACGATTTTTGTGACAGGCTTTTAAAGTTTTCCAACGAGAATTCTTTGGACTAGTGGGAGAAACCGGTTCATCCGGTATGTGTCTTTGCCCCATATGGTGAAGATAGACAAAGGTCCAAGTATGTAGAAAAACGGGTGAGAACTCTACACAGCATTCAGTATAGTTTCAATCTTGAGACCAATTGCCGCAAAATGTCTGAGAACAAACCAACTCACGCTGCTACTGCTGATATCCAAGCCATTGCAGCCAAGGATTCATATACAGCCTCAATGGACATAGCAAGTGTACGGTCTGCATTGAAATGTCGCTTACCTGAGGTACCTGCTCCTCGACTCGACATCTTGGGCATGCTTGTTAAATAGCATTGACTATATATCAGCCTTTTTTGAGACTGGATACGGGTACCTGAAACCTGGGGAATTGGGGAAATTCAGCATTGTCTTCAGCACTTCCAACGGCAGCAAGGCAATCGTCTTTAATGTCCCTGGAGATAAAGAGGAAACCACAACGGGAGTCGGGGTAAAAAAATGGCCCAAAGAGTATAGACCAACTATAGTGATGCAAAAAACTACTTTTCAAGGATTAAAGCAAATTTTTGTTTGTGCCCATGAATGTTTACGACAGATAAAAAGGCAAGCTACGGATGTCGAAAAGTTTTTAAATCTTCTAATAGTTTAGACACATGAATAGACATTTTGAAAGCGAAAGTTCAGTCTCCTAACGAAATGATTAATTGTCAGATTATTGCTGTTAAATTCGAATATTTCAGCGAGTAAATTAAACAACAATTACCAAAATCATTTGTTGATTTATACATTCATTTTTTTTAAATAACCAATATGTTTACATCCTATGCTGCAGCAAAAGTGAAATACTCACTAACAGAATTATTTTATTTATTGTGAGTTTTTGATTACATCTACTCAAACTATACCACTTTTTATTGTTAAAGAAGTATGAATCAAAATAAACATTTTACGAAATAAATTTAGCTGAAAATAAAAACTATGATTTTCCTTTCTATGACCTGTCCCCAGCGAAAATTTCACGTAATATTATCTTATTTATGTAGTTTAGTTTTAGCAGAATTAGGACAATTTATTTATCTTTATTCATTATTGGTATAAAATAATATTTACTTGCGATTTTTAGAAATAATCAATTGTTATATTCAAATTTTTCGTACTGAATGAGTGCTAATACTTGTGGCATTCGCAATAGTGATTTATGTGTATTTTTAGGTTATGTTAACTCTTAAATTTATGCTAATGACCCTCTACTCTAATTTCCCATAGCGTCTGTCATGGCAGATTCGCCCACTACAAATTTCCTATAGTACATGTCATGGAGGATTTCCCCCCAATCCAAACTTCCTATAATATCTGTCATGGTGAAACCCCCTCCACTCCAAATTTCCCATAATATCTGTCATGGCGGAGCCCCCGCTCCAAATTTCCCCTAATATGTGT
>NC_046663.1:128760840-128763188 GCF_010883055.1 Belonocnema kinseyi
TCCAAATTCCCCATAGTACAGACTCCTCCCCCTTCCCTCACTCCAAATTCCCCATAGTACAGGCTCCTACCCCCACTCCAAATCCCCCATAGTGGTTGTATTCTACTGATGTCGCTTCGTTAGTACCGCTTTGAGAGAAATTTGCGATTATTAAACAATTCAAAAATATTTTCGGTCTTATATTTATTAGCACTACCCTTCTAAAGATGGATAAATTAGACATTGCTAAAAAGTTCAAGAATTTACAAGAAAATCTTACGAACAAAGACGGAAATCGCTCAGGTATAGTAGGCGCAGATTTTTGTGATGAACTTATTGCGTTAAAACATAAGGGCAAATGTAATTCTAACGTACATACTAAAAGAAAACTTGCATCTCGTATTTCCAAACATGTTTAGAACATACCGAATTTTAAGCATTTTGCATGTAGCTGCCGCAAGTGTGGAACAATCCTTTTTAAAATTAAAAATAAAAAACTTGCGAATAGCAATGGTAGAAAAGAAACTGTCAAAGATGACTATAATATCGACTGAGCGAGTGATTATGAATTTATTTGATGTGTCTGAACTGTTTGAAGAATTTGCCTAGATTAAAGCAAGGCGAGAAAATTTCTTTTGAATCTTTAGAATATGTAAATAATGTGTATAATAATAATTTTAATCATTTTAGTCATGTTTAAATGAAAATAGAGTATAAGTATATAGAAAATGTATTTTAAAAAAAAATTTTTAAGAAAAGGGCGATCAGAACACTCTAGCCACAGACTGCTCCTGACCTTAAAATCTCAATACTAACTGCCATCGCATTTTACATCAGCAGTGGAATTTGATGACACTAAGTCACGTTTTTCTTCAAATGCTGGGGTCAGAATAAAAAAACACCTTATACAAAAAATCAATTATAACTAAATAACACTAATTTAAAACTAGAAATACTGCATTCTTAGACTGACCTCAGTCAGAAGCAGATCAGTACCGTTGAACTGCTTGCACTTCACTTTCACGACAAAATCAGCTTCATAGAATGGATAAGCTTCCAAACTTTTATATGCTTTCACTTGTTTTGCGGTGTGAAAATTGTGAGATTGAATAAAATGTGACACTATATCCACTATAGTGAACGAGGGCACTTAACTCACGTTAAAAAAAATGTATATCTAAGAGCATACGGATTAAAGTTTTAAATTTTTCAATTTTTTTATGTATCGGGTCTTGACATCTCCCGACAATTTTGCCAAATATTCAATCTGCCTTTCAAAAAAACCAAAACAATTTTTTTAAAACTCCGGCAATACATGCAAACTATAGAGGTATACAGGCACTGTTATTCCATCAGAGGTACGGCCATTTTTAATTTTTATGACTTAATGAGAATGCTCTATGACTGTTTTTCCTTAGACATGCGCATTAACTTTTTCGTACAGTAAGGTCGCTGCGGGCTGTTGCCATTACGTTACTATTCTGACAGGGAAACGAGACAAACAAGCTTCCCCAGTAAAGTACGGCGATTATGCCGCAACCTGACAGAAAAATAACATACAAGCGTAGGGTTGTTTCGCGATTTTACTAGGCAGTCTGATAAGTCCCTGAAAAATGAAACACGGAGACGTTTTTTTGGCCAAAGTCGGTTTTATTTCTCAACATACTCCCCTTTTAGGTCGATACAGCGAGTCCAACGATTTCCTAACTCTTTGATACCGTCCGAAAAGTACTCGATTGGAAGGTCTCCAAAATACGCCTCCGTTTCAGCTATGAGCTCCTCATTTGAGTAAAAACGCTTACCGGTGAGCCATCTCTTCAGGTTAGGGAACAAGTAATAGTCGCTGGGGGCCAGGTCTGGTGAATACGGTGGCTGAGGAACCAATTCGAAGCCGATTTTATGCAATTTTGCTTGTGCAACTAATCATGAATGAACAGGCGCATTGTCGTGATGATAAAGCGGTTTTTTCTTCTTCAAATACGGTCGTCTTTCGGCGATTTCGATTTTCAATCGGTCCAATAATGATGAATAGTATGCTCCGGCTATGGTTTTACCTTTTTCAAGATAGTCCACGAATATTATGCCATGTGCATCCCAAAATACGGAGGCCATAACCTTTCGGACCCATTGTTGCGTTTTTGGACGCTTCGGAGCACTTTGGCCCGGTGGAACCCACTGTTTTGCCTGTTGCGTTGACTCAGGAGTGTAGTAGTGGATCCAGGTTTCATCCATAGATATGAATCGGCGCAAAAACTCGGTCGGCTTACGCGCCCATCGCGCGCAGAGCTTCTTCATGCCCAAAACTGAATGCACGATATTGCCCACACGTTCCAATGATATGCCTACAGCATTAGCTACCTCTCTCAATT
>NC_046663.1:128763288-128773875 GCF_010883055.1 Belonocnema kinseyi
TCGGATATCGTTTTCTTGCGAAGATAGTAGTGTTTGATCAAAACTCGAAACTCAGATTTTTCCATATTAAAAAAAAACTCGGAGGTTAGTCGCTTCTCAGTGTTTTAACTTGTAAATGCGTAAACATAAATGGCTGAAGTTTTGACAGGCGTCATTTGAAGGATCAGGCTCGACGAAAATGGTTCACATTAGTGAATACTAATGCCATCTCATAGAATTTTCAGGTACTTATCAGACTGCCTAGTAAATAAAATAATTTTTTAATACATAATTATAATCCAAACCAAAGGTGCGTTATAATTTCTTTTCTTTTCAGTCGTTCAACAACAACAAAATTGTTAAAAATTGAAGTCTTTTATGATGATGTGGCTTTAATGAAAACTAACGAAACTTATATGATAAAGAGATTAGGCCACAGGCTGATGTCAATTCTGACTATTTTAATTTGATTGCTTTATTTGTTAAATTTTAGTACATAAAAAAAGATATCCTGATATAATATATGGATTAAAAGTCAGTAGAACATAGAAGAAAAACAGCAAGTACAATTATAAACACATTTTAAAATCATGCATATTTACTAATTGTTCAGTAAACATGACTACATTTAAGTAGGGGAAAGGGTTTGGTTGTGGAAAGCTAGAGACCTTAGCTAACTACTAATAAAGGAACTAAACCGATTCCGTCGAATAGAATTTTTTTTTTAATTTTGTGAAGTGGTCGTTTTTGACCAAATCTTTTTTTTTTTTGCTTTGGTTGTGAGCATCCTTGGAAAATTCGCCAAAAATGGGGAAATATGAAGAAAAACCACCACGAATATAAAAAAAGTATGATTATTTATTTTGAAAGCCTGAATTAACATTATTCTTCATCTGAAGTACAATGCTGGCATGTGAAGTAGCTAGCGCGCATGACAGCACACTTTAGATGGACTGGCCGATCGCATTCGGTGCTCACAACTAAATTTGACAGGCATCTTGCGAAGTGATGAAAAAAATGTGTGGTGTCAACATATTGGTTGTAATCGATATTGAATCACGAAGTACAATAAATTTACAGAATAAATATGCATTGCACTCATTTTCTCGATTGATTCACTTTGATTTATAACACTATTAACCATATCCACGTATACTGGTGTGAATCTGCACCAACAAAATTTTCAAGTTTCTGGCATCTTCCCGTGTGGAAATAATTCTTAGCGCTATACTGTTCCACCCTAGACCGCCACGAGTCTAAACTGTCGTTATCTCGAGAAACTATGCTGGGGCACTGCGCAAATGTAACGCTCCAATCGACTAGCCGCTATCTACAACAGCGGTACTGCCGCGTTCTAGTGAATCTAGTAAAATCTAGTAGATCTATATGCGACCTAGATTGCAAATTTAATACTTATTTTTATAATTAAATCATTCCGGACATAAAATCACTACGAGCTACATTGAGAATATTAACAAATTTCAGATTTCTGTAAGAAAAATGGATTATAGCTCGTATGTGCTTTTTTACAGAATGTTTCCAAATGTTATTAATAAAAAAGAAAATGTCGATTGTGAATGTTTTGGAAATAGGAGCTAACCTCAAAATTGAATTCTCATTTTACTCCATAAATATTATAATTGCATATTTTTTAAATCATTAGAGCTTATTCCTGCATTGAATCAAATTTTTATTCGAAGTGAAAAATTGTTTAATTTCAATAGCTTTTATGTGAGACGTTTTTCTTCAAATGCTAGGGTCAGAATAAAAAAACGCCTTATACAAAAACTATTGGAATTAGCCAATATTCTACTCCAAATAAAGATTTAATTGAAAAGAGGACTAAGCCCTGATTATCTAGAAAATATGTAATTCTAATATTTATGGAGTAAAATGAGAAAATCCAGTTTTGAGGTTGTGTCTTGATTCCAACGCCCTTACATCGAAAAAGGTTCTGGAAAACTACAAGCCTCGTGATCGCGAAACGAAAAGTATTCACACTGAATGGCGGCATGTCAAACATCTGATTCTTGCAATCCGGTTCCGGTCATTGCTGCCAACTTTTTTGGTAGCAGTTTTGAAATTGCATTGCATGATGAAAGTGGAGTGCTGTTGGTAGCACTGCATAATATTTGAGGTTAGGAAATATGTCATTTTATTATAGATGAGTACTGGATACATGTCATACGAGAAGGAAAATTACTTTCCTAGAAAACCTAACGATAAAATGTCTTTATTCAGCAATAATTTTTTAGATTAGCTTTGTCTTTCATTCAATAGTTTACCAATAAACAATGTATAGTGCACTGCAATAAATGTAATTTGTTATCTTTTATTAATTAGTTTTTAAATGACGCCTTCTTTTTCAAAGTCCAAATAGAAGTACTTCCTAGCACCAAACTAGATTTTAAACGAAATTATTATTTTAATGTGATGTAAAATTCTGGCTAGCGACATTAGTGAGTCTACATAGAACTGCGTGATGGATTTTTCTATCTAGTAGGTATAGATAGCGCCAATCTAATTCGGCGTGAACAGGCAGCCACGAATAATCCAGTAGTAGCGCTAGAATAATTCCAGTCTACCAGGAATTATTTCCACACGGTTTCCGCTTTCACTTGTCCGAGGTATACCAACACTACGACAAATATGCGGTACCTCTCTAGCATCTATTGTCGTTAAGGCTTCGTTCATTTGTGGCTTGGCTGCCGAAGTGCAGGTACTTAACTTCAATTGAGTGCATATTTGCACATGTGTTCCTTGTGCATGTGCAGCATTATTGTCTACTCCAAAATATAAAAGTAGTGAATTTTGCTGTTGGGCACGTAGATTTCTATTGAAAGTAAGTAAAAATAATCTTTCTTACAATAATTAGATTTGAATATATTTATTCAAATAAATTGCAAAGAAAACATTTTTTCGCAATCGATAACGGCCATAAATAAATTTTATTTTGCTCAAATTTGTGTACATTTTCGTAATTGATTTCTAATAATAATAAATTTACAATTATTATTCAATAATTAATGTTTTAGAATGAGTGCCCGGGTTTATAATCTCTGAAGTGCGAAAGATGTGGCAGCATCTCTGTCGGATTCTGAAGAGGAACATTTTTCCGAGGACAGTGACGATGGAAGTTTATTTAGAGTATCTGATAATCCAGGTAAGTTTATGAATAAATAGATAATTTAATGATTTTTTATACACCATATTTTGACCGGCTTTATATCAAGTTCAATGTTCCTGGGCTCATTTTGAAGCTATTTTTACCGTATCACAACAGCTTATAAGCATGAATCTTAACAAATTTCTTATCACATTGTAAAAACTGGAAGTTGTAACAAAAAAGTTGGAAAAATTGCAATATTCTTTGTGGTAAGAAAAATGTTTTTGTAAAATACATAAAACATGTAATCAAAAAGTTTCTATGAAATTCCATCACAATATGTATTTATTCAATTTTTACTCTAATACCATATGTCGACTGATAAAATGTTTTCAAATTCTTCATGAGGTGCCCGAACTGCCTGCACAGAATTTGTGACAAAGGAAAAATACTTAATATAATTATATTACTTTTATGTATTTCTTTCTTTAAAAAACAATGTTTTAGCTAATAAATGATGTTGGTTTCATTGAATTTTATTATAATGAAAAAAATACGATTTTTCAAAGGGAAAAATCATTTTTTCAAACACATACTTTGTTTCAAAAAATTTATTTGCAACAGAATGTATTTTTCTGTTAATTTCAATTCCAGTATTGTATTCTACGGAAAATTTCACATCAAAAACAGATGTCTTTCGATATGTTTGAAACATTTCTTAATCTTTAAATCAGCTGCTGAAATCAAGAAATCCCACTTTGCACCTGCGTACAGTACATGGTTGCTGGAACGAAGTGCACGGTGAAAGGGTTAAAAAGTTTTTTTTTAAATTTGGAATTTTTTTCAAGCATAGACAAAAAAGATAATTTAACATCACAAATCAGATGCGTCTCTTCGCTTCGGCATTTTGTACAAAAAGAACGTGCTACTTTTTCAATGATACTGATTTGAGGTAGATGAGTTTACTACTTTAAATAGTAAGTGTTAGTACTTCAATTTTTAAATCTTACTATTAAACTAATTATTTTACAAATAAGTTAGTTGATCTGACTACTTAAAGTAGTAATCCTTACTATTATATAATCCTATATATTATTAATATTCAAACTTATATTATCTTACTATTCATATAATTATATTCATCCCGCTGGCAAGCTGAATTTTCACACTGATGCATTTAAGCTAACCCCATCCAAAAAGCGATAAATGACGAAATTCCACATATATCAAGAATATTTACTTAACCTTCAAGCTTTTAGATATAGTCTTCAAAGCCCCAGCTTTCTAGCAGTGTCTTTATATCGCACACTTCACGTTTTTATAAACGAATTATAATCTATACGAGACTCTTCAATATTTTCCATATGTTTACACATTATACAGAATGGTCCAGATTAAAATGGCGACCATCGAACACATAAAGCGATATTTCGATGCAAATGTTGCCAGCACTGTTCAGATTTCAATTCTGCCAATATCGGCAAGAGGCGAAACTTGTAAAATTTACTACTTTTATTTCTTGAAGAATAAATTGGTGGTAAACGTAACTAATTTATTTGCTGTGCCTACAGCAATTAATATCCTCACTAATATAACCTATGCATAGGAGCAGGGGCACCAACCTCGGGAGGGCAGGACGGGCGACCGCCCGACCTGATTTGAGGGAGGGGGGTCCCCAAAAGTTGGTATATATATTGTGTAAATAAATTAACTAAAAATGCACGAAAAATAAGGGGAAATAGTTGTGTAAAGAAAGTGAAATAAAACAGAACGTGCACAAATCCATAATTCGCATGATTATATTTATATTTATCAACAGGTTCGCGAATATTACAAATGAGAGCACCATTTCGTAAGTATATTTGAATTTTCAAAAGTATAAAAAGAATGCTTCTAATATATCCCTTTGCTGTATGCCAGCTTAAATAAAAAGGGTACACAAAATTCCGTTTGGAGAAAAAGGAGATCAGAGTTAAATAACTAATCTTTTTTTTTAATTGGCATTTATAAGCGATGCAAGAACGTAACCTGATGAATTTTTTCGATCACAACAAATATATCGTAGAAAAAGATCGATTAATAAACTTTGCCTGAACAGTTTTTATAAATCCAGTACAAATTTGTCTAACTTATCATCAGGCCAGCTATGTGCTTGAATCCATATATAATTTTTCCACATAAAATATTAATTTTAATTATTTTTAGATTTTCAGATCACTTTCGATTCATTTAAACATTTCTCTTATTTCAATCTCTATATTTGACAATATTATAATAATAAAGCCTGAACAATGAATAAACGCTGTTTCCTAATGTTTTAAAGACACCCATGTAGAAATTAAAATGAGGAACTTGTCTGGTTCCCGACTAGTTTACCACACTTAAAGTCGAGGGCTAGTCGGATCACCTGCCTAGACCCCGACTAGTAGCGTCATGGTAGATTAGTCTGGGGCTAGTCAGGTGATCCGACTTGTCCTAGTCGGGACCTGATCGGGTACTACTATCGGAGAGAAAACTATAGGCCTTTGAAGTTTAACAACTCAGTCAAAAAAATGCTAGCGCAACAAAAAAAAACAGTCATATAAAAGCTGAAAGTGTTCTACGTAAATGAGCTTGAAGACGTTTATGAAAAAAAATTCTTGTGCTTAGCAGACTGAAAAATGTAAAAAAGTGAGGATTTTCGAGTACATTTAAGAACAGTCAAGTTTAGAGCATTATTTCTTATGCAAGGGGCGATGGGAAAATTTAAAAAAATGTATGAGTATGAGGAAAACTGTTTTCAACCAGTTACAGTTGCGAAATTAAAAAAATAATCAAAATTGTTGCTTGAATGTACAAAAGTGAGCAACTATGTTATCTTGAATTCTAATAAAGATATTAAAGCAATTCAAACTGCAAATTGTAATGGATAGGCTCTGTATTTATTTTTGAAACCCCGTAAGGATGTGTTAGTCTTATTTTTTGTGAAAATCGCGATATTTTTAGACATTTTTTTTGTTGGAAAAGAAGTGACAGAAAGAAGGGAGGGGGCCTTTTTTTGTTTTACTGCCGACCGTTGGTACCATTCTTCGACCCCTAGTTCTGAATGCTTGGATGGCACCTGGCTCATTTTTGTACTTTTTTTACATATGGCAAAACCTTCAGATCAATTTAAAAATAAGCATCCATACAAGTTTAAAGTCTTATGACTTCCGGCGGGTACTTTTCACCTACATCTATGTGTATCTTTTCCAATATGGATTTTTTTGAAATTTCATACAAAGGTATTTATAAATGCTCCTAGAAATTCGGAATTTTCTAAAAAATACTACAAAAAAATAAGATTACGTCTTTTTGTAGATTTTTATCATTGTTTTTATAAAAAGTTTATTTTCATACAAAATTATTAACTTGTTAATTATTTATTAAAAAGGTTTCAGATGACTTTAACATTAATAAATCTTTTCTACAAAAAACTATGTAAAATTATTTAAAATATTGTGCTAGTTTATCGAATACTTTAGGGCAAAATATCTTCCTGACCATACAGAAACACTCAAGCATTTTTATAAAATTTACCTAATCTACGCGGCAAATTAAACATTAGTTTTGGAACGATTCCCTAAATTTAGTGAGAATCACTAAATTCCCCAAATTGTAGGGAATATTCAAAAACTTTCGTATAAGTTACCTTAAGTTTAGGGAAATTTCCCCAAAAATTATAGGTATTAACCAATTTCCTAAATTTTATGGAATTTCCCCAATTTTTGAGTAAGTTATAAGAAATTTTAGGAAAATTTTCCCAAATTTTGGGGAAAGTGATTTTCCTTGATGAAAATGTGGATCTTTCCCCACTAAATAGTGGGGACAATTCCCGAAATTTTGTACAATGTAGTCTTAAAGAATATTTCCAAAAACAGAGTGTTTATATCACCTTATCACCTTATATCACCATACTTTGCTATAGTGCCTTATATTTCTGTATAAGTATATCTAAAGAAACAACTCTCGCAAAGTAGAATACAGTCGATATATACTCGGTGTTTGAAAATCATTATGAAGACTATTTTCTTCGGGAGAATCGTATTTACTTTTTTTTTAAGAATTTATTATATGGGTAATAAATAAGAACTTCTTTGAAAAAAATACATTTGAAATACGTAAGTCGTGTTGGAACTTACAAAATTTTTCGTATGGAAACGAAAAAACTGTAATATCAGGCTACTTTGAAAACTGAAAAATTACCAAAATTATTATTAAATATAGTCCTAGTGTTTTAGAATAAAAAAATCATTACGCTTTTTTAGATATTACCTCACTTGATAAAGCCTCGCCGAAAACTCAAACATAAGAATAACCTGACCAGAGCCCCACTAGCTCTCGACCAGAGCCTGAAGATTACCCGCACGGAAATTAGTGAAAAAAAGGCCCGATCAGCCCCTGATCAACCACCGACAGCCCCGACTGAGATTTTGACAACAAAAAGCCCAACTAGTCTCCGACTAATCTTTGACTGGGTACTTTGTCAGAATTAATTACCCTACTAGCCCCCGATTAGTGCCCGACTTGTGATAGGGCCAAATGGGGTTATTTCCACACGGACATTGAAAGTTTTTCAAACATTTGTAAAAATGCAATGATTTAATTGAGTAATATCAAAGGTATTCTCAATCCATCCTCCCACCACTGTAGGAAATCTTTACCCCTCAGTAAAAGCTTATACTCCTAGGGGTTAGCGCCGCTGAGTAGAACCTCAAGTAATTTTTGTATAACTGATCAAAATAAATCATTCAAGTCCTAACAATTTGAGTGTTTAATATTTATTCAAAATAGTATATTAGAATTTTTATTTAAAATTATTTTCAATGTAATTTGATCTCTTAAGCCTTTTTCTATTGAAATTGCTGATTCCTTATTGTATAGAAAAGTTATTATCAATTTTTTTTTTTTTAATTAAGCTAGAAGAAAGTCCTTTAATTTAATATTTGAAATTTTGGCGTGCTATTCACGCATTTGAAGAATTTATTTTTTACATAAGGGCCTGAGAAAATAAATGTGTTTGCACGCTCTTGTTTGTTTTTTTGCTCATCACATTCTTTTTTCTCAAACACCATGGATAGGGATAGTAGATATGGCTAATACCATATCTACTAATAAAGAGCTTCTTTTCACAACTAACCATTTTTTGTACATTGTAATTATTTTATATTTATAACTGATCGATTAAAAGGACTAGGTTTTTCGTCTTCAAAGTGACATTCTCTGTCTTTCTATTCTTTCTTTTGCATTCCTTCATTTTTCAATTCCTGTCAGTACGCTTCCATTGAATTTTTCTATGTCGATTAAAAAAAATTTGCTTTTTTTTCTATTCCTTCGTGGAACTTTCGACGGAGGACAATTCACGTATTAATGGGAATTAGGATTCTGAATTTTTCAGAATTCTTTTCTTCTTACCGGGTTAGCATTTTCGTTATCTATATACCCTTCAAACTTATTTATAATAATTTACCAAACTTATAATAATTAATAATCATAATATTTTTATTATTAATTATTAACAATAATTATTGTTGTTAACAGAAAATAAGCAAATAATTGCCAACACATTTATTATTGTACGCTATTTATTATTGCATAATGTTAAAAAATGACACTAACAAATATAAAGTATAAAATCATATATAATAGCTTAAAGGAAATAGGCACGTGTTGCCTTTAGTTTAGCGAATTTTTAAATTAAGTTTTTAATATCCACAAAACTTAAAATTTCCAAAGGTGTTATGTTTTCTTCGAATATGTCTCTTAATAAGTATATTTCATCATGCAACTCTCTAAAATCTACGTCAGATTCATTTGTTTTATGTGGGTTACTCTTACTTGCAATCTTGACATCTTTGTAACGATTATTCTTTGGCGATATCTTTTAAAGTGAACCTACTGTCCAGGAAGCTAAGTCTTTTATAAAGATTATTCATCCTCCCAAATATATCCCTTAAAGCACCAATCGCTACGTCTAGAACAAAATAAAATTTTATTTTGTATTTCTGTTTAGGATCTTAAATGTCTTCGTCCTTAGTTCCGTCGATGCGTATAGGTTAATATTTGCGTCTTACAGCTGTCACTTCAGGAAACTTTGACTCTGATTTAAGGATATCAGCTAATTCTTTAGTATCGTCGACAAATTTGTCAAATTTCTTATCATTTCGCATTGCAAGCAAATTCTGTTTAAGCTTTTAAACTATATCGTTACATTTTGTTACATCGAGTTTCGACAGTTGTAATATCAGACTTACTACGTTGGGATTGGATCAGATTTTATGTCAAATAACTGAATATAAAAATGGGAAGTTTTTATATTAATTTTAATAACTAAACACTGAGCTTCATAGCGGGAAGAGAAGTATTTATGGGTTTCATTTATTTATATTAATACGTCGCAAATTTCAAATATTTGATAACGAAATGGGTTTACTGTATATGGCCGACTTGCCCAACGTGTATCAGATAACGGTTTCAATGTAAATATCGAAAAATACTTACAACAAATTTGCCATCTTTCAGTTCATCCCGAAATAAAATTATACGCCTGTTGCAAAATTCCGAAAAAGCCAATAGCTTCTATGATGCTTGCATCTGGAAATTTTTAATATACAGCATATTTTTCTTGCTTTCGCTTTCTATAATAAGCTTCGGATGTTTTTTAAAATTATTTTTCGGAGATCTGAAGTAGACATATGATTTTACCTGAAAAAATTATACAGAAAACAGTTTTTACCACGAAAGAATGGAAGAAAATTATCATGTGGACTACATTCCCGGGTAGAAATTGCCTCTTTATGCCTAAACTAAATATTGGCTCTCACGAGACCGCAGCCAGATTTCCTAGCTGGAAGAATCTAGGCTTTCCCTCTGCTGGCCCTCGGCAGGTTATTGTCGTATGCTACTTGTCACTTTTTAGCACTATATTTTTTAATTAAACTAGATAAAAATATTTATTCATAAAGATATATTTAAAACGTAATTTCTATCAATTAATTATTTTCTTAAGAGGACCTTGTAAAGCCCTCGACAGGTAAACGGGTAATACAGATATGAGTACAAAAAAGTAAATTAATGTTCTTATGCTTAATTATACTTATATTTAAAAAAGAACAAATTAAAAAAGTTACCGAGATGCAAACTTTGAAAAAATTCATTTTTTTCTGAAAAAATTTAAAACGTTCGGTGTCTTAAAAATTTGAAAAGAGTTTTTCTTAAAGATCGATTCAATTTGAAAACACGTAAGTACGTTTAAAAATAATATATAACAAATCGAGCTTTAAAAACCTTTTTTCCTAATTTCTGAAGTATCGGATGAATGTCGTCAAGCATTTATGATACTGCACTCAGCGAGGCATCGTAGCTATGGGGATTAGGCGTTCGACTTACGAGGGTGGATTGATAAGTTTCCGGCCTGACCAAGAGATGGCGCCACTAGGCCTACCTTGAGGTGGCGTTCTATAGTACCATCCTTAGATAGCTTG
>NC_046663.1:128773975-128782963 GCF_010883055.1 Belonocnema kinseyi
GACCGCAGATTAAAAGTGCGTGAGATAGCTGAGACCTGTAAGATGTCATATGAACGTGTGCACAATATTTTGCACCAACATTTGCATATGGAAAAGCTCTGCCAAGATGGATGCCGCGTTTGCTAACAGTGGACCAAAAAGTCATTCGTTTTGATGGCTAAAATCAACGATCTGAAGTTTGAATTGATGCCGCACCCTCCCTACTCTCCAGACCTAGCCCCGAGTGACTATTTTCTGTTTCCTAACCTCAAAAAATGGCTTGGCGGTAAGAGATTTGCGGACAATGAAGAAGTAATCGAAGCTGTAAATGGGTATTTTGAGGAGCTTGACGAATCATTCTATAGAGATGGCATTACTAGACTAGAACACCGCTATGAGAAATGTATCAGCCTTGGAGGAGATTATGTTGAGAAATAAAAAAAAAATTCTTAAAAACGTTGTTTTTCTTGGTCAGGCCGGAAACTTATCAATCCACCCTCGTATATGCCTGCGGTGCGTGCGTTCGATTCTCGGCGCTTACGGATATTTTAGTAAACTGCGTTTGTCTTTAGTTATTAACAATAAGTCTTCTTGAGTCAAATTTAACAATAAACTTAGGTTTAGAATAACGTGCGGAGTATAGTTAATAAGGGAATGTCAATAAAAATACGAGAAAACGGAGGAGTAAACAATAGCATATGCTTTTGAATAATAGTGTGTGAGGGACTATCTAGATTCTATAAAGATCCTATTAATAGGCCCTCATTTGGTTGCCTACTCATGACCTCGCTAGCTGAGCGTGACGCTTTCGCTTGCGCCCTCGTTAGATTGCCACTGTAGGGTCTCGATAGAAAATAGGAAATCTAGACAGGGCCTCTTAAGAACCACGTTATAATTTCTACCCGGGTGGAAGAAACTATTAAATATTATTATTATCAATCCAGTCGGTATGCAGTTTTCTTGTATTGGTACAGTAGAAACATAGCGTAAAGTCCGTTTCTAGTAGAATGTCAACGAATAAGAGGTTATATTACAGCTATCTTTATTTTTATTCAAAATAACTTATTCTTCTTATTGAAAATCTTTAAAGGTAATTTTTCCAGTACATAAAATACCACAGAAGCAAACCATCATATTTTCTAATCTTTAAATGTTTTGATTTTCATAAAAAGTTGCAGACGGCTTTGCCCTCAGGTGAGGGGCGAAGCCGACAAAATACAGCATGTTAGAAATAATAAAATTACCAAATCATTGTTTCTTTCATGTGATTAATACTTATAGAAAATAAAGTAATGTAGAACTCGAAATGAGAAGAAACTGGATTAATTCAACATCTTATTAACTAAAAAAAAATCATTGATTGTTAACTGTTTGGCACTGCCCCCCCCCTTACCCTACTTTTTCAAAATTACAAATAATCGCAGATAGTTGAAATAACTGGCTCAAGTTTAAATCATTTAATTATCTTAATCAGAACTTCCCGTGGCGTCCTACGGGAAGTTGCTAATCGGTTATTATTTTGAAATGCATCCAAGTATCAAGATACTTCAAATTACTTTTGAAAGAAGACATTTTGAGGTTTTTCTCACACATACATTTATTATGATTATTAATATTTTAATACATTTATTTCAAATTATTTTAAATCGGGAAATTTAATGATAAATATTTTCAAATTATACAAAACTATACATAACTTTACCCAAGATTTCATCTGAAATACGACTTACAGTTTTTCTAATAGCTTTCATCAATTCTTCTGTTGTTGTTGGATTTTCGGAGTAACAGTGATCTTTAATATAACCCAATAAGAAAAAGTCACAGGGGTTCAAATCTGGGGAGTTTGGTGGCCACTCAATTCCTCCGTTAGCAACTTTAAGGTATCCTAATCCAATCACTCGATTTCCATATACATTGCAAATAGCCTGGAACACTACCTGGGTGCGATGGAGCGTTGTCTTATCTTGCATAAAATGAAAAGTGTTAACCCAACCTCTCTTCTTTGCAAAGGGGAAGAACTTTGTCTCCAACAGCCCTTTATGATTATTCCCAGTGACCGTTGAATCGAAGAAATGTAGGTAAATTCCTTTTACGGACAAATCTGCCCATACTGTTACCTTTTCCAGATGAATAGATTTTGATATGGAAATATTGGGATTTTTCGTGCCCTAAGATCGACAATTTTGTTTATTGACGTATCCATTTAACCAAAAATGACCCTGGTCGGAAAAAACAATTTTGCCGTCAATATTTCACCGGATTCAAACATCTCTGTTATGGTCTTGCAAAATTTTACCCGCGCCTCCATAGATCTTGTTAATAACTCATGAGTTGTTATTTTATATGGATGTAATTTCAAACAGTTTTTTAAAATCCTGTGCAGCGAAGATTTTGAAATATTTAGTACTTGAGCAGCTTTTCTAATGGTGGAATTTGGATTTTCTGTAAAATATTTTTCTACATCAAAATCGTGGTAATTGTCTAGTTTGGCGGCTTCTGTTCAAAATTGCTCTAAAACGTATGTAATTTGTTTAAAATTACTAATAACAGTAAGACAAAAATAAAACAAAAGGGGCAAGAAGGTTTTTGCAACTTTCTCATTGTTTTTAATCATCAATCATATGTGAATATTCGGCATTCATACTGAATTTTGAACGATGTAATCGCAAAATGACGTACGAAACTAACCTCAAAACTCTTCAAGTCAAACCTCGAAAATAACTAGACTTCAAGCGGAAGAAGTTTTGAAAACCTTCTTGCTCCTTTTGTTTTATTCTTATTTTGCTGTCATTAGTCATTTTGAACAAATTACATACCTTCCCTGGCGGAACGAAGCAACCGAATGAAGCCTCTACAAAGTACCAGGAATTCAGAGTCATTTTAAACCCAAGCCGTTAAACTAGACAATTACCAAAATCGTAAGTTAAAAAATGAACATGAATAAGATTTTTTTTATACAGTTTTAGATTATTTTCACTAGCAACTCTATGTTGTCCAAACTTAGTTCTAAATCCTCTTCAATACGCGTTTGCATAGACTTTACCTCTAAAGTAAAAGCACTCAATGAGATGCGTGTGTATGTTTTAATGGCTAAACAAGGAAATTTTTGGAAAATATTGTTTTCGTGTCAGTCAGCAGCTTTTTTAGTTGAAAATAGGGCCTCTCAAATGTTGTGTCGTTGGAAAAACTTTGCGTTTTTCGGATTTACATGTGTGTTAAGTCCGAGATAAATAAGTGTGCAGTGAAAATGAATTAGTTTTACCTTCTAAGCAAAAGTTCCAGTTTTGTATAACATAATATTTAGAAATCATTAAAATGAAGTGCAATGTTTATTAAAATTATTATATTTCATCATCAAAATTCTGTTGCTTCAGAGTATTTCCCCGATTTCTCTCGTTCTTTCACTTAATTACGAACTGAATTAATAGAATCCAATACAAAAGCCAACTATTTATGGTTCTAACTGAATTATGTTTGTTTACAAAGTTTATACTCTTATATTTTTGTACGAAAATTCATTTTTTATTGAAATTTCAACAGTTTTGTGCATAATTCGTCTTTTTGTGGTAACAGTTCAACTATTCCGGTCAAAAAAATTAAGTTTTGTAGAAAATTCATCTTTCTATTTTAATAAATTTTTGTAATTGAAAATTAAAGTATTTGTTTAAACATTTGTCTATTCTTTTTAGAAAAAATATTGTTATATTAAATTATAAGGTCTTCTTAGAGCTGGGAAATTCAAGAATTTGTTTCACTTTTAAGATTACAATTATTTAGGTAAAAATGAACCTTTTTCATAAAATTTATATTTTGGGTTGAAAATTCAACTACATTTCGTTAAAAAGTTAAAAAGGTATGAAACTTCATCTCTTTTGGTAAACACAATGAATAGATTTTGATAAAAAAATTGTAATTTTTGGTTCAATTCTACTGTTTTTAATTTAAATTTAAAATATTATGGCATTCACCGAAACGAAATAAAGATACAAACAGAAGCGTATAGAAATCACCTTAGTGGCTATTGGTAATTCCATATAGACCCACATAGACCTAGAAATCCCTCAGAATTAATGAGGCATTTCTCAAGAAGAAATCAAGATACCAACAGGAGCATATAGAAACCAGCCCAATGAGAGTTGATAATTCCATATGGGACCACATAGACTATGATAGTGTATGATAGGCATACAGTCTGAGAATCCATAGGAAATCCACCGAAAGAAAATATAGATACCAACAGAAGCATATAGAAACCACCTCAGTGGCTGTTGGCAATTCCATATAAAGCCATGTAGACCCGGAAGTCGGTGAGGATCAATGATGAATTTCCAAAAATGAAGTAAAGGTACCAACAGAAACTTATAAATAACACCTTATCGACTGCTCGTAATTCCATATAGATTCTTATAGAAGTACGAGTTCTATATGCATCTATATGCAATACTATATACCTTGACAAAAGGCAATCCTTTGCGTATTGAGCTTTCTTCTATATGATTCTATAAGTTCTTTTATGGAAGGAAGTCAAATGCAATTTCTTACAAAAAAATAATTCACACAAAATGGACGAAAGCTCGACTATAAACAATCACCCGGGTAGAAATTGCCTCTTTATGCCTAAACTAAATATTGACTCTTACGAGGCCACAGCCAGATTTTCTAGCTGGAAGAATCTAGGCTTTCCCTCTGCTGGCCCTCAACAGGATACTGTCGTGTGCTACTTGACTTAAATTATTTATATACTCACTTTTTAGCATTATATTTTTTAATTAAACTAGAAAAAAAGCTTTATTCATAAAGATATATTAAAAAAATCATTTCTATCAATTAATTATTTTCTCGAGGCGACCATGTAAAGCCCTCGATAGGTAAGTCGGGTAATACAGCTGTGAGCGCAAAAAAGTACATTAATGTTATTATGCTTAATTACACTAAAATTTAAAAAAAAAATTTAATTACCGAGATGCAAACTTTGAAAAATTTCATTTTTTTCTGAAAACATTTTTAACATTTGGTGCCTTAAAAATTTGAAAAGAATTTTTCTTAAAGACCGATTTAATTTGAAGTCATGTAAGCACGTTTAAAAATATGCGTTTTCGTTAGAAATGTTTCAGACAAAAGTTTAACGGTTTTGGACGAGGATCTTAATGGTGACCTTAAAGCTGACCTTGGCGTTAACCTTCAAGGTTATTTCAAGGTCAACTTTTATTTTTCAAATGAAAACTCCTATTTTTGACACCGATAATCGAAAGAACGCAAAATTTTACTATAGATATGTAGCAAGGTCATGTAACCTGATGACTTTCGAGGTCATTCCAGGGTCGTATAAACTCAAACAAGGTCTAGACGGCTGATCATCGAAAACATGCGTTTTCGTGAGGATGTTTCAGACAAAAGATTGAGGATTTTGGACGAGTATCTGAAGTTTTGAACTAGTTAAGGGGATAAAAAATGTAAAAATATCAAAGGGCCACATTTTGGTGTCCTTAGATGTAAAGTCAATGTTCTCTTACATACAAATAGGACTAACAATAGAAAGCGTGAAAAGAGGTGGGACCGGATACAACCGATAACTGGCGATCCAAAAACGCAATTTTCAAAGCCTTATCCTTGTGTCTCCGCAACTCAAACTTTAAATATAATAACACAAGATTTAAAAACAAAAATAGGGTCTTCCCAAGGGATCCCCGCTTTCTCCAATACTAACTGATTTCATTTTGAACGATTTAGAACAGGAATGCCTATCAGAATTTCCAAGTGAGGTCCCCTTCTTTTTCAGGTACGTTAACGACATACTAACAGCGATAACTGAAAAAGATATAGTCAATATCCTGGCAATTTTTAATAACAAATTCAGTATCGAGTTTTCGGATGTCTCTATTCACCGAGATAATGACACGATAAAAACTAATTGGTAGCAGAAACCCACCTGGTCGAGCAGGTATCTCAACTTCCACTCTCATCAACCCATTAGGTATAAAAGGGGAGTAGTCAACAACCTGGTAGGCAGAGCAATAAAATTAGCGGACATAACATTCTACGAGGAAAATTTAAAAACAATAAAGAACGTGTTAACCAAAAACAGAAAACGTGCCGAACGGCAACCATCTTCCTACTAAATATCTGTCTCTACCTTATGTAGAAAGTTTGTCATAAAAAATTATGGGAATACCTAAGCCATGGAATATAAAAACGTCCTTTAGAAATCTGTATGACCTGTCTTTATTTTTCAGTAAAAATAAAGACAAGGTAAATCAAGACTTCTAATCGAACGTAGCTTATTACGTCTTATGCGGGGGATGTAAAGGGTGCTACATAGGGCAAAACAAAAGATACCTCACAACAAGTATATGTGAGCATAAAAGGGACCACCCCGAACAAACAGAAAAACAAACAGCTTTGACAAGACGTTCTTGGTATCACGATCACGTTTTCAAATTCGAAAATACTATAATTTTAGATAGAACAGATAAATACAAAAAAACGTCTCGTCTTGTAAATGGCGCACATAATTACAACAGAAAGCGCTAATGAGCGAGCGGATGTACGAAATCTATCGGAATTCTATCTTCCGTTACTGCACAAAGCAAAATCGGCCAATACCCAAAACAGTTTTAAATCGAAAACCCCAAACAACTATAAACGAAACACAAAAAGACAGAGCAATTCAATAAGTCATACATTAAATTTTTAGCTTGAAATAAATTAAAATTCAAAATTTGGCAATTTAAATAGGTAATAATGCATTCAAAACTATTTTTAAAAACATAGAACAGAAATCAAAACAAAAAATGCATTCTCGGACATCGGATTAAGGGAAAATGTGTTTTTAGTAAAGCTGGTTTTTCACTCAGTTTCTTTCTGAATAACACAGAGAGCAGTCCTCAGTGAGATGAAGAATTCAAAGAAAATAAACGAAGATTAAAAATAAATGATCTTTTAAAAGCAGTTGGTTAAAAAAGTGTAACCAATTTGAAGCAAAAAAAACTAGTCCATAAACTATTCTATGCACCTAACTTTTGAATATCATTAAATTAAATGTCAAAAAACAGAGTCATATATACGCTTATGGTTCCTTTAAATACATGGTTCCTGTACCAAACAGTTAACAAATTAACAGAAACTCTTACTTGCCATTCGGTCTCACAGATTTCCTAAACTATAAACCGTTTTTTGCTTCTTTTTTTTCCTAATGCCTAAACAAAAAAGGAGGAGGTGAGCAGTAGGGTGGTCCAATAATGCATGGCAAAAATTTTTTGCCTGCTAGAGGGCAACGATTAAAAAAGGGCAAAATTCAAAAAAAGAAATTCCGCAACTTTTTTTTTTATTTTAACAGGTGCCGGTTTTAACTTGAAGTTTCCCATGTAAAATGTATGGGGAAAAATCACTTTTTTGAGCTTTTAGAATAATTTTTTAGGGTTTGAAAAAATGTGACGGGAAAGTATGGGCACCTGTAAAGAATTATCCAACGAAGTATTTCATCTATCAGACACATGGGCTTGACACCCCTAACACACACTCACGAGTACCTGAAAACTTCCCTTAAAACAAAAAATGTCAATTCTTCATGAAATCGATCTTTTAAAGAATGCATTCTCGTCTTTTTTTACTTAAAATTATTTATATTGGCCTCGTGGAATATTTATTATAATTGATTAATTACTTTTCAATTATTTAAACGAACGGAATTTGTTTAAATCATTTTTGTTCTTGAAAGTTCATTTTCCCACCTAAAAATTATTACTATTAGTTTAGTGAAATATTTATTAACATTCGTTCATTAATTGTTTATTATTTAAATAAATGGAATTTGTTTAAACAATTTTTTCGAAAATCATTTTTTCTTATGAATTATTACTATTGGTCTAGTGGAATAATTGGTAACATTAGTTCATCAATTTTCAATTTTTTAAACAAATGGAATTTGTTTAAATATTTTTTTATAAAAAATATTAATATTTCTTCAGTGGAATATTTATCAACTTTGTTTGATTAACTTTATTAAATAAACAAAATTTTTTAATAAAAATTATTACTTAAATATAACTGATAAATTAATTATTAATCAGTGATTAATTATTACCGATAAATATTCCACTAGGTCAGGGCTTCCCACTTCAAGCGGGTGCTGACTGCCACGACAATTGTGTGGCTGCCACCAAGTTTTCATGTAATTTTTGTCTTCATTTTCTAGGAATCGAGCGAAGGCTTACGGTCTCGGTAAATTACGTCTCGTCGTCATTCACGCCGGGGTGTCTGAATTTTTGTACTCGAATTTACAATATATTTCATTTCCAATTTTATTTTTAATTTATAAAGTGAAACAAATTTGCCTGCAAATTAAACCTCCAATTAATGCTTTAAAAAGGAGGACAAATGTGGAGAATTTTGGAATATAATTCACAAAGAATTGCTCGAAATTCCGATTTCATGAAGAATTGACAGTTTTTGTTTTAAGGATAGTTTTCAGGTACTCGCGAGGGTGTGTTAGAGGTGTCAAGCCCATATGTCTGATACATAAAATTCTTCGTTGGATAATTTTCAACAAGCCAACATACTTTCCCGTCACATTTTTTCAAACCCTAAAAAATTATTTCAAAAACTCAAAAAAGTGATATTTCCCATGCATTTTACATGGGACACTTCAACTTGAAAACGGCACCTGATTAAAATCGAAAAATAAAAAAAATAAAAAATTAGGGTATTTTTTTCGGATTTGGAATGAAATTGGGGGATCGTTGCCCTCTAAAGAAAAAAAGTCTAGTGTGCAGGTTTCAAATTAATCAAATGTAATTTTTTCGTCTTATTTAGGTCTTTATCTATTATCCGCCTGAATAAATATAAATAAATATAAAAAAATAATTTGAAAAAATAAAATATATAAATTAAATTTATTATCTCCTATTTAACAATTTTTTATATGTCCGATTTCTCTCTTTCTCTCTCTCTCTCTCTCTCTCTGGTATCCAAATTTCTATGGTAGTTGTATCTAACACTCGCGAGTAATGT
>NC_046663.1:128782992-128784466 GCF_010883055.1 Belonocnema kinseyi
TTGGAAAACACTAAGAATTTTAGTTTAAAACTCACCAACAGAAGTGGGGGTAAAGGAAGCAAAGGAGTTGTTCATCTCCGGACAGTCGTGGGACCGGTACCCCTAGAGAAAAAGGTTTTCTCTAAGTACTTAAAACTGTTGCTCTTGGTGGTTCGGAACCCACCTTAAACTTTAAGCCCCCCTTCCACTAACAAGTGAGTGTGTGGGTATGTAAAGGACTAGGGAAGAAGGTACAAGAGAAATGTAAACCGTTAGTGGACACATTAGAAGCCTCCAAGTAACTCATCATCAGAATACCATTTTTATTGTCTCGTAAAATAAATTAAATAAATTAAATATATAATCTGCTCATTAAACATTATTTATGTGTCTGGCTTTTTCTCTCTCTCTCTCTCTCTCTCTCTATCTATCTTCCAATTTTCTATGATTATTGTATCCTAAACTTAAAGAGTGACGTTAATAGGGAGGGGGGTCGAAAAATACTAAGAATTTCATTTTAAAACTGATTGCCACTTCTTATTTGTCTCTTTTTACGTATCATACGTTTTCAAGTTTATGACTTCGAAGTTGCGCTCTATTAGTGGTCAGTGTTCATGAAAAATAAAAATCAGTATTCCACGTAAATAAGTATAGTGCAATAATGACGTAGAACTGTACGTAAAAATCAAAAATAAAAATTTAATGTCTTGAATGTACGATTGTTAGAAACTGATTTAAAATATCAGGTATTAGATGAAAATGTATAAATGTTTTTATTAAAACTTAGCTACATAGAACAATAATTAATGTTATATACAAAAAGTCGATGCACAAAAATATGTCTTAGGGAGAAATGTGAAATGTACACACAAAAAAACTTTTTCTAGAATAAATCACTGAAGAGGGCCGATATAATGAGCCGAAAGTAGTGGAATAATAAATTCTAAAGTAACGCAAACCTGAAAATTTAAAGCTATTTTTCCACGGTATCGCAACATCTTACAAGCGTACGAGTGTATTTTTCATATATTTACGAAACTAATATTGTGATCACTAAGAAGAGTGCAATTTTTTCAATTTTTTATTACAGCTTTAAGTTCATGTACTGTGGTAGGATTTTTTTAAAAAGTATATCCTCATAAGCTGTGTAAAAGTGTTTATGTATTATTTAAAAATGTAAATCTCAGGGATATTTATTATCTGAAGTTGGATAAAAACGTTGCAAACAATTGACAACTACAATTATTAAACGACGGATAATTTTTATCCGCCTCATGATAAAAATTATCTTCCGCCGGATAATTGTAGTTTTCAATTGTTTGCAGCGTTTTCATCCAACTTTACATAAATAATATCTCTGGGGTTTACTGCGAAATGTTTTAAAATATCCTGCAAAATTTTGAATCCTTTAAAACCGCTTAAAATTTTTGAAAGCTCTTGAAAATTCCTTATAAGTTTAAAAATACCTTAAAAGCTTTCAAATCCTTTAAAATCT
>NC_046663.1:128784566-128785626 GCF_010883055.1 Belonocnema kinseyi
GTTAAAATTCTTTGAAATTCCTTTAAATTATAAAAATAAGTTGAAAATTCCTTAAGATCTTCCAAAACATCCTCAAATATTACAAATCCTTAAAAACCTTTTTAAATCTTTAAAAATTTGTTAAAGCTCTTGAAAATATCTTACAATTCAATAAATACCCTGAAATATTTCAAATCCTTTAAAATCTCACACTAAATTATTAAAATAATTTGAAAATTACTTGAAATCTATTAAAATATTCTAAAATATACATCAAATCCTTTAAAATATCATTCTAAATTACTGTGATCAATTGAAAATTCCTTGGAATCTTTTAAAATTCTCTCAAATTTTTCAAATCCTTTAAAATCTTTTCAAATACCTAGAACTTTTTATAAAGATTTCTAAAGTATTTAAAATGTTTTTAAGTAACCCTTTTAAAATTGCTTAAATTCTTTGAAATTCCCTAGAATTATAAAAATCAGTTGAAAATTCCTTGATATTTTTAGAAATATGTTCAAATGTTTAAAATCCTTAAAAATCTTTTTAAATATTTTTAATTTATTAAAGCGCTTAAAAATATCTTGAAATTTGAAACATACCCTGAAATATTTTTTTAAATGTCAAGGAATTTTTAACTGATTTCCATAATTTATAGGAATTTCAAAGAATTAATCCAATTTTAAAAGGGTTATTTAAAAAAATTTTAAATACTTTAGAAATCTTTTTAAAAAATAAGTTGTAGGTGTTTCAAAAGGTTTTAAAGGATTTGAAAAATTTTAGAGAATTTTAAAAGATTGCAAGGAATTTTCAATTGATTACAGTAATTTAATATGACATTTTAAGGGATTTGATATGTTTTAGGATATTTTAATAGGTTTCAAGTAATTTTCAAATTATTTAAATAATTTAGTTGAGCTTTTTAAGGATTTGAAATATGTCAGGGTATGTTTCAAATTTCAAGATATTTCCAAGCGCGTTAACAAATTTCAAAGATTTAAAAATATTTTTAAGGATTTTAAATATTTGAGCATATTTTTAAAAATGTCTAGGAATTTTCAACTGATTTTCATAATTTAAG
>NC_046663.1:128785726-128821976 GCF_010883055.1 Belonocnema kinseyi
CTTACATACGAACTCACAGTGGTAATCATGCACTTTCTGTTTTGCGGCTCCCAAACGGTAGGTATGGTGGGGGTAAATTTCATCCACGATGTGGCAGCTCTGGCTCGGAGGAGCATTCTTTTGCCACTCTGTCGCGCTAATACCAATTAGCGTTCTTCAATAAATAGTTAAAGTCTAAATATGCTCACATATTATACTTTTTTGTCCATTACTGATTAATTTGATATCAAACATGATTATTTTTTTGATCATTTCACAGATTCAACTTCACTGTATCAGTATATTTTTTTTCCAATGAAACGTTTATTCTGCCAATTATAAGAATAGAATATATGAAATAAAAAGTTGAAAATATAGGTATATTCTCAAATCATGTAGAGTTTAAAGAATTTAACACTCATTTATTTTTTTATTTTTCTAAGTACAATTTCAAATATATTTGTTGGGACATTTATAAAATCGAACGTACGTAACTAAGCACACAGTCCATTTTATAAAACACTCCTGTGAAATTCATGTATCTTTATTTGTATAATCATATATGTATGTTTGTATATTCAGGTGTATAAAAATTTTTATGATTCGAAAACGCATTCTCACTTACAATTTTCCTTTGGGGACCCTTACAAGGTTCATATCTATAAGTACGACTAAGTCAGAATGAAATAAAAAAAAGTTTAATTACAGATTTTTGGAAAAATCGTGAATGTTGTTTGTGTTTTTTATTAACGATTATGAGACCACAGTTTTTTCAAAGAATTGATCGGGTTTTGTAAATATCTCTGAAAGTTTCACAAAAAATTGAATTTTATTACAATTTCAAAAGATTAACCCATTAAGGCCCATGCAAAAAAAATCACATAAATTTTAAGATCTATCATAGAATGTACACGCTTTAAAAGATTTCAAGAAATAGACAAAGATTTAAATCTATTTATAGGATTGCACAAATATATTAAAATTTTTTCATGTTGTAAAATTATTACAACAGATTTCTAAAACATTTCACGAATATTTGAAAGAATTGGCCAGGCTTTTTAAATATATCTAAAAATTTTACAAAGAGTTCAATTTTGCTAAAATTTCAAAAGATTCTGAAAGATTTCACACTAATTTCCAGATCTAACACAAAATTTACACGCTTTTAAAGGTTTCAAAAAATTCACAAACAATAAAGCATTTTCATGTGTTAAAAGTATTACAACAGATTTCTAAAAGATTTCACACATTTTTCAAAAAATTGATCGGGTTTTCTAAACATCTTTAAAAGTTTCACAAAAGATTCAATTTTGCTACAATTTTAAAAGATTAAAAAAGATTTCACATAAATTTCAAGATCTATCATAGAATTTACACGCTTTAAAAGATTTCAAGAAATTCACAAAGATTTTAATCTATTTATAGGATTGCAAAAATTTTTATATTATTTTTATGTTTTAATATTATTAATACAGACTTCTAAAATATTTCACAAATAATTTAGAGAATTGATCAGGCTTTTTAAATATCTCTAATAATTTCACAAGGAATTAAATTTTGCTAAGATTTCAAAAGATTACAAAAGATTTCACGCAAATTTCAAGATATAACAGAGACTTTACACGCTTTAAAAGATTTCAAGAAATTCGCAAAGATTTTAATCTATTTATTGGATTGCACGAATATTACAAATATTTTCATGTTCTAAAATTATGTAAACAGATTTCTAAAATATTTCACAAATATTTCAAAGAATTGATCGGGCTTATTAAATATTTCTAAAAATTTCACCAAGATTGCAAGTTTGCTACAATTTTAAAAGATTAAAAAAGGTTTCACATAAATTTCAAGATCTAACATAGACTTTACGCACTGTAGAAGATTTCAAGAAATTCATAAAGATTTTAATATATTTGAAGGACTGCACAAAGATTAAAAATATTCTGATGTTTTTAAATTATTACAAAAGATTTCTAATGATTTGACAACTTTTTTAAAGAATTGATCGGGTTTTCTGATTGATCGGGTTACAAAAAGAATGCAATTTTGCTACAATGAATTTACACACTTTAAAAGATCTCAAGAAATTCACAAAGATTTTAATCTACTTAAAGGATTGCACAAAGGTTTAAAATATTTTCATGTTTTTAAATTATTACAACAGATTTCTAAAAGATTTCCCGAAAATTTTAAAGAATTGATCAGGCTTTTTAAGTATATTTAAAAATTTTGCAAAGAATTTAATTTTGCTAAAATTTCAAAATATATTATTATTGGAGTTTTAAATTCAAATGTGTTCCAACCTCTGCATTTGTTTATCGCGTACGACGTTTGTTTGTTTTGTCACGTCAAACGTATCAAACGAGTTATTTGATTCATAACCATTGTGCAAGACCTTTTGTATCTTTTGATCTTCAATTATATTGTTCTTTACTCGCAAATGCTGTGTTCGTTTCTATGTGCTAGTTTCCCTGAATATTGCTAACAGATTATGGACTCAGGCGCATCTCTAGAAACATAAAATTTGCCAAGTCACAGTTCGGGTTCATTTTGACGTGTCGGTTCGCGAACGTTCGATAGTACATTGAAATAAAGATGAGTGCAACCGGTGTGAGATTAAAGTCCTCAACAACGAAAACTACGACACTTGGGAAATCCAAATGCGTGCAGTCCTTATAAAGAATGACGCTTGCGTTAGCAATAAGCTCGTCTGAAATCAAACAAATAAAGAGTTGTGTGACCGCACGAGAAATCTGGACCAAGTTGGAAGGTATTTATCAGTCCAAGGGCCCAGCGCGGAAAGCTGCACTACTGAATCATTTGATGTCCATGAAGATGCAGGATGATGACGACGCACGGGAACATTCTCGACTCTTCTTCGACATCGTAGACAAGTTGGCAGAGCTGGAGGTCGAAATCAACAAGGATTTACTAACCGTGATGCTCCTGCGCAGTGTACCAGACAGTTTCGAGAATTTTAGTTTTGCGATATCATCACGCGATGAACTGCCGTCTTTGGAAACTTTTAGAATCAAGGTCGCGGAAGAATTCGAGGTGCGTAACGAGACAAATCGGAATCCGGTTCAACACGCGATGGCCGTAAAAAAGTGGGGAAACAGAAAAGGTGATGAAGTGTTTCAAGTGTGATAAAGTTGGACATCGGGCGAAAAATTGCAAGACAGCGAGAAAGACAACAGAACAAACCTCAAACGCTAAAGATTCCGAAGAAGATTTGTCTATGTTCACAGTGCTGGATGTGTCAACAGACAAAATATTTAAAATCTGAAATGGTGCGAAAATTGATGGTTGGTGTCTCGATAGCGGTAGTGCATCTCATATGTGCAACGATATGGAATTGCTCGCGGAATTCAATAAAAATTGTAATCGGGGAAAAGTTAATCTAGCCAGCAGTGCAACTACGGAAATACTGGGAAAAGGTATCGCCTCATCTGTGATGGAAGTCAACGGCACGAGAAAAGCGGTAAAATTTCGCGACGCCTTGTACGTTACCGTTTTACGTACAAACTTTGCCTCGGTGGAAAAAATTACTGATAAAGGTTACAAGGTAATTTTTACAAGCACTAAGGCCGAGGTAGTTGATCAAGACGAGAAAGTATTGCTTACTGCGAAACGTGAAAAGTAATTATATTATTTTAGAGATCCAGACGGCCTCGAGTGCAAGAAGATTTCCGAAGCAGTCGCCGCGGCTAGGAAGCCGAAGAAAAATTCTCTTGAAGATTGGCATATCAGGCTGGGACATTTGAATGTTCAATTTCTTCGTCAGGCAATCAGGGCTGCATCTATTCAAGGAATCAAAGTCGATGGTCTGGACGAAGATTTCGAATGCATTGTCTGCAACAAGGGGAAGATGTGTCGCCCTCCTTTTCCGAAAGTGTCTAAAAGAGTGACAGAAGTGGGTGAACACATGCACTCTGACGTTTGTGGCCCGATGCGTGTCGCTTCGCTCGGAAAGAAAAACTATTTCGTCACATTCACCGACGATTCATCTGGGTGGTGTGAGCTTAAATTCCTCAGTCACAAGAGTGAAGCAATGGGTGAATTTGAAAATTTCAGAGCACTTGTGAGCACGCAGCTGGAGACCAAAATCAAAGTCCTACAAACAGATAACGGAAAGGAGTACGACAATAAAAGTTTCCACGCATTACTCAAGAAGCACGGAATAATGCGAAGATTGACAGCTGCCTGCAATCCACAGCAGAACGGAGTTTCTGAGATGCGTAACATAACACTGATAGACACAGCAAGGTGTCTCTTGATAGGGTCAGGATTATCAGCAACGTTCTGGGCAGAGGCTGTCAATACAGCGAATTACGTCCGTAATAGAACATCTTCTAAAAGCTTAACAGAAAGACGCCATACAAAGCTTGGTTCGGGAAGCCTCCAGATGTGTCATACTTCAGACGCTTCGGTAGTGAAGAGTTCGCAAAGGACATTTCACAAAGTTTAGGAAAAATCGAGCCGCGAGCAGAAGAAGGAATTTTCTTGGGATACAGCGCGGAATCCAAAGCATACCGTGTTTGGCTGAGGGATAAAAGGAAGGTTAACACATCTAGGGATGTCATTTTCTTGGAGGAAACTACGATCCGTTCGACCGTGGGTTCCAAGGATTTTCGTCCGAAAGAATTTCTTCAGAAAAAATCGTCAAGTGATTCTGACGAAACAGAATGTGACGAAACTGTTATTAAAGATGATCTTTGCAACAATCGAGGCTCTGACCATCCATTCATCGATGATGTACAAGTGACTCTCAACGATGAGGGTGGCTAGGATGAAAAAAGTTCTTCCGAAGACGAGGATTTCCTTGGATTCAATGTTCCAGCTCCTGTGTATGCAGCAAGACGAGGTAGGCCACGTAAAGTGCGCACTGAACGACCTGGTAGGCCACGGAAAAACTACGGGACAGCAGGTAACGACAGCGAGATTGATAACGATTTCATTTTCCTAACCGAAATTCCGGTCACTCGTGCATTGGCCAGTCAAGAGTCAAATGAATGGATGACAGCCATGGCAAATGAAGTGATTTCGATTCTCCTAAGGGATACACTGGATCTATTCGGTAAGTCAAAGGAATCGGATGTGATAGGTAGTCGTTTCGTACTACGTAATAAATATGGCACGAACGGTGTTTTAGAAAAAAGAGAAGCCAGAATCGTGGCAAAAGGCTACTTTAGCATCCTTTTAACAGCAAGGATTTCCACGAGACGTATGCGCCAGTCGCGCGTCTATGGTCTATACGAGTAACGATCGCACTCGCAATGCAGAAAGGAAAGCTCATTAGACAATATGATGTGGCGACGGCGTACCTTAATGGCAAGTTGGAGGAAGAAGTTTTTATGGAAGCGCCGGAAAGGCTGAAAGAAGTTCTCCATTACATCATCAACAAGAAGCGCAACCAGGATGAATCGTTCAACAGAGCCAAAGCCATGTTGAAGGAACTGAGACGAGGCGATAAGGTTTGTCACATGAAGAAAGCTCTTTACGGTTTTAATCAAGCTGGTCGAGCTTGGTACAAACGATTGGATGGAGAATTACGGTCTTTAGGAGCAAAACCAACAAAAACGGATCCCTGCATCTACATGATAAGTGAAAAGGGAGAATTAATGATAATTGTCATTTATGTAGATGACATTCTGTTCATGTGCAAGGATTTAAAAAGAATCTCGGATTTTGGACAGAAAGTGGCAGATGTTTTTGAAATGAAGGAAATCGGCGAACTTAAACGTTGTCAAAGGTGACAAATGGTTAGATTCAGATGGCGAAAGACCACCCTTATCGTGAATTAATTGGATGCCTACTGTACTTGTCAGTGGCAACGCGTCCAGATTTAGCTCACACGGCAAGTGTGTTGAGTCAATTTAATGATTGCTTCAACAAAGCTCATTGGAACGCAGCAAAGCGAGTACTTCGATATTTGAAGGGCACTGACGATCATGGGATTTTCTACGGACATGAGGAGAGTCCTCTGATGGGCTTCGTGGACGCATTTTGGGGAGGATCCATAGATGATAGGCGTTCCTTTACCGGATACTCATTTATGATAAATAAAGCAGTAATATCCTGGGATTCAAGAAAACAGCGTACTGTTGCTCTGTCAACAACAGAAGTAGAGTACATGTCCATGAGCGAGGCAGCCAAGGAGGCCATTCATCTTCAACTTTTTCTGATGGAACTCAGGATGACAGATGTCAAATCAACAAAACTGTTTGTTGATAACTGCAGTGCACAAAAATTGGCAACCAATCCGGTTTATCATCCACGATCAAAACACATTGATATACGTCATCATTTTGTTCGAGAAATGGTAGCATCGGGTCAAGTAGTCTTGGAGCACGTGGCATCTGACATCATAGGAGCTGACGTCCTGACCAAGGCTCTAACCAGGCCTAAACATGAAGAATGTCTTCGTTTACTGGGACTATCTAAAGTGTAAATTATTTATCCAGAGGTTGCCTCAAGGGCAAGTGTTGTATTTGTTAATTCAAATGTGTTCCAACCTCTGCGTTTGTTTATCGCGTACGACGTTTCTTTGTTTTGTCACGTCAAAACCTACTAAACGATTTAGTTGATTCATAACTATTGTGCAAGACCTTTTGTATCTTTTGATCTCCAATTATATTGTTCTTCACTCGCAAATGCTGTGTTTATTTCTATGTGCTAGTTTCCCTGAATATTGCTAACAATTATGAAAGATTTCACACAAATTTCCAGACCTAATATAAACTTTACACGCTTTAAAAGGTTTCAAAAAATTCACCAAGATTAAAGCATTTTCATGTGTTAAAAGTATTACAACAGATTTCTAAAAGATTTCACAAATATTTCAAAAAATTGATCGGGTTTTGTAAATATCTTAAAGAGTTTCACAAAAAATTCAATTTTGCTACAATTTTAAAAGCTTAAAAAAAATTCACATAAATTTTAAGATCTATCATAGAATTTACACGCTTTAAAAGATTTCAAGAAACCCACAAAGATTTTAATCTATTTATAGAATTGCACAAATATTAAAAATATTTTTATGTTTTAAAATGATTAATACAAACTTCTAAAATATTTCATAAATAATTTAAAGAATTTATCAGGCTTTTTACATATTTCTAATAATTTCACAAATAATTTTATTTTGCAAGAATTTAAACAGATTACAAAAGATTTCACACAAATTTCAAGATATAACAGAGACTTTACACGCCTTAAAAGATTTCAGGAAATTCACAAAGATTTTAATCTATTTATTGGATCCCACAAATATTACAAATATTTTTATGTTTTAAGATTATTAAAACAGATTTCTAAAATACTTCACAAATATTTCAAAGAATTGATCGGGCTTATTAAATATTTCTAAAAATTTGACCAAGATTTCAAGTTCGCTATAATTTTAAAAGATTAAAAAGGTTTCACATACATTTCGAGATCTAACATAGACTTTACGCGCTTTAGAAGATTTCAAGAAATTCACAAAGATTTTAATATGTTTAAAGCATTGTACAAAGATTTAACATATTTTCATGTTTTAAAATTATTACAAAAGATTTCTAATGATTTGACAACTTTTTTAAAGAATTGATCGAGTTTTGTAAATATCTCTAAAAGTTTCAAAAAGAATGCAATTTTGCAACGATTTTAAAAGATTAAAAAAGATTTCACATAAATTTCAAGATCTACCATAGAATTTACACTCTTTAAAAGATCTCAAGAAATTCACAAAGATTTTAATCTATTTAAAGGATTGCACAAAGGTTTAAAATATTTTCAGGTTTTTAAATTATTACAACAGATTTCTAAAAGATTTCACAACTTTTTCAAAGAATTGATCGGATTTTGTAAATATCTCTAAAAGTTTATACATTAAAATTAGACGCCAAAAAATTTTACAATTCTAATTTGAAATGTAAAAGATTAAATTAGTGTTAAATACTTTAAACTCCAAATGAATTAAAAGTATGCAAATATTTTTAACTTTCTGTTCCGTATATTCTGTTATAATTGGCAGAATATATTAAAAACATAGCATACTAATATAGTGAAATTAAATCTTTGAAAAAATAAAAACATGGTCGTGTTTAACAAAAAAGAATATATAATTATATTTTCACTTTAAGTATACATTAAAGAACGCTAATTAGCATTAGTGCGTCAGGGTTGCAAAATAATGCTCCGAATGCTCCTGCGAGCTGTTCTCTCTGCTAGCGCACATCTGTCGCAATCCTCGGAAAACCCGAGACGAGAAACGAGGAAGGACACCACGAGAGGAGCAAGAATGAGACGAGACAAAACGAGACGAGAAATACCGAGACAAGCGGGTATGTCTCGTTCCGCCTTGTCTCGTTCCTCGGGATTTCTCGCTCCGCGGCAACAATAACGGGAACATTCACACCAGACTGAACAGTCTCACCTGGAATACCTGGGAGTTGATAGGGCCCTTGCTGCGGTCTTTCCTGTTTTAAATCAAAAGAAGAAACTAGGATCTGAGTTAATATTTTCGTTTCAAACTAAATAATTATTTAATAAAGGAACGGAAAAAAATAATGCAAAAACTGTATTGTATATTCTTTTAATCGTTATCATGCGATTCGTTACTTACAAAGCAAGTAATATGCGATCTTTTCCGAAATTGTGTGTGTGTGTTTTTATAGCCCGGTACATCGATACGCTATGCAATAATGCATTAATACATGATGTAATATTAATAATACATAAGTAATAGGATGTTCATAGACAACAACTTTATACACGTCTTACTAATTTTTGCGTATCATTTAACTTCATTGTTTTAAAATCAAGCGCAAACTTAATGCGCTTACAAATATTGTTATGTATATTATCTAGTGTTAAGAAATTATCTAAATCGAAGTATGTAGCGAAGTTTTTAAAAAAGCAATATTACGAAAAGTTTAACAGTTTTTACAATATTTTACGCCATTTTTTGAATAGTAAATTCTTCGATTTCATTAATTTCTGAACAAATTTTATACATATATTTATACATATAATTCTGTCTTCGTTCGTTTATATTTATAATGTAACATGATCGTTAGATGCGTATGTACAAACATATGTACAGACTATTTTTAAGTTAATTTTAATAATACCCCTAAGTTCCCCACCCAACCACTTTGCTTACTAATTGATTCCAGTTTACCACGAATTTCCCCCTCCCCTACCTTCCATTAATCATACATCTACGGTTTTTAATCCGAATATAAGTTATTACTTGAAGCAATTAAGTGTGACGGACTGATAACATTTTCTAAACAAGATTTTTCGAGCATATCCATTTATCTGTGCAATTTACTAAAAATACTACAAGTCAAGATTTTCGTTCATCTTTCTATTTCAGCAGACTCTAAGTATAGGCACTTATATAACTGTCGGGAACTAAATAATTAATGGTTCTTAAAGATCACTTATTGTTACCGGTAAAAGACACGTACAGCATAAGACACAACGTGACTGAGTATTTTCAGGAAGCGAAACCTATACGTTCAAATACAACCCCTACTCTGTTGCTCTGCATCCTGAAATTCCCGATTCTCCTGAAAATAATTTAGACCGCAGTAAATATACGTAATCGGTACCTAACTATCATCATAACTTTTTGATAGGAGAAGGTTTTGAAGGCTCGTTTCAGTAATTCGTTTTTACTGAATATAACCATGATGACTAGGAAAATTAGGAATTCCATGACACTGTTTTAGTTTACATTATTGTATAAAAAAGGTTCCAACTTTCCGATAGTGTCGAGAATGTTACAAATGTTATATTCTTTATTGAATTGGTAGATGATATACAGTCGGTTAAATAAGAGCATAATCACGATTACTAGCGATCGGTAAATGCGAATGCTGTAATTTTGTTTCACATAGAGGTCAGTATAGTCCTTCATGATTTATGAAAGAGAATCAGCTGACTGTTCTTTTTAATACGAACCGAGCATTTTTCGAAAATGTGTTCCGCATACGCTTCGCGCTTAGAAGCAGTCTTGTTGTGCTCGCAACAGTGACCACGCTCTTATTTAACCGACTGTATGTCGTATTGTTCAAAGCGCTTGAAAAGTTTTCTTATCTTTAGAGGAAGAATAACAATCACCTACTTAAACATTGTAAACACAGGGCCTTGGAAGTTCGACGATAGTAATAAAACCATTAAACGATCTAGATTTATTTGGAAAATAGTAGTTTCTTCTTAGTGTAAAGCTAAGAAACATTGCTTACCGAACCAGGGTAACGGCTTTATTAGTCTTTAGAAATGCAGACCAGCTGCTCGGTGTCTCCCGCACCCTAGTTTCGAAGTAAAGGATAAAAAAAGATGTTCAGACTTGTTTAGACATCGAGATTGGACATCATGTGCTTTCCTATGCACACAAATTTTATATTATTTTGATTACAAAAGTTCCAGCAGTTACGAATAACGACGTGGTATAGAACATAAAAAATATGTAAAAAATTGTTCGTATTTCTTGCAGTAATCTTATGCTTTTTAACCCGAATTTGATAACATAATCTCTACAGCTAAAGACTTAAAAGTCTCATTTTTAATTATGTAGATCTACAGGTTCCATCTCGTATCATGTTTATATATTAAAATGTATTCACTTTTTTTTACAAATTTGTAGAACTTTTTAAACTCGAGCTTTCATAATTGTAATACAACCAATACTGGGTTAAATAATATTTACTACTGCATATATGTGATCAAGAAGCAACAAAAACTAATAAATTAAGGAACAATAATAGCGTTTGCTAACTTATCCTGCATTTATAAATATCGAATTTACCTTTCCCAATTCTATTTCTTTTTAACCAGTGTTATCCGCTGTAAGAATTTTCCTGAACACATCGACGTCGGTTACACTTCAACGCCCAAAACCCTATCAACAACGTATTCATATCGCTTAGGCTCATCACCGCTGGGCTCGTCAGATTTAGAACTTTCAATGATTTGATTGCTTTCGGGCCCGAGAACGGTTGGACATGACTTACCTTTCGCATTCCGCGTAATATTCACATTGTTCGTTACTGTTGTTGTGTCGTCTATTGTCCCATCTCCGTTACTAACCGCGGAAGTAAATTTTTTCGAAACTGCACTACTTTGCGCAATACTCTTAATTCCTATACTACTGCTTCCACTAACTGGATTGGATGGCAAGCAATTTTGTGCACTACAATTATGAACGCCGAGTTTTCCTGCGCCCAAAACTGATTGGCTATTCGCTGGGTCAGAGAAATGCCTTCTGTGCAATATTGTTCCCGTAGAAGAAGAAACTGGAACAGCCCATTCAGTCAGAGACTCTTCGGGAGGAAGTACAGGTACATTCAAGTTTACGCGAGTGAAAAACGCCATCTTTTCTCTGAAAATAAAGGTTTTATATATAGAAAATCGCAAAGAAAAGTGAATGTATAATAATAAAGTACGTTGGATTCATTCAAGGTCTTTTTTAAACTGTAAATCAGAGTACGTCAACCTGTATATAACGATCATTACTGATCAAGCTGTTGCCTGCGTTGGTGTGAATGTGGCGCCGTAGTAGGGATTGAGAGCGTACTTCTTTGTCAAAAACTTTGTTACTTATGGTGTGCATTTTTTTTAAATAGTTGACAACCCCTGCAGGGTTGTCAGGTTGACGAGGGGCAGGTGGTTCGAAAACTTTAGACTCTTTAAAAGGGTCGATTCTATGTAGTCATTGAATATGAAGCTTTTCTTCAAAACTCATGCACTTGTGCTCTTCTAAGAGATATTTTGATCTATAATTAAGTATTAACACATGCCAACATAACAAATGTACACTTTGGGATCTCAGCTTTCAGGGAAAAGAATTTAATTGTGATGTGATTGTGATTCCTTAATTATAAATTTAAAAATTCTCTGATTACAGAACAAATTCAGGAGTTCAATTGTTTTAAACTTCGGACAATCAAAATTTAGAAAATTAAACATTGTACTTTCGCAAAATGGAGACAATGCTGGAAAGAAGTGTGCTTTCTACTGATTAGAAGTAGGTACTTAAATTTATAAAGGTTTACAATATTTAAAATTCTTCAATTTTGATTCATGAAAATGGCAGTTACATTTTTTCGTACAGTAATCTCATTTTTTATTAAAAAAAGCTATTCAATCATTTTGAATATCATGTGATACTACATGATATAATACTGATTAATAATTCGTATCATCTTGAAAATTTCTATAACTACAATATAAAGTTATAGTTTTGAATGTGCAATTCTAAAGCGGTTTAAGTCTTGAGACCTTGAAAAGCAAGTTTTTTTTACTTCAAAAGCTTAAATTAGAAAATAATTTATTTAAAATTTCGTTACTTTTTGGAGGTTTTCAGTCTAATAAATTTCATGGTGTTGTTTCACAATGTTCCATATTTTGACTACTTCATGCTTGATCTTGCTATAGTAATGGAACTTAGTTGCATAGGTTATCTGCAAATTTTGTTTAATTGGACAATCAATGTCGATGATGTAGACTCTTCTTCCGCCTACTTTCTCATGCATCACGATGTCGGGTCGATTGCCTCGAATATAGTGATCCATCTGGATATTAATATCCCTATATAAGACGTAATTTTCGTTTTATAAAACGAGTACTGGAATTTGTCTATAGAAAGACATCCATTCTGTTAAAGAGTCTCCGATATATGGTAGGTTGTTGATAATGTTGACGTAGATTGCCCGCTACATCATTATGTCTGTGCGTATATTATCTCTGAGCCATTTCGCGAAAACCATCAATAATGTGCTCGCTGGGTTCGTTAATATCTCCACATAATCGGCACCTGCCAATCACGTTTTGATCTAACGCATGCTTGCGATCTGCTTTTGCAAATAGGACGCCCTTTTTAGCCAAATATTATATCTCTCACTATCCACTTCATGCTGATCTAACGTGTTGGAATACTCACCGTGGATGGTGTTTTGTCTCCATTGCGTTTCTAATCCCGATAAGACTTCTGCCCTGATTTTCAAGAGCTCATTTAAAAGCAAATTCGAGGGCTTAGAATCGAGATCCACTTTACAGGTGGTGTTGTAAAGCGCAACATTTTGTTTGCTGCTAAAATAGTCTCACAACTGCATAACTTGTGACATGCACAATTTCTTGATATCTACAGCGTTCCTGCCCCCTCGATATCATAGTAAAACTATCTTTTGAATCATCAAATTAGTTTCAAGTATGCGGCATATCATCATTTCAATACGGGTAGTTCTGTTCAACCTTCTAAGGTCGGTGTTCGACAATTTCACAAGCCCAAAAGAGTACGTGACGACAGGAGTGTCATAGATGTTGATTGCCCTGATTTTGTTTGTAGAGTTGAGAGAACTCTTCAGAACTAATCTGATTCTTGCAGTAAATGCACTCATTAGGCTCATCTGAACTATCGTATCCTGAATACTTTTAGATTCAAAAATACCTAGGTATTTACATAAATCGTCCTCAGCCATGGCCTCGGTGTCCTCATCCACGTTCTCTAGTTCTGCGGTCCCTAAATCTCCTCCGATTAAATGCACTGTTGTGCAATTATCTAGTCCGGACTCCATGTGGATGTCATTGGAAAACTGCTTTGTGACATCGATCATTTTATGCAGTTTCTGGTTCGAACTAGCGTGTAGTTTCAGGTCATCCATGTATAGAATATGGGTTAATTGATTACTGTCCTCATTATCATGTATTCTGAACCCATGAGACACGCTATTTAGTATTTTGCTCAATGGGTTCAACGCTAAACACAATCACGATGCACGGGAGAAGTCTCCTGGAAAGATAACCGTCGCAATGCGCACTGACCTAGTTATACTTGGCTGTCCATGATTAAAATTCTGGATCCTTGTACCGTAAAGCAACATCGAATGACTTAGAAAGTCGTCGATTATGCGTGGGCAGATTTTGTAACTTTGTAAACCTTCAAGCAAATAGGGATGTGGTACGGAAGGGACCGCTGGCTTGTAGTCAACGTATGCCATATGTGCAAGTTTCTTTGGTGTTTGCATGCTTGTGTTATGGCAACAGCATCTACGGTAACTAGATCTTTACTGACTCGTGAGTTTTCACAACATCTTTTTCGTTTTTTTTTTTTTTTGCAAGGATTCCATTCTCACCGCAATGAGAATATACCTTCTCTGCAATGATAGTTGTAAGGCACTTTTAATTATAGAAAGACAGGTGCTCATGACCTGGTACTTCGCAACTAAATGCGGTCGCGAAACGGGGCAAGTGCTTAATAGATTTATTATTGATTATTTTCTTATTATACCATAATACAAATCCCTGTCAGGGTAGGTGTAACTCACTCGGTTCTAGCCACATTAAGTGAGGAAGCGAATTTTAAGAGAAGGTATACATTTTTAGATCATTCAAGAATTCTTGTGTTGCTTTTTTAAATAACACGTTCGTTCCACAACCCTTCTACGACACAGGTCGCTGATCAATCTCTCTTGGAATAACCTCAGGTGAAGAGATTCACGAAATCACTATGTGTAGAGAATCACAAAAAATACACAAAGTTACTCATAATCCTAGAGTAACATCTACATTCTTTACTCGAATCACATACCCACTAAGTAAAGCTCCCCACGCGGGCCCATTAGTATTCAAGGTATGTTTCAGACGTTCCTCACTCCGATGACACTTTTCATCACATGTTTCTTATACAGGGTGCCCTAGGAATTCTGTCGTTCCTTGTAATGGCGGATAGAAAACAAAATTCAAATCGAAAAGTCCCAACATATTTTTAGGTCCGTTGCGTATTTTTAGTACTGGTACAGGGCATTGACATCACATGTAGATCAACAGTTAGCTGCAAGTGTGTGTGTGTGCGACCCCGAAAAGCAGTATCTCCTATCGAAGTAACTTCAACTTGCTTCAACCATTCAAATAAAAACAAAAAACAAGTGATCAATCAATTCTTTTATTTAAAAATGTATCCGCTCACCACATTTTGAAGAATCTAATCTATATTTCCATTTTTTCCACGCACAGAATTTTGGTGGGCCAATATTTTATCTGAAATATGTTTAAATGAATTAATTGATTTTCGTACAGTTATTTTACGTTTCAATCAAACTTGAGACCGTCCGATTCAAACAGACACACATTCTCAATTGCAATTTTTAATGTTCCTATAAATGTGTTGAGACTTTTCAAATTTATTTTTTTTCCGCCTTTACAAGGAACGAAAATACTCCTGGGACACCCTGTAGAATATTTTTCTCTACACTTTCCAGTCCTAGCATACAAATTGCACTTCATGCACGTCGATATATCTTCTCATGCAAGCTCGTATGTTTCTATGACTTTTTATATCTTGTCGCTTTAGAGTCTCCTTCTCACATTCCCACCATTCTTTTCTCGGTTTGCGTCTGTTACCTAACCTAAAATTTCTTCACTTTGAGCGTTTTTAATTCAAAATCCTTCAATGCATATATATTTTAAAATTTTAAAAGCTTTTGATTATTAATTATTGCTTGACAACTTTTTAAACTCCTAATATTTGAAAACTTGTTGAATAATGGAGTTTTAAACTCTTTATAATTTTTATTTTAGGAAATAAAATTTCAGGGACGTGAAGAAAGCAGTATATTATACAGCCAGTATAATATAATAGAAGAGAATAAAGCGGGAACTTACTTAAAAGAAATAATGTCAGGTTTCCCCTTTCCAGCCTTTGTTTTTCTCAATTTGTAGATCTCCTTTGAAGTCTTTTTTAGCATCTTCTCGACTTTTTTATCCTCGGCGCTTTTTCCATTTTTTCCGCTTTCAGCTTGTGCCATTAACACCTGGAATTTGTGATCCTCCAGCAACCACGTCGCCAAATCCGTGTCTCCCTTTTCACGAGCTTGCTCCAATCTCTGTTTTAAATCTCTCAGTCTATTTAACTCATCATGGAGGTTATTTAATCTGGCGTGCTGAGCTTGAAGATCGAGCTCAAGATCTAAAGATGTTCTTGCGGTGGGTGGTAGATGATTTGACTTCTTTGATGTCGCCTTACAACTAAGGGCAGATGAAGGACGACGCCAGCGAAGAGATCGTCTTTCAACAGAATTCCGCTGGAACGGCCCACCCCTTCGGTAAAGCGGCATACTGCTATCACTGTCGCTGCGATTTAGCTGTAAATAGAGATACAATATGGCAGGTTAGCAGGACTTTTGCCATTTTGTTATCTTTAATTAGAAATGTCATAATATGCGGTTGACCTACCCGACAGATGTAATGATTTCTGCTGACTGCTGCGCTAGGTGAGAAGGTTTGACTTCTCTTGATGACGATGGAATTTTTATCATCGTTAATAGGCACAATTCCAGCTGCAGAAAGCTTTCTGTGCTTTCCTTGTTCTGGGATGAAGATGCACTCAGTATTGGTTTCCTTGTCCTGAGTTTCACTAGCTTGATCGGGTTGGTCCTCGTCTTCCTCCTGAAACATAATCACTACATTAAGCAAAAGGTACTAAGATATAGGAATAGATAAACAAACATCGTAGAAACACACGCTGTATACATTTCAATCAGGGAATCTTTTTTCTTTCAACTAATATTATCTATTATGTAAGTTGTAGAAAATAGACCGAAAAATCTTGTATGTACCTCATGTTCCAAAACATCTTCGAGAACATTGTCCTCGATGAACTCTACAATAATTCCATCCTCATCACTGTCATCGCTACCGCTATCGCTGTCTCCACACTCATCTTCTTCTTCTGGACTTCTCAAGCAATTTGCGAGTTCCTCCAGCCTCAGAGAAACCGCAGTCTGTATCTCGTCGCATCCTTGATTCCTCGTCAAGGTCGAAGTCTGAGAGCTGATAATAGTGCTCTCGTCACTGCTTTCTTCTTTTGTATTTTGAGATTGAACGCCTCGATACATTGATATATCAGATTCTTGTTTATGGTGTTTCACATGCTTGGAACCGGGGGAAACACTGATGCTGCTGCTAGCGCACTCTGGAGTGGAAGGTTGCATAAATCGGAAGGAGAGTATGTTATACCACTTTACGCTTGGCGTCTCGGGACTGAAATCTGCTAGAGACACTTGAGCCGATCCCTGAAATTATTAATTTATAAATGTAATGCAATACAAAAAGCGTCATAAATTTATTTTACTGCTGCAAATTGTTCTTGATCCAAAAAAGTCCAACAAACATAGGACAAGAAATTCCAATGGTTTGTGTAACAAAATATTGTACGAAATTGACGCAAATTATTTCCACAAAAAATGTTTGAAATTGACATATATTTCAATTATATCTAAGTGGTCTATAAAAATTTTAATTTAATAATTGCATACCAAGCACTCCTCAGATTCTCCTCCATTGCACCAAACATTCACTTGTAACGTTTTCGTGTATAATTTATTTAGCGGCACTGCTATGGGAAATGTTTCTCCAAACGTCGGCTTTCGCAAATCAGTAACCAGTTTCGTACAGCACATATGATTTACAGGCGGCTGCATCGGAAGTAAAGCTGCTTTGATATATCTAGATAATAAAGAACGACGCTTGCATTAAAATATTGTACCAAAATATGAGGTTAGGGGCATTTCGAATCTATAAATCAGAGGACGATAAACAACGTATATACGAGTTGAATAAGAGCAAAATAAGATATTTACTGTCCAATATTGTCAAGCAGGAACTTTAAAACAACTATAGAATAACAGTGGCAAACAAAATTGAATTGAATCGTTACACAATGCTCGTGAAGCCTCGCATTTCCGGCCACTGGCCTAAAGATCTCATCATTGAATTCCATTTAAAGATACGTCAGATTTATTCTATATATTTACGAAGTATATAAATTATTAGTCATTATTATTTACGAGTTGAAGTCTTCAAATTTTTAAATAAATCTGTTTTTATACTTACACTTGTGAATTTTCAGGGATAAAGAGGGCAACTAAATTCCTTGCACGTTCAATGCCGATGTGAAGAAGGCCGTCACTAACACAATACCTGCAAAATTATATATTTTTAGTGGTGATAGAATTAATCGCTTTATACGAAGAAACAAATATATTAAAACAAGGCATGTTTTTATAATATCATATAAAAGCTCACCTCAGCTTAATTTGCACTTGAGCAGTTTCAAGATTCATATCTCCAAGAACCAGAGGATCGATGCCAAGCAGTTCGGACAGTCGTCTTCTGTTCGACACTTCGAAAACACCAGAGTCACCGGCAACACTTTCGTCAGACACTGCTGCAGAAACAGACCTTGTATTAGTTCCAGAACTACTGGCTCTAGATCTGATGCCTATGGATGGTGGTGTCTCGCTAATTGGCGAAAGGGGAGGTTCTTGAGGCAAGGACAGTGCCGGCCTTCCGAGACCACTTCCTTGCGACATGTTTCCAGACAGCATTTCTACATGAGGTTGTGGGCTAATTTTTAATTGCTCGGAACTAACCGAAATTTCTTGAATAGTTTGCTGGCTTAAGCGCAGTTCTGCAAGCTTGTCTTCCAGTTGGTTGCGGTCAAACTGCTGCGAGGCAGCAGAAGAGACACACAACCTTTGCTGTTGCCTTCTTTGCATCTCTATTTGTTCATATGCTGGAGGAGGACCCATTGGTGCATTTTCATAAAGTGGAGACACCGGTGGACTTACACTTGATAAACTGGACCTCGGTGAAAGGCTAGGCTGTGATCTACCGGGCGATGGAGTGCCAAAGTTTCCTGGGTTGGTATCTGATCCTTTGAGTAATCTTTCTGCCCTCCTGTGAACGTCTACCATATCAACTAGTCTTTCCTGCTGAGCTGGTCCGAGACATTGCGGACCGCCGTAGATGTCAGTGAAACTCAGCCCAGAACTAAGAGAACCCTTGCTACTTGTTGTACTCAAACTACCAAGACTGGAACTACTACTAACTGACAAAGTGCTTGCACTAAGAGTTTTTAATTGACCCTCAAGCATAGCCATAGATCGCAAAGCATCTCTTAATTGTTGCAGCAGCAGGTTCTTCTCCTCGTGAAGTCTAACACGATCTGTGATTGTTTTATTCGAGAGCTCCAGGGCATTGTTCAGATCTTGCTCCAGACGTTTTATCTCGCACTGGATCTTGATCATATCCTGTTGAGTTCTGGTCCGCGGCGTGATGCTTCTAAGTTCTCTAAGAAGCTGCTCCTTCTCTTGGAACAATATTAGCTTGTCCTTATCACTTTCAGTTTGCCCTGGAGTCACCTTTTCTTCCAAGTCAGCCAGTTGTTGTTGTATGTGTTGAATTCGCTTGCGTGCCTCGTCGTACTGCAATCGCATACGAGCCATCTCGGCTAATCTTGTTCCAATAGGTACGAGTTCACCCGAAAGGTCGGTTTGAGAGGCTGTGCTCAATTTTTCTTGAGGCAGACTTAGTGTACTCGCATCGGGACTACCCTCACACAACTGCAACCTCGTTAACTCATCCTTCAATTGAGCAAGTGACTGCATCAACTCAGCCTTTTCTTTTTCTCCTGAACTCAAAGACTTTTGAATGTTCCTCAGTTCCGTCATGATTGCTTGCGCCTCCGTAATATTATAACAACCACCATTGTACGTACTGAGCTTTTGTTCAACGCTGGAAACAAAAAAAAAAGGGCATTTAGTTATAAATTATGAAATTGTATAAAGAAATTAGTAATGAGTTTTTTCTGATTAAAGTCTTTTCACTTTTATTTATTAAGGGCACCGGTTCTAGTTAAGTAAATTAACAACTTTTGACAAGCAATAATTTTGTATAACAAATTAAAAGCTTATAAAATTTAACTAAAACTGCTTACTAATTGAACATACTTGGAAAAATACATGAACAGATTCTATACCTCGTCAAGGTGTCGACTCCACGTTGCGTGCAATTCATCTCTGCTCGAATCTGCTCTAGTTCTCTTTTCAGTCTCGAAACTCGACTTCTTGCGAGCGCCACATCCGATTTGAGCAAATCTGGATCGTATTTGGTGCTCAGTGAACTCGAACTAGAACACACTTTTAAAAATCCACATGATCCCTCAATATTCTGCAAAGTCCTGTATTTTTCAAGTGCAGCAGTTCAATAATGAATTTGTACACCAATTTTGTTTAGGAATTAGAAAATATATATCTAAATCTGCCGGAGCTTTAACTCCCCATAAAATCTTGTGATGGATATCAGATTTTATTACATTTGATCGGAATGAAACCCTGAATACTATGCTAACACTAATGAAAATGACGATCCATCAAATTGATAAATAAGTACTGCTTCTTAGTTATTCAAATCTACTCACAACTGGTTCGAGAGGCGCCGAGTGTATTTAGGGCATTGTTTAAGTGATTGTATTCATCTTGGGCTAGACACAATCTTTGCTGCTTAACGTCATAGATTTCCTTCTTCGCCTGAAACATGAACAAGACAAAATGTTTGTGGAATATTCAAAATGATTTTTCTTGATTCTCAGGAGTATTTGTAATTTTAATTAAATATATTATTAGGCAAGTTTTCCGGAAGGCTTAACAAGACAGCTGTCATGACATGGTCCTTTACTTTTAGAGTGAAAATTTTAGTTCTAAAATATCCAGTCCAACATTCGTATACACTGAAAAAAAGGATTACTGGTACCAAGTGAATTTTACTTCCCTGAAGTAAGTGAAAGTTCTGTTTATTTTCAAAGAAAAATGTATTAGAGGCAAATAAATACGACCTGTTGGTCGAAGAAAATGTTTCTTTGAACCAAAGAAATATTAATTTAAGACAAAAATATACATTTTACACTATTTTATACTATATACTATTTATACATATATATAATACTATATATATTTTAAGGCGGAAAACTGTATTTAAACCTCCCCATAAATGCTCCATTGCTATAAATGCATGAACCCTTTGTGACAACGAAATATACTGTAATTTAATCAATATTATTTTTAATTAAATTATTATTTCTTTGATTTAAATAAACCTAAATTCTTCACTCAAGTATGGGAAAATTATTGATTCAAATGTGTCCCGAATCAGTTCAAAGAATCGAACTCTTTGAATCAAATATATATTTCTTTGACTCACAAGTCACATTTCAACGAATCTAAACCTTCTAAATTAAGGAAATCATTTTCTTAAATGTAAGAAATATGTATTTCAATCAAGAAAATATAGCCAAAGAATTTATTTTTTTAGATCAACAAAAGATATATGCCTAGTTTAAATAAAAATTACTTCTGTTAAAGAATATTTTCTTGATGCTAAGAAATAGGATTCAAATAAATGCATTTACTTGGTGCTAAGAATTATTTTTTTCATTGAGGTATAAAAACAGAACACATCGACCTAAGTCCAAATTCCTTCAATTGTTTGCTGTATGATTTTTTGAAGCAAAACTTTATATTCTTACAGAAATTAAATATAATGTTGGGTCGAATAAGTTTACGATTGTTTAGAGGAAACTGTACGAGAGTAGACCACTTTTAAGAGTAGGTAATTTGAATTGATTAAAATAAGCAAAAAATTGTTCTTCAAACTTTAACGACAATAAGAAATTTTATCCATATATGAGAAGGAATCAATTTCAGAGATAAAAAAACTGATTTTGATAGTTTCCCCAAAGTCAAAATTGCACTGCACGCAAAAATGGCATCAAAGTTTGTGCCAAAATGTCTTTTTAAATACAAAAGTCTTAAGAACATGTATATACATATCATTATCTCAACAATAAATGCTTTAGTATTTTTCGGAATATTTAGAAAAGAAATAACCATTGATTCATACAAAAAGATTATTATCTTCTTCCTTATTACTCATATTGGTAGAAAATTGCGGATAAATAAAAGTATAAGAGTGCAAAGCTTTCATACTAACATTGTTTCAGTAAAATTAAATCCCAATAGTTTGAAAAAGTGTTATTTATTAGTCTCATGACCCCTTGTAGAAATACTGTTTTACAATGAACTGCAATAAATAATCTTGAATACCATAGTTTAATCAAATGTGAAGTTGAATACTATGAACATTGTTCATATTCATCGTATCCGTATATACGCTGGCAAATCATAGAAATTTATCCGTTAATCAGTGAAAGTTTACTGATAAACAGCAAATTTTCGCTGATCCAGGAGTATATATGCGCTGATTCAAATTAGCGGTTTACTTATATCGCTGATTCAGGTTTAGAGAGTAGATAATAATTTCTGCTATTGATTTAAATATTTTTAAAAATATGTATAGAACATTTAAAATGTCAATTATAGAGGAGAGGTAAAATCGTTCAAATGTTGAAAAAGTAAAGCAACTTTCATGTTTTTCTCTTTTTTTTAACACATTCAACTTTATAAATAGTAATTGAAAATCTTTTTCAATCAACCATCAGTGAAAATCGAGATTAATTAAAAAAATTAAAATCGAAGCACCTCTTCAAAAATAAACATTAAAATAACATTAAAGTAACTAGGATTTACAGGCAGGCGTATACTTTTTTCAGCTTGAAAGTGGTTTTCCAAATTATATAAAAAAAAAAAAAGAAAAACATGGTAGTCGCTTCATTTGTTTAAGATTTGAACGATTTAAAAATTTTTAATAGAAGTGTAAAGCATTCCGTAAAATGTCTATATTTTAAAAAATTTCTGTAATGTAAAGTATAATTTAGGGCTGATATCTTGAATTTATCAAAAAATCAGGGTTTTAGGAGCTTCAAAATCAACCTTACCATTTTAAAAAATTTTTTACAACAGTTTAGAGTATCAAGGATATTGTTACAAAGAATTCTTAGTAACGATGACATTTTTTCAACAAAGTTTTAGAAAATCCAAATATCGGGATTTGGCTGCGCACCCTAATATACACGTTAGTTGAAAAAATGCTAAAAATGTTCGTATAAATCAGCCTTCAAGTATTACGAATCAAGTATGGCGTAAACAGGTGATACATGAGAATCAACATTATTAAAAATATTTATCAATTTTCACATTCAACAATATTTTTATCATTAATGTATTTTTAAATTCTTTAAAATATCTGAAAATCCTTGAAATCTTTAATTTTGAAATCAAATAGTGTAAACGTATGAGATTTTTAAGGTATCTCAAAATTTAATATCTATTTAATAGCATGCAATTTTCATGATTTAAATAACTTAGCTTCATACAGGAAAGACAGCCATCGCTTAAACGTTAATACAAATTAAGTTGAGAGACAAATATTGAAGAATAACCATTTCATATCGAAAAAAATTAAAAGTAAGATGGTTCAACATTGTATATTATCATATGAAAAATAAATTAAAAGCATTATTGAGGCAACTTTGCCCCGCGATTTAAAAGTCTGTGGTCAAGCGAAGTACTTTAAAAAAGTTTAAAATATATAATATATTATCTTATCTATTTTGTTAAATGAAAAAATTATCTCTTATAGTGGGAGCCTCTTTATGAAACAAAAAACATCTGAATATCCTTTATTTTTATAAATTAAATAATTTTAAATAATGGTTTCTAGAGTAAAAAATGATAATGATAGAGTTGATCAAAACGTAAATTAACTTTTCTTGATTAAATTTTTTTTTTTTTGAATTAGATGAAATGAATGATCAAAAACATTTGAGGCGGTAAATCCGCATCTGTAACACTGGTAGCATCTTCGGATGGAGGTACCAAAAAAAAGAGGTAGAAGATCGCATTGCGAGATCAGCGACCGTGCGCGCGCGATCACTGGACTAAACAGACGCAGGACTGACACGTTTCCTATACAATAACCAATGCACCTTAAGCCTTCCGAACCAGAAAGACAGCACCAATCACGGATCACATATATTAAAATGCACATTATTCAAAGCTCAAGGCCAACACGTAACATCTTAACTATACAACTGAACACACTGACATGTGGAACCTACGTATTCACAATAATAGTATGCGGTAGCGTCGTTATCATCACGGCGGTAGCACTGCTCCCAGTAAAAACGTTGTATCTGCTCGTCATTTTCATAGTCATTGTGATAACACATTCTCATCTGATACTGAGACACAACGTTCTCATAGATCTGCTCAGGTTGTTGGTGATGTTGTTGTTGCTTTTGGTACTGGTATTGGTACTGATAGTGATGTTGCTGATGATACTGAGGTTTATTTTGATAGCATTGATATTGTCGAGACTGACAATGTTTGTATTGTTGATATTTCAGATGCTGTAGTTGATATTTCTGATGATGTTGCTGTTGCAGCTGCAGGTGCTGAGCGTAGCTCTGATTATAATTGTCAACATAAGTACGATACTGTTGCGCCGGTACGAGTACACAGAGGGTGTACTGTCGGTCCATGCCGGTATGCTGGGACGGATCTTCCTCCCTCGGCTCCAAGGATCACCTCATCTTCACAAAGGTCTCCGCCAGACTGATCGGTTACGGGCCCGAAATTCCAATCCCCACTTCTGGAGCTCAATTTTTAAGGGATCCCCTTTTTCCCATTTTGCCTCTCATTCTTCGGTCTTGCACGGCCGGCCTGTTGGCTATTCCTCCTCCCCCTACTCTTTCTCCTTCCCCAGTCCTCCAATGCTCTCTCTCCACCTCTCTACCATCCCTTTTGCTCAATTCTTCAAGATCGTCCACTCTTGGACCCCGCTCGCCACCGCGGCCGCTCTTCTTCCACAGCGTAAAAAGGCGGGCCTCGTCCCGGCATCCGCAGGAACGTATCTACGAGTCCGGAACGGACCCAGTTACCATTTATTTTCAATGCAAATTCCTTCTTTAATGAAGACTCTATCTAGGTTTCATATTGTTACAGAAAATCATGTCGATTTAATCATTACTTACGACCACACAAAACTTACTGTACTCTGACCAAGAGAAGTGTTTCCCATAGATTTTTGGTCGCTGAATGCGAATACCAAAGGAAAATATTTCTATTGCGTCAAGGTCTTGATAAAATCGGTATTTTTTACTTTTTTTCAAATGAAGTAGGCAATGATCCTGACATTCTAGGGACTTCTAGTAGGACTCTAGTTAAAGGTTGGGCCTTGTACTTTAAAATAATTGTGATGAAAAAAATATTTTCATTGCCTATCTTGAGCGGTAACAGGTTTTTTCTGTATGCGCGTTCGTTCACCACTCCTTACTACGCCACACCGTCCGGATGGTAAGGAGTGTGAGCGAGCGCGCCCGTAACAAAAACCTGTTACCACTAAAGATAGGCGACGGCAAGATTTTTTCAATATAATTATCTTAAAGTAAAAGATTCAATATTTAATTTGAGCCCTATTAGAATTCTCTAGAACGTGATGTTCACCTCCTGAGATGTCCAAAATCGCGTTTACTTTTAATCAAATTTTACATAATAGATTCCGATTCAGATTCAACGATCAAAGTCTATAACAAATATCTACTCTTGGTCCCGTTGCACTTAATAAATAGTTTTTCAGTGTTGTTTAATTAATAGTCTGCATATTCATCTTCATTAAAATGTATGTCATCTCAAAACAAATATTTGGTAAACGTTAAAAGTAGATATATGAATTCTTAAGCAATTACAGCTTATGTGTATATAGGATATTGATCTCTCATTCGCTTATTGGCATAACGAGTGAGAGCTTAGGGCACCTTAAGGTCAGATTTCGATCCTGTCATGATTCCGCCACGGATGGTAGTAGAACCGACCTTGAGTCCCGCATTATGCCCCGTCCTTGTTGGAATTTCTGGGCTCATGCACCCATCAGCATGTCTCCCATCATCTACGTCCTACGCAGCCGAGAGGAACCTCGTCTCTCACTCTCTTGCTTTTAAAAGAAGAGACCCATTGGGGTCCCGTGCGCATACTTCTCGGTCCTTTATTATTGTTAGACTCAGATGCTATCACGCAAGTTGCTTTGGCCTCGCAGAAAATATTCACGCTGAAAATAGAGCTCGATCAATGGATTATGCGTACGACTTGACGTACTTAACATGTAAAGGATATTAAGATGTTAGATGAAATTCTCGATCAAATGAGGCTTTTAAAAAATTAGAAATCCTAGTTAGTTCCGGAAACTAATAAGTTATAGCGCCTTAATTTTGACTGAAAAGAAAAAAACTGAGATTATAATTATGTATTTAGGACTTTTTAGGTTAAAAATCATCTTCAATAAATTTAGTAAGTCGTAATCTTGAAACATTAGCATCTAGAGTCTAGAACGAAATTGTAGAAGTAGTTTTAATAACGAAAGCTAGACGCCATTAGCGGCGATACCATACAACATTACGAGCGGAAACTCTGATCCAGATTTTTAAGCTCATAGAATTTCATGAAGAAAAATTTCAATTCTTTTACTTTGTGACATTTTAATGCAGTTTAGTGGTCATGCACAAAATAATGATACGTTTAGGGGGGGGGGGGGCTGCCGAAGTATCATACTCCATAATAAGACCAATGGAAAAAGTATCAAGCAGGGGGGCAGAAGTTTGTGAAAAATGTATCACGTATTTTATAAATAGCCCTTTATATGTTTATCAGTTTATATAAAATTCTAACTAAAAAATTGCAAAAACACATAAGTTTTTATTCATTAAAGGTAGGAGGGTGAGGGGTGGGGTGGGGGTCCAAACTCCATGGTCCACAAAATCGCGTATCACCGCTGATGTAAGATTCACCAAACATAATAGGAAGAACCGTGCTTGACATATCGCAATTAACTATAAACGCATTCCGGTCTAGGTCTAGACGTCTAGTTCAGCTCGCAGCGAATGAGCGAGAAAGATAAAAGCTTAGAGAACGACGAAGGAAAGCAAGCGAAAAGAAGGCAGATGAGCAATGAAGGTACAGAAGGCCTCATAACGTATAAGCGGCTGCGATTTATACCGTTCGACTCGGTAACCGAATACCTAACTCCTACCCGACTCCTGAATGCTGATGTTGAATTCCAGAGTCAAACAAGTCCAAGACTTGTTCTCGCGGATGGAACCTTGATTTTCCCTCCAGGGATGTTTATAATTTATCAGATATGAGGAGTTGATCACCCGACATTCCTGCCGTATACCATATTTCAAGAGCGTTCAAAGAATTAAAAGGAGTTCCATAGAATTTCACGAAAGTTGAAAGATTTTCATGAATATCAAAAGGATACAAAAATTTTCCAACGGATTAAAACTGAGGGCTTGACAATTTCATCGATTGGGTACACTGTTAAAAACGACTGATGGAAGTTTCAATCACATTCGAGTGAAGTTTTACGTAATCAACGCTATTGATATTTAAATTACGTTTATACGAAAATTCAAACACATACGTTATTGAAAAACCAAATCTTGTCAGGAAAAAGTGTTATGTATTTTTTGAAAGGCTCCTAACCTCTAATTCTGCAGTTTACAGCGTATTGCATTTAGCTACAGAGAAAGTTGGAAACAAACTACTAGAGAGAATAATCACATAGTTTGGAGGTTATATATGTTCATGTACATTCAAATACACGCGATTAAATTTTGATTCAGGTTAGTGTTTGAGTTATACTTCAGTTACGTTTCTACTTGAAAAGGTGAGTGCATTTTCAAGAAATCTCTAATGGTGTATATACAATACACCTACATCTAACTTCAAAGTACTTTGGGATATTTCAATAATTTCGGAAGATTTCCGAGGCAAAATATTTACTTCTGAAATCATGTGAAATCCCATGGTCCCAAAATCTTGGAGAAACGGAGTTAGCGACCTAAAATTTCAAATTCCTCAACGCGACCCACTGAATTTGATAAGATCTCTTAAAGATCAAATGTGATTTTTAAGGATTCGCGAAGATTTTATATCTTATATATGGGGCACAATACGTCAATTGTTCCTACCTAAAATTAATTTTTTTTTGATCGGATTGAAACTTGACTGGATTATAGCCCTAGTGGGTCTACATTAATCCACTAAAACATATGTTCATTTATCAACCGGTTGTCAATATATAGGGGGCCTGAAGTTTTCACTTTTGCACGCGTTTCCTCAACTTCACGTTAGTGTAACTTCTTTTAGGATGATCCGATTGAACTTTTATTATAGTGTTGTGGAAAACTCTTTTTATGTGCTTCAATACTATTATAACGATATATTATAAAAATCATTATATATATTTTTTTTTGAAAATCAAAATTGAAGTTGATTTTTTGAGAAAAAAACATATTAAAAAGATTCTATTTAAAAAATAGAGATTTTATACTCTTTGAAATCATGTGGAATGAAAGGTGGGCCGAAATGTTTTCCTTGGTCAAATTTAGATTTTTATGCTCGAGGGTACACTGAAAAAAAAGTAGTCTTGAATCAAAAGTGCCGGTGCTTTTGAAATCTGCATTATTAATACAATAGTTTATGTCAATAGTACCAATACATTTTTCTTTGAGTGAAATAATTCGATTGTATGAAGATCAAGCATATAAGTTAATTTAAATGCAGATTTATTTCAAGAAAATTTTGTATTTAAATTATTAGACATATTTTTTAATTAACCAAATATCTTTTTAACTTCTTGAGAAAATTATTTCCGCGAAAGAAACATACTTTTGATTTGATAGTATCTACTGCAGTTACAATGAATGACGCTTTAGAATACGGTCAAAAGCATACACTATCAGATCTACAGCACCTGTGATAGAAACTAAGAAAAATATATGTTGAGCCATCTATATATTCTATTATCAGATCAAGATATGTATTTCTTTCTAAGGTAAAACATTTCAATGTAAAGAAAAATCTTGTTGTATGAAACATAAATGAAAATGTTTTATAAAATTGCATAACTGTCTGTAACTGTCAAATGGGTTAAATTAATATATTTTCGAATCTTCCAAACAATTTTGAACACCATCAAGTTGAGCTGGAAATATATACAAGAAACACTGCAATACATTCCTAGCCGATGTGATTGGTGCATTAAAATTTGTTTCAAAGTTTGAACTTGGCAATTTGTCACCGGACGACCGAAACATCCCGAAAAATAAAACTACAAAATTATAAAATTGCCAAAATATAAAAATCCTGCATTTAAAAATTCCTGAATAATATAATTCACTACAGTTTATAATATGACCCTATTTGAAAATTCCAAAAGAACAAAATTCCCGACAGAAAATTACCGAATTATAAAATGGCCGAAAAAGAAAATTCCATATGGAATAGATTCCATTAAAAAAATAAATAATATTCAACAAAACATTTTTTTTTGATTCTTTAAATTCTGGAATTTTCTTTTTCGGCCATTTTATAATTCGGTAATTTTCTGTCGGGAATTTTGTTCTTCTGGAATTTTCAAATAGGGTCATATTATAAACTGTAGTGAATTATATTAATACGGAATTTTCAGAATTTAAAGAATCAAAAAAATTGTTTTGTTGAATTTTATTTATTTTTTTAATGGAATAAACGAATACTTTTATCAGAGAAATTTCTTTAATGTTGGAAACTGTATAAAAGCAATTTAAAAATATTTTAAATAGCAATAATTTAAAAAATGTATTTCTGAATGAGCAATTTTGTTTAAAAATGTGCAGTCTTTCAGCTAATTTCTTTAAACAATTTTTATACAATTATTGTTATTTAAAATTCAAGAAATAATTTTCATACAGTTTAAAAATTGATAAATATATCTGATCATTGTGTTTTAAATAAATAAATTATATTTATTTTTAAAAAACAATTAAAATATTAAAAATATATACAAGCACTGAACATCTGAAGAAAATGAACCAAAATTTTTTTAAGCATTGTTAACTAATTGAATTTTGAAACAATGCATTTTTAACTTTCTAGTTTTTAGAAACGAATGGAGTGATAAAACAAAATAAAAACGCACAGTTTTTCATCAATTAAATATGATAATTATGGTAGTACTATTTATTGTTATTGAAATAAATATTAACATAAATAAGTGGGCAGAAATAAAAAATACTAATAATTATGTAAGAATTAATTTAAAAAAGAATACTATTCATTTTATACAAGTAATTACTGAATAACTAATCAGAGTAAATATGTAAGTCAAAACTTAAAATAAAAAAGATTCAAATAAATGGAGTATATTATCCTATTTAGCTTGAAACGATGCAAAATATAAGTTTGGCAAATATATATTTTTAATTATCTAACATTGTCTATTTTTAATCAGTAATACTTTTTACAATTATTAATTTAGTTACAATTTTTAATGTAGATTTTAGTTATAAAAAAATCAACTGACATTTATTAATTTACGATTTAACTCTCATTCCCAGAAAGGATTATTTATACTTCTATTTAAAAAAGAAAAAAGTTTTTAAAAATTACCGAGATAAAAGCTTTTAAAATTTTTATTTCTTGAGAAAAAATGTCTAACACAAAACACCTTAAAAATTAAAAAAAAATTTTAATATTGATTGTATTTTAAATTATCTAAGTACGTTTGAAATTTTATTTATTGTTCTTAATATATTTTTGGGTGATATTCGTCGTAAAAACATTTGAAACATAACGTTTTTCAACAAGGGCAATAAATTACGATAAATCACGATTATGCAAATAAATGAATCGAAAAGTGTCTGCATGATAGTTATTTCCCAATAATTCTACTATTTTGGAGGGGACAACATTGATCTCTGGGGGGCATTAAAAATTATTATTTACTCGGTAGACATCTGGCAGCTCCGGCGACAGTGATTTTCATACGCTCATAATTTTTAAACAAGGACCTACTTACAAAGTAGCCGTGAAACGTGTCTAATTCATAAAAAGAGATATTTCGGGTTTCAATCATGTACAAAACGTAGTTATATACAGTTGGAACCTGAAATATGTTAGCGTGGCGTCGTAGCAGGAATAAGGCGTGCGATTTTTAGCGAGTGGTGCGTGCGTTCGATTCTCGACGATTGCGGATATTTTAATAAAGTGCATTTTTCATTACTTATAAGTAATGCGTCTTCACTAAACAAAGTTAACAATTAGTTTAGTTTAGAATAATGTATGGAGTATATGGTTCAGAATTAATGTCAATAAAAATACGAGAAAAGGGAGGAGTATGTGTCAGAGGTTAAAGAATATGTCAGTGTACTATACAGTTAAACTTTTCTATACTGTTGCAACGATAGAATCGCACCTCAGAATTGAGAGAATGATGCTATCAATTTGTAGGACAAATTGTTTGCTTCAAATTTCACGTGTAGTTAACTTTATAATATTTTGCTATTAGATCTATGGCATCTTCAATTGAGCCTAATCAATTTTTTAATAGTTTAATAATATTTTATTTGAATCAAGAAAATAAGAAACAATAGCATATGCACGAATATTGTCAGGTCTAATGTGCCCTAAGATTATATTTAACTTTTGAGTTGATTGTCTGTTCATAAATATATAAATTACGTTATATATTTCACCTCAAACCTTTTATTTCATTCAGAATGAATTTGACCAAGAAATCATTTTCAGCCCACTTTTTATTCTATATGATTTTAAAGAGTATAAAAAAAGCTATTTTTAAAATAGGAAAACAGATTTTCAATATTGTTTTTGTTTTCAAAAAATCAATTTCAATTTCGATTTTCAAACAAATTTTTTTAAAATATTTCCTTATAATAGTCTTAAGGCCATGTGATGAGTGGGTCGCGTGACCAGATTTCTACCTTACCGCAACTTTTTTTATTTCCCAACTTATTATCACACGAGACGCCACGTCGAGTTTAAAATTTTGCATACTAAACAAGAAGCACTGAGAATGGTGTGTCTGGTCCTAAACTTGTATAATTATGAAAAAAGTTTTTTGTTGTAAATAATTTTTTTTGCCTTTTTCATCATTATTAAAATTTAGGACCAGACCCATCTTTCTTAGTGCTTCTTATTCATAATCCCAAATTTCCAACTCGATGTGGCCATAGCGCTTGGTGTGAAAATAAGTTGGAGAATAAAAAAAGTGAGGGTAAGGTAGGAATCTGGTCACGTGACCCACTCGTCACATGGCCACAAACCACATGAAAAGAGCTTTTCAAAACACTATAACAAATGAACAATAGGATCATCCACTGAAAAAGATAATTCTTAGCACCAAGTAAATGCATTTACTTGAATCCTATTTCTTAGCATCAAGAAAATATTCTTTAACAGAAGTAATTTTTATTTAAACCAGGCATATATCTTTTGTTTATCTGAAAAAATGAATTCTTCGGCTATATTTTCTTGATTGAAATACACATTTTTTACATTTAAGAAAACGATTTCCTTAATTCAAAAGGTCTAGAATCGTTGAAATGTGATTTGTCTTTTAAAGAAATATATATTTGATTCAAAGAGTTCGATTCTTTGAACTGATTCGGGACACGTTTGAAACAATAATTTTTCCATACTTGAATCAAGAATTTAGGTTTATTTAAATCAAAAAAATAATCATTTAATTCAAAATAACATTAATTGAATTATAGTATATATTTTTTGTCATAAAGGGTTCATGTATTTATAGAAATGAAGCATTTATTCAGATGAAAAAGGTATTATGTTTACATAAATTCTTATTTCTTCAGTGGAAGAAAATATTTCATTTGATTACTAGAATTAAATTCTTCATAACAAATAAACATTTATTCCAACGAAGTAATCATTTTTTTAAGTCATAAGCTTAACAATTTCGCGTCATTCGTTTGAATTGAATACTTCTTTAAATTAAAGAAATATATTGTTAAATTAAATATCCATGTTTTTGATTTAAGGAAATATTTCTTTGTCATTTATTGCGAGGTTTAAATACGGGTTTCCGTCTTAAAATTTCCATGTCACGTTAGCGTCGTGGTCAACGTTGTGGGCTTTACACTCGATGGACCTAAGTTCAATTCTTGCTGGGGGTGGATTTTTCATCGAATTTGTCTGTTTGAGGTTCGTAAAGATTTATAATTATTTGATTTGTTTTAATTAAATATGTATATTAATAACAATGATAATTATAATTTAGGTTAAAAGAATCCTGTTGCTTATTTAGGAAAATATGTATACTACAATTGAAGAACTAACTACTTTATTGCACTCGCGCATGGTCTAAGCCAACGAAATATTTTTTTGAATCAAGAGATATATTTTTGTGCTTCAAATATTCAGAAATTTGCTGTGGGGAAATAGTTTTTTAAGCCTATAAAATATTTGCTTGACCTTAAAATATATTTCTTTCCTTCAATTCATATTTCCCCATCTCAAAGAAATATTCATTCCAATTCAGGCGACATTCATTTCGAACAATGAATCATTCATTTGGTATCAAATGTATATTTTTTTGTCTTAAATTAATATTTCTTTGATTCAAAGAAATATTTCCCTTCGACCAACAGGTCGTATTTATTTGCCTCTAATAAATGTTTCTTTGAAAATAAACAGGACTTTCACTTACTTCAGCCAAGTAAAATTCACTTGGTACCAGTAATCCTTTTTTTCAGTGTCCTAAAAGAAGTTAAATAATGCCAAGGTGAAGAAACGCGTGAAAAAGTCGAAACTTCAGGCCCTTGTATATTTACAACCTGTTGATGAATGAACTTATCGTTTCGTGGATTAATGTATGTCTACTATAACTACATTCCAGCCAAGTTTCAACCCGATTAAAAAAAAAATTAATTTTAGGTGGGAACACTTTACCCCCATATCAAAGACCCCCACTAGAAAGATATCCGGCGATATTTTCAACTGTTTTTCAGTTTACGCTCTCAGCAGCCCCTGCATCTCTGAGTTGAAAGTGTTCTGAATGTTGACCATAGCGTCTAATTTTTACATTCTTATTCATGAGAGTGTAATGTAATCGTCCAAATTTTCGATCACCGGTTTTTAACGGATCTTTACGTTTCGGCACTCACAGAATCCGAAAATCATAACATTATTTCGGTGTCTGTCTGTATGTATCTGTACCTGAATGTTGGAGTCACGCTGACTTTTGAAGGAGTTGTCCAATCGAGTCAGACTTTCATACACTTCTTAAGGTTTTAAAAAGAAGGTTAAGTTCGTTAAGCAGATATTTCTAACGAAAGTTTAAAAATCTCACGACTGTGAGATAGGTGGTTACAGTCTGTAACGGAGTCTATACGACGATCCGGCAAAAGTCTGCATTTTTCCCGCAAGTGTTTTAGCATATTGTTGACATGCAGGGATGCTTTTCAGGCTATTAACGAGCGAAAGCTTGGCACCTCCAAGAGCCCCGGTGATAAGGACGATTATTTTAACAAAATATTCCGTGTACAATCGTTGCAACTCCCTTATAAGGTCTCTATACCTCTCTTTCTTTTCATTCTCCTTGGCTATGATGTTTTTGTCAGCTGGTTCCGAAAATTCGATAACGAAAATGATTCTCTTCTCGAAGTCAAGGAGAACCATGTCAGGCCTCGAGTGTGCAGCAGAAACAACTGTCGAGAATATAAGGTTCCAGTATATGCGGCACTTCTCATTCTCGACAATTGACTCGATTTCCCTAGGAAAATTTAGAGGAGCGATATTAAGATTAATGCCGTCAGAGTGACAGAGATGGTAATAAAGCACTCTTAGTGCTGCATTGTGCCTGTGGATGTAGGTCGTTCCCGCATGCCAAAATGAAAACCTCCGAACCAGACTTCAATCCGGATGATTTACGGAAAGCAAAAGTTAGCTCACACGAAATTGACTGATCCTCCACATTTCTGTGAAAGCTCCCGTGCATTCTCTTATCGAGGAGCTGTTCACGAAAATTTTTCTCTTGTGCTTTCTTAATTCGGGCTTTCAGGAGTGAGTACTCGAGATAGATAAGATTTAATGCATTTTGCTCACCCCTAATACTGAAGTTAAGTCCGAGTGTTTCAGCAGCCTCCTCCGCTGCTTTGTACAGAAAAGCTCCTTTGCCCACTTCTTCGTGCTTCCTGGCCATTTAAAGAAGAGGGTCTGTTCCATTTGCGACTCTATGTACTGTAGCAGAATAATCCTGTTGACTTAAGTTGACTTAAGATGCATGCTTTTGTTCATGTGTATAACCTTTCTTGTCCCGATATCAAGGTATCTGAGCTCGTTCTTCGTTCATGAAACCACTTCAATTAAATAGAGTGCTACCGGGACGACAAGCATGTTTGTTGCAGATACTTTGTTCCTCGCCGACAGTTCGGAAGACCAAACCTGCCGGATGAGACGTTCGTATCTGCTTTGGAGAGTATCCTTTATAGATGTCACTTTCTGAATACAGCTCCGTGGCACGCCCAGGTATGTATAAGTCTCTCCAGTCTCTCTCTCTCTCATTCTCTTTCTATATATATTAAGCATATGAAATCATCATGAAGAGCGTACCCGGTATAATAAGCATTGAATTCAGAAAAAATAAGAATGTCTTTTCCGATGAATAAGCGATTTCTCCTCCATCTAAAAATCCCCCAACGAGAATAGAAAAAGTGCAAATCCTATTCCTCTAAATCGACTGATTAAAATGTAGCGGAAGCATTTCTTTAACCTATCTTTCATTATTATATCCTTTTATAACTTATAAACTTGAAAAATATTCGTATTTATATTTATTCATATTTTAATAATTTATTTAAAAGTGTTGAAAAATGCATTACCGAAATCCATTCAAATGTGTGAATTAAAATAGTTTTAACTCTAGAGAGGCAGACTTGAATTGATTAAAATGAAAGTTTCAATATTTATATCCCACATGAAGAAGTTATAATAATTTATTACGCATATTTTTTGAGCTTATTAGAAGGAATTAAATAATCTCAAAATATGAACACTTTTCGGGACATCTCTGTGAGGCGCATCTGTTGGTATAATTACAAGGAATTAAATATATTGAAAACACGTTCTCTTTTGGGGAATAAGAAACTACGCGTCGGCCACTATAGAAATAGAAATAAATTAGTTTCTGAGATACCCTATTCTTATAATGACATTTTGGGCAGATGGAAAAATCGCGCATACAAAAAAATAGAATAATCTTCACTTTTACGCTAAAATATGAAAATATTATTTTTTCTCTATTCAACGCTTATTGCCGATAATATATTAAATTTCATATAAATTCATGTTAATCGCTCACAAGCAAAATCAGATAATTCCATTTTTCGCAAATTTAAAATAATTTCAGCAATAATTTTCGATTCTACTATCGGCGAGAAAACTATAGGCATCTGCCTTTGAAGCTTAACAACTCAGTCAACAAAAAAATGCTAGGGCAAGAAAAAAAAACAGTCATTTAAAAGCTGAAAGTGTTCTACGTTAATGAGCTTGAAGACGTTTATGTAAAAAAAATTTTTGCTCAGCAGACTGAAAAATTTAAAAAAAAGTAAGGATTTTTGAGTAAATTTTTGTGAAAATCGCGATATTTTTAGACATTTTTTTGTTGGAAAACAAGTGACAGAAAGCAG
>NC_046663.1:128822076-128827920 GCF_010883055.1 Belonocnema kinseyi
CCCCCCCCCTGCTTTCTATCACTTGTTTTCCAACAAGAAAAATGTCTAAAAATATCGCGATTTTTACAAAAAATAAGACTAACACATCCCTATGGGTGATTGAAAATAAATACAGAGCCTATGCATTACAGTTTGCAGTTTGAATCGCTTTAATATCTGTATTAGAACTGAAGATTATATAGTTGCACATTTTTGTACTTTTAAGCAACAATTTTTATTATTTTTTAAATTTCTCAACTGCCCCTTGTATAAGAAATAATGCTCTAAACTTGACTGTTCTTAAATGTACCCAAAAATCCTTACTTTTTTATACATTTTTCAATCTGCTAAGCACACAAATTTTTTTACATAAACGTCTTCAAGCGCATTAACGTAGAACACTTTCAGCTTTTAAATAACTGTGTTTTTGTTGCGTTAGCATTTTTTTTACTGAGTTGTTAAGCTTCAAAGGCAGATGCCTATAGTTTTCTCACCGATAGTAAATAATAAATCATGATACCTCTTTCGGTTAACCAAAAATGAAATAGGATTTCAAGTCAAAAAGTTAAATAAAGTAAATAAATAACAGACTCAGCAAACAATTAACTGTATTCGCCTTAGATTTGGACCATATAGAGAGAAATTAGGAAAAAGTTTTGCGCGTACATTGCACTTTCATTATGAATAACAATTCAGTATAAGAATTCTAGTTTATTAATTTCATTGAGAATATTTGACCACATTTAAAGAAATGAAAGCACGTTGAGCTTTCTTGCAAATTGCTATACTGACCTGTATGTTAAATTTAATAATCATGTATATTAAATTCTCTACACCAATGTATATAACATTTCAGTAGCGGTAGTGCATACTTGCTTCACACACATGGATATTAAACCTCATACAGATTTTTATAACAGTGTTTTTAATAATATTTTTTATAATAATAATAATAACAATGAAGCATCTAAGAAAGCATCCAGAGGTGACTGTTGTCATCTCCGACGATCATGGCCGCTCGTAATTGTATACCTACAACATCATCGCAGGAGGTTTTAACTTTTAACCATCGTATTAAATTATTTGAATTAACTTACAACATTCTAATCTCATCAGTCACTTGACTTAGTCCGTGGCTATAATGTATAACCGGGTTTACCCGAGTAAAAGTTTAATAAAAACACTGGAATAATAATAATAGTACGATTTTATTCCATGTACTCTTGGCAAAGATCCGGGGGGCTTAATCTCCAAAATCTTACGACTGATATTCGTAATTTATTAATGATTTAGACTTTAGAGAAACAAACTGATTTAGAATCTTTCGCCTTTTGATTCTGCAGTGACTTTGAAAACAATTGTTTAAGTGAATAACCCTTGAGAGATGTCAATGACAGAATAATTCACTAATATCTGGAAATAAAAGCTAAAAATATATCTGTTTAAAACAATATGACAGACACGTCTATGACTCACGGTGCATTTTAGACATAATAAAGAAATGACTGCACAAAACTTGTGTTTGGAGCACTTGATTATGTTCATCAAAAAATTTACGAAACCTTTTCAAAAAGAAAGTCGCTGAAACTAAGTCAACACGATTTTACTTGGATATATAACTTGATTTGTGTAGCTATGGTAGTATCAACGACTCCATCTTGACTCTATTCGCGATTTTGGCGAGATTCAAGAAGGAAATCGAGGAACCACTTTGCGCGCAAACCCTGTGAAATGAATAACATCTTCTATTGCAAGGCTAGTAGAGTCTAAGAAATCCGCGGAGAGCCAGGGAGATGGAAGGGGTGAGAAGACGAACGAGTGAAAGAAAAAGAAGAGATCGAGAAGAAAGATGGAAAAGATGATCCGAACGTTCGAGCATTGCACTAGACTCTAGTGAGTCTAGAGAGCACGGAAGAACAAAAGGGGGGAAAGGAGAGCTAGATCGAAAGAAAACGAGGGGGAGAAAGAGAGATCGCTAGTGGAGTTCAAAACGCAACAGCGCTACGCAAAGTGGGAGCGGGAAAAGGACGATGAGGCTGGGAAGAAGAGGGGGAGGGTTGGAATGCAACCGAGTGAGGCATTCCGGCCCCTCCCGCATATTTATCTGAACGCGACTTAGAGCTTCATGGCGCGGGAGCAGAGACCCCCTTTTATAGTGTGGGGTTGCCATTGTACGGAGGAGCAAGGATCGCAAGAGCGAGCGAGTAAATCCAGTATGGTTATGCTAGACAAAGAATCAAGGCATTTGTTGCAATTAGATATGGACTATACGTTTATAGATTCAGAGAACAGAGAGTTTTAAACTGGATACAACCTGATAATCCGGAAATTGTATTTTTCAACTTTGTAAAAACCTATATAACCGAAAAAAACTCCTGCCAATAGTAGACCAGATTTCAAACATTGCAAAGTATATCCAGGGATTTAATTTTTCATGTGATTTCAAAAGAATGCAATATTATTCAAAAGATTTCAAGTTAATTTGAAAAGGTTTTTGGAGATTTTAAAAGATTTCAAGTAAGGTTGACCCGTCATGGGGCTCATGAGAATTTTGCATATAGTCTATATGGTTTTGAAATGATTAAAAAAACTTACAAACGGTATAAACATAAGAGAACGTTCAAAAAATACTTGCTTTTTTTTGATATTTTTTTAGCCCTACCCCCAAGTAAAGCTATTTTATTGTAAGTGTAGGCAAGTTTAACATATGGCGCACCTAAGGTTCTCAAGGTATTTCGAAACGTTCAAAAAGATCTCAAATAATATACATATAATATAACATAATTCAAAAGATTTCAAGTGATTTTTTTAAATAGTTAAGGCTTTTACACATGCAATGGCAGCAAATTCATATCTTTAATAATATCTTTCAGTTGGAAATATTTTGAAATCCCTTGAGATATTTTGCACTCTGAAATATTTAAATCTGACGTTCGCTCAAATTCAAGTGGTTAACTGATTGCTGAATATGCAAAGTTTTGTCAGGATGTAAAGTGTATGAAAAGGAATACTGGTGAAACATTATGCAATCGATTTAACAGGGGTAACGGCGGAATTATAAAAAATGATGTAGCAATCGAGCAAAATAATTTTCGACATTTATACATTTCGGAGAATTCAGATCTGAGTGTGGACAGACCCTCGAGGGATATAGTGAGCCCAGCCAATAATAAAAATGTACACTGAAAGAAATAGTTTGAGTTTAATGGCAATTCGAGTTTGCTTGAGAATTTCTAACTGAAGTAGAAAGAAAATTGTACTGTCTCAGCCATACGAATTTGAGATTTATAACCTACGTATAAGAAAATCACCAAGCCTAATATAACAAGGCAAGTTTGTTAGAATGAAAATGATAGTTGGGAAAAATATAGTATTAGAGATATGATTAAAATATCAAAATATTATAGTGCAGGTACAAGAATTTTATACCTCTGTATCATGGCTGTATTGGACGTACACTTTTATCAACTATTTATTTGAAAGAACACTGCGTTTAAGAGTCGCATTGGGCATCCGGCTGTTTGCTTGATTCAGCCATACCAATCGATGTATTGTACCGTGCATGTTATGCGAGATTGATGAGCCGGTCAGGTGCGCGTCGACTCGGCAGTAGTCGCCGTCTTCAGACTGGTTTTATAGCAAATGAGGTTAGTGAAGAAGCTTTTAAATACCTAACTCCAAAAATTGTGAAAGATTAAGATTTATTAAATATTCTATTAAACAATTTCTAAATAAATTATGTATTTAACATTTATTTTCCTTTCATTTTTGTAACTTCAGAATAATATTTGAATTTTATGTATACAATAGGTCAGGATTTTTAGGTAATTTCGTTATTTTACGCCTGATTTCAAAGGCTTTAAAATACTTTTTATGAGATCAAAAGATTTAAAGTGATTTTAATGAATTTTGTAGCATTTCAATGAATTTGATATGGTTTAAAACATCGGTAAAGGAATTTAAAATATTACAAAGCATTTTAAATGATTTTAAAAAAATTCAAAAAAGTTTAAGGATCTTCATGTAATATTTAAAGGAGTTCAAGATATTTTTAATGAATTTAAGAGATTTTAAGTAATTTTGAAGAACTTTTAAGGAATTTTAGTAGAATTGAAATGAGTTTTAAGATTTTAAAGTAATTTTAAAATATAAATAATGTTCTTATATATTGATTATATATTGATTTCTCTCAAATCATTTAAAATAGCTTGAAATATTTTTTAATTCAGTTAAAATTTTGTTTAATTACATAAAATATTCAATAATAATTTGTGTTTAGTATCATTTTGCATAGAATGGTTCACAACAATTTGCAGACGGTCCTGCACATCTGTAGGTTATATTTCAGATTTTTTTCTTTCTACTTGAACCTAGGTTAGCCGCGAGGCTTTAGGCGTTAGGAATGCGAAACATATAGGGTTCAAACCCGCGGAAAATAAAAATTTTCGTAGCGTACGATTATAAATAGTGTAGTGATTGTGTAATACCAAATAATTGTATGCTCGAACATGTGAATAAATATTAAAATATAAAGTAATAATATAATAATACAAAAGATTTTTTTTCGGCGAAAAATTGGTTTCAAAACTTCTTCGATATAGACTGTGTTTTAGCTAGAATTTTAGATTTTATAGAACTATTTTACGTTTTTCGTATACTCTGCCTTTTAATCGAGTTACGTCACCCCGGTCTTTAAATTTTATAGAACTTTATAACAAATTTCTTTGAATAGTTCAACGCAATGTAAAACAAAGACGATTTTTATTTTTTTCCATGTATCTTTGAAAAATATTTTTCAACGAAATCATAGTTTTATATTATTAATAACAACGAAAGTACAAAAAAATAGAATTTTTAAATTAATTTCAACTCCACTGCAGTATGGAGGATGCATCCTCATTAGCATTTTATATCAGGCATGCATAGCATTAGGCTATCCGAACGGTATGCTTAGATCTCCTCAATGGGAGGTGCAGTTGAGAGCCGTGCGTATGGTTGATTTACCCCAACCAAATTCTTTCTGCCGCAGCCGTACAAATTCGTTCTACCACAGCCATCTTATGCTTATAAATATCTATTAAAACAAATTACTGAAGCAGTAATATTTCTTCAGTAATTACAGTATGGTTAAAATACGCAAACCCTATCGCTGTAGCTGAACGACCAATACATTATGGTTGGAATAACCAGAATTATGCGTGTATCGTCGAATTATTTCTTTCAGTGTAAAAGAAGGAAAACACAAAAGAACCGCTCTCTTGAAGATTAAAATAATTAGGTTTTAGGCCATGCAGTGTCCACAATAGGATATATTCTCTGACATACGACGCTACCCGTACGCGTCCTGTGCTCGGTACTATGTAAGCCCAGGGATGAAGCGCACGCGTTGCGTCAGCGAACGTATAACATTGCATGCAGGGCTTCATTGCACGAGGAGAGGGGCTCGTGGCCCGAAGTCGCCTCACCGAAGGTCGTGTCGGCCTCTCCTCACGCATCAATAATTCTCAAAGAAATTTAAGTCGTACACTGACAGCCCCAGAAACACTTTGACAATAATTGCAGTGGGTTGGAACAGCGGGAACTCAGGAAGAACGTATTTGTCACGTTAAATTTGTGCAATTATGTAAACCGGAACAAAAGCGCACTTGTCATAGAAGCGAAGGGTGATTCACTATTGAATCAGAATGTCTGTCTTTGCACTTTCGCTTTCCTTTTTTACCTCTCTTTTCTCCACTTATAAAGTGTCTTATTCCCTGACCCGTGAATCAAGAGCAGTCAGGAAGAATCCGATGAATCTCTTATGAGAGTTGATTCGAGAAATATTATATATATTTTCGCGCAGAAACATATAATTGACATCTTTTA
>NC_046663.1:128828020-128831402 GCF_010883055.1 Belonocnema kinseyi
TATCAATTAAGGGTTTAGTTTTTGAGTTATAAAATGTTAGGCTGGACCAATCAGGAGCGCGATATACACAAACGTTTGTACATGAGCGGGGGTGCAACGTAATGTCATTGAAGCAAGCTCCGGGGAAACAGCGTTATGTAAACCACTGTTTAGACAGCGCTTCTGACTGATGCAGCTTCAATGTTTTATAACTGAAAAACTGAAAATTTGACTGATTTTTGGAAAAAGAATTTTCCAATTTATTTATTTATTTTTTTAAATTTTTATACAGCCATATTAATCAAGAAACTTGAGTTTGGAGCACCCTGCTTAAATACTAGGGTGGCTCAAAAACACGATTTTTTTAGATGGTAACGACCCCCTCCCCCCATTTCAGTCGAAATCCAAAGAAAGAAATTCCCTCAATTTTTATTTTATTTGTTTATTTTAATAGGTGCCGGTTTTGACTTGAAGTTTTTCATGTAAAATGCATGGGAGAAAAGTCACTTTTTTGAGTTCTTGGAATCATTTTGTAGGGATTGGGTAAATGTGACAGGGAAAGTAAAGAGGCTTGTCGAGAATTATCCACTGAAGAATTTCATGTATCAGACATATAGGTTTGACACCCCGAACACACCCCCACGAATCCCTGAAAAAGACCCTTAAAACCAAAAACTGTAAATTCATCTCACAATCGACTTTTTCAGCGCTGTATTCTCGTATTTTTTACTTAAAATTATTTACATTGGTCTGGTGGAATATTTATCAACATTAGTTAATTAATTTTTAATTATGTAAACAAATTCCATTTGTTAAAAAAATATTTTTTCTAAAACTTCGTCTAACAGGCAGTTTATTATCGTTAATATCATAAATTTATTTAAAAATATTTTCCAATTGTATAAATAATAAATTATTATTCGTTTTCGACAACCTTTAATTTGCGTAAATAATCATTTTTCCAACAAATTTGTAAATTTTTCTGCCAAATTTAATTAAATTTTTGGACAAATAGAATTTGTTTACATAATTAAAAATTAATTAGCCAATTTTGTTGAATATTCCGCTAGATCAAAAGTAATAATTTTAATTAAAAAACAAATTTTTGAACAAAAATTATGTAAACAAATTCCATTTGATTGAATACTTTAAAATTAATGAAACAATGTAAACAAATATTTCACTAGACCAATAGTAATCATTTTTAGGGGGAAGGGAAACGAATTTTGGGGGGAAAATATTCACACAAATTCGATTTGTTTAGATAATTAAAAATTACTGAACTAATGGTGATAAATATTTCACTACATCGATGTAAATAATTTTAAGAGAAAAAGACGAGAATACAGTGCTCAAAAGGTGGATTTCATGAAGAATTGACATTTCTGGTTTTAAGGGTAGTTTTCAGGGAATAGTAGGGGTGTATTCGGGGTGTCAAGCCCATATGTCTGATACATGAAATTCTTCGTTGGATAATTCTCTAGAAGCCTCTAAACTTTTCCGTCACATTTTCCCAAACCCTGAAAAATTATTCCAAAAACTTAAAAAGTGATTTTTCCCCCTGCAATTTATATGGGAAACTTCAATTCAAAACCGGCACCTGTTACAATCGAAATTAAAAAAAAATGGAATTTCTTTTCAGATTTGGCATGAAATACACCCTAATAAACACGTTTCAATCAAAACGATACCTCACAACTGCAAATGCCTTTGCAGAAGAAAAAAAAACAGCCACAGAAAAGGGAATGGAAAAGGAGGACGATAACAGAGATGACTACGATAATAAGATCCGGTTTTTGACCTGTGTTCCATGGAACCAGGTATGCGCGTCGATCTTGTGAATTCCTTAACGCAACGGGTATCTCGATATGAGAAATATCAAGAAAAGCGAAATAATTTATGAGGAGTACATTGCTTTAAACTCCCTCTTATAAACATACTGTTCGGTACTAATCTACTTTTGAGCGTACACAAAGATTGCAAGGAATTTCTAAAGATTTCAAGGAATTTCGAAAAAATTTAATAGATAATTTAAAAATAATTGAACCGCTGGCGACTAAAAGGGGACATGGCCGCATTCAGCCTGAGAAGTATTGTCCTGAGTGTCAATTTTAAAAATCTTTCTAATTTCAATTTTAAAGACTGATACTTGTAGAGAATTTCAAGGCGCATCTTTTTTCGTTTTGAAAAATTTATAGGTTTCGTAGTTTTTGAGATAATTGGTAAAAAGTGGATTTTTTGAAAACGAAAAATTCCAATCTTTTTTCTATTCAACTCGCGGTAATGTACTTTTAAAAAATATGATTTAAAAAATTCTTTTCCTTCAGCGCTTAAATACTGGAAGAGATTTTTTACATCCTTTATTTTGGCAGCTTTTAATCCAATTCGGGGCGGAGGACTTTTCGAAAGATTTTCTAGTTTAAGCGTAGGTTTAAAGAAAAAAGTGGTTGGATTTTGCAACTCATAGTTGTCAAAAACATCCACTTTTCCATCAGGAAAAACATGCAAAACGAACGCTTTGCTGATTTGGAAATTTTTTGGGTTTCGCATTTTGCCTTTGAAACATTTTTCAAAATCCTGCAGAAGATCTTCACACTTCTCGACTATTGTGAATGAAGGTGAACGAGCATTGCGAATCATTTCTACATATTCAGCTTCAGTTTCAATTCGTTCTAATTTTTTCAGCTTTTGCGAATATGTGCCAAAATTCCTATCGCACTGGCAATAGGAATGGCCTCGAACTGGAAACACATATTTAATCTCGTTTTGCAAATAAATGGACAATAAAACCAAAAAATGAAACACTGTGTAGTTTTTATTTTGTCCCGGACATGAGTCTGAAAATAATGTTATGCTGTTAAACTTGTCTTCAGCAAATTCTTTTAATACCGCGTATTTGATAAAACTGCAAACAAAGTTAGCACCCTTCTTTACAATTCCCTCAAGAATTGGGAACATGTAACTCTGGTTCGTAGTATGTACATGTACGTTAAATAGAAAAATCCATGCTAAACGCAGGTAAAACTGCGCGGATACGGGTATTTTTGGTAGTGGCAAATTCTGTGCAAAATCAAATTCACAGCATAGACTATTATTTTCAGAAAGTATTTGCTTTTTTAACTTCAAATAAATTTCAGCATTGTTTTTGTGATTAATTACTTCTTCGTTTACCTCTCCATTTGTCTCGTTTTTGTAGCAAGTATTGCACACGTCAGTTCTAGGTAATTTAAAACTGAAGCCAACATTTCGGTTAAAATACTTAAAATAAACGGTTTGACTTATTGTCAATTTGGCCCCTGTCTTTTCTTTATAATATTTTCCGAATAATTTGTAAAGTTCTACAAGATTTAATGAAGGATTATCAAAATATTTTAGGTTGGTAGAATTTTGTTTGTAATGTGAA
>NC_046663.1:128831502-128856122 GCF_010883055.1 Belonocnema kinseyi
CTTGTTGCACATTTGAAAACTTTTAGTAACATTTTTCTCCACAGCAGGATTCAATAGGTTTGAAAGATCTCTCTGGGATTAGAATATCTTTAGCAATACCGTTTTTTTTAGTTTTAGACTTTATAATGTATTCTTTTCCCTAAAGAAATAAAAAATAATGCATATAACTTCGTCATTAAAAATTTAAAATAATTACTTTAGATTATCTACATATTATATATAGTTCAGTAAAAGAATTATTTAAAAAATCAAGAATAAAAAAAGTCATAAAATATTAAATTTATGATTAAAATTTATTTAAAAATTGTATAGACGGTTTCCAAGCGTACCTGATTTCTGGAACATTTTTTCTTATTTTTAATCCACGAATCTTCATTTCCAGAGTTACATGTTCCCCATTCTTGAGGGAATTGTAAAAAAGGGTGCTAACTCTGTTTGCAGTTTTATCAAATACGCGGTATTAAAAGAATTTGCTAAAGACAAGTTTAACAGCATAACATTATTTTCAGACTCATGTCCGGGACAAAATAAAAACTACACAGTGTTTCATTTTTTGGTTTATTTATTTTAATTTATTTGCATTTATTTGCAAAACGAGATTAAATATGTGTTTCCAGTTCGAGGCCATTCCTATTGGCAGTGCGATAGGAATTTTGGCACATATTCGCAAAAGCTAAAAAAATTAGAACGAATTGAAACTGAAGCTGAATATGTAGAAATGATTCGCAATGCTCGTTCACCTTCATTCACAATGGTCGAGAAGTGTGAAGATCTTCTGCAGGATTTTGAAAAATGTTTCAAAAGGCAAAATGCGAAACCCAAAAAATTTCCAAATCAGCAAAGCGTTCGTTTTTCATGTTTTTCCTGATGGAAAAGTGGATGTTTTTGACAACTATGAGTTGCAAAATCCAACCACTTTTTTCTTTAAACCTACGTTTAAACTAGAAAATCTGTCGAAAAGTCCTCCGCCCCGAATTGGATTAAAAGCTGCCAAAATAAAGGATGTAAAAAATCTCTTCCAGTATTTAAGCGCTGAAGGAAAAGAATTTTTTGAATCATATTTTTTAAAAGTACAAACTCAGAATCCAGATGCCGAAGAAACTGAAGAGAGTGACGAAAATGACTAAAAGTAGTTTCTAATAAAATATTGTTTGATTAATTTATTCTTGTTCAATAATATGCATAATATTATATGTTAAATGTTTAATAAATAAATTATTTTAATGATAATATCTGGAATTACTGTTGTGCATTTGTTTTTGGTAAGATTGACTTGACCTTCACGTCGTTCGCTGCAGCGCGTACGTAGCCGGCCAGGCACGTTTTTGGGCTGCGTCAAGATTACCGCTTGGATTTTAAAACATTCATAAATTTTGAACTATTAATCCAATTGATCTAAAACTTTCCAGAAAACTTCTTTGAACCTTAATGAACAACTTTCTCACTGAAAGCTTTCCGTAGCTTAAAATTCGTTCGCTAAACGAGGCGCTTGAAGGTTAAAATTCATGATTTTTGCATTGCCTCATATAAAAATTAATAAATTTTTTGTTTATTACAATATTTTCGTTTTTCTTTCTTAGATAGTTTCAGAAGACTTAAACACGTATTTTGTATTGGGGAAATCGGGAACTGATGAAAATTGGCTAAATTGGCGCGAGTTGAAGTGAAAAAAGATTGGAATTTTTGGTTTTCAAAAAATCCACTTTTTACCAATTATCTTAAAAACTACAAAACCTATACATGTTTGCAAAAGGAAAAAAAGATGCGCCTTGAAATTCTCTACAACTATCAGTCTTTAAAATTTAAATTAGAAAGATTTTTAAAATTGACACTCAGGACAATACATCTCAGGCTGAATCCGGCCGTGTCCCCTTTTGGTCGCCAGCAGTTCAATTAAATCAAGTTTCAATTATTTTACACTATTTCCAAGACTTTACAGTATTTCATAAAATGTCCAAGACTTTAAGGAATTTCAGTGGAGTTATTTCCATCTTTTATAACAATTTAGTGACCATTTTCTCAAAATATCATTATAAAGGAATGCAAATATGCGATGAGAATTCTGTAACGCAGTATCATAAGTTCCCCAACAAATCTTGAACAGTTCTATAACGACATTACTGTGTCCTTCTTGTTTATAACTAAAAGTAATGGTCTACCAAGAAAGTTTTCTAGTGCTACTCACTACCGCCAAACAAGGTAATTTAGGGATATGAGGGGTAAATTCGGACATTCCTAAATTTACAGTTTAAATTACTTAAGGTGGGTGGTTTAAATCAGAATCGAGAACCAGTTAAGACTTAAACTGATTCCAGATTCTTACAACAGTTTTGAATAATTTATCCTGTCAATTTACCGAATTTAGGGGTGTCTGAATTTACGCCACATGTCAGAATTAATCCCATTTGACGTTATTGCTTTCATAAATCATAGTTTCACCAAAAATGTCCAGACTATTACTTTTTGTAATTGTTTCTTTATATTTCATATTGTGTACTTGGGTAAAGCCGTTCTACAATCGATGCAGAATACTACTGTGAGAGATGTTCTGAATCACATACACTGGAGTCCCGCTTAAGGTAAATTCTATCCCGCTTACGGTAAGTCCTGCCCATTGCAAGCCGAGAAATTAGTCTTTCAAAGTAGGGCACCTTGGTCATACTGTGACCATACACACGAGTCGCGGTACTGCGAACATTTAGCGCAGGTCCGCCCTCAATAGTGAGAACACATCAGGATGTCCCACTTCTGCGACTATTTACTATGTTCAAATCTGCGTAGGTGATACGTGTGTATCTGTATGCGCACATGTTCACTGTTTACCTTCTGAAAGTTTGCAATGACAATTTGAATCGTTATTATTAAAATTATTAAAATGAATAGAGCGAAAGAAACGTAGAAAGACATCACAAATATAAAATCTTCCATAGTAAGTATTGAATGTATTTGATTAAGAATTAAAATTAAAATTACAGTGAATTGTACATTTGAAGATATCATCAAATGTAGAAATGAGTAGGGGGTGGTGGGTGTAAGGGGTTATAGCGTCGTTCTCATTAACGGGGGAAGAACGTACTCAATAGCGGGAGTTCGCAGTACCGCGACTCGAGTGTACTTGATATCAAGTTAAAAATTGGATTGCAATTTCTCAATCTACTAAAAAAAAAAGTAGTTTTTGTTATAGAAATCCTATTTTCTATCTGTTAAATTATCGTTACAAACTGATAAATTAGTATTCAAAAGTAGGGTAGCTTTGACCAAGCCTATTTTTGAAATCATCAATAGTTATTACAATTTGACAAATATACACTGCACCTTATTCTTTTACGAATCCAGGCATACCGCATAAGTAATAATTGAGCGTGTGGATTCCATAACGTCCTTAGCGCTCGAACTCGCTCTCCCAATACCCTATGCGTTGCCGAAAGGCGGAAAAATGTACGAAAATGACCAACTTGGGAAATGCACTACGCAAAAATATGAAAATTGTTTAAACAATTTATTATTATTGTGAATAATATTCAATTTGAATAATGCTAGAAAGTTGTTTTTTCCTGAAATTTTCAACTTTTTGTCTAATTTCCAATTAGAGTCAGGTAGATAATTAATTAAAGTTGAAAAATTAATTGTTTCAATCATTTATTATTGTTACTCATATTCAATTTGAATAATGCTAGACAGTTGCGGTTTTTTCTGAAATTTTCAACTTTTCCTCTAATTTCTAATTAGAGTGAGATGAACAATTAATTAAAGTTGAAAAATTAATTGTATAAATTATTTATTATTATTTTTAATGATAATCAATTTGAATAATGCTAGAAAAATGCTAACAAAGTCTTTTTTGTGAAATGTTCAACTTTCTGTCAACTTTTCACTTTGTAAAGTTAATGTAAGGTTAATATAATTTGTAAGGTATTCATGCAAGTTAATCAAAAATAGTTTTTGGATTAATTAATTAGATAATTAGATATTAATTAATTTCCTTAGATAAGTGCAAAAAATGTGTTATTTTTCTGCAATGCTCAACTTTTCTCTGCTTATTTAAATTAAATAAACATTTATTTTTAAATTTGTTTTTATGGTTGTATGCCTATTTTTGAAAAAAAAATTTTAATCATTATTCAAATTAAGTATCATTAACAATAACAATAAATAATGTATACAATTAATTTTTCAACTTTAATTAATTATTCATCTCACTCTACTTGGAAATTAGGCGAAAAGTGGAAAATTTCTGAAAAAACCGCAAGTTTCTATAGCATTATTCAAATAGAATATTATCAACAATAATAATAAATACTTTAAACAATTCATGTAAGCATCTAATTATGAGTACGAAGTAGCATTTCATATATTAGCAAAGATATTGGAAATAAGAAACATAAAAAAATCATAATTAGAGCCAAAAACTTGCAAAACTCATTTTTTCACTTGTAGGGTTAGTTTAGGACCCTATAAAACAGACTTATGGGGGTGATTTGTGGAAAATAATATTTCATTCATATTCTATATCTCATTGTGGAGAGAAATGTCGAGTTCAATAATTTCAGCTGATATTATGTCTCTTTCTGTATTTTTTCTTAAGATAAAAATTCACAAATCTGAAATGGCCAATTTTGTCACTTTATTTGATTATATATATTGTTGCTCTGTGACAAAAATATAAAAATCCCAAAACAGAATTCTCTTGAAATTTAATGCTGAGCATTTCTAAAAAAATAACTTAAAAATGGGTTAAGAAATACGACCTGTGGGCGATTATGAGCAATAAATTCCTATTCTAGACCACCGTGGTCGGTACCAGGGTAACGGTCGACTTTAGTTGAGTGCGCGCGCGGCTATAAAAAACCGATTGTATCTTTTAACCATGAATAACGATTTGGCTGCAATTTTGTCAAAGTTTTCCTCGAACATCAAGGAACGACTGTGCTACTGGAAATTTTCCGTCCGCGACACTTCCCTGCAGACTCTTTTTCCACCAAAGTCTGCGGAAACGATTCCTGACGGTAATGGTTTGCAATAATTTTCATGTTTCGAACATCAGAAAAAAATCGATTTGAAAAACATAAATGGCATCGGTAGAGCTTTTGCTAGTTGGAACAAAAACCGAGCAGAAGCCGACTTTTCGCGAGTTTAGTGGTGAAAGTCATTGATTTCGATACAATGAAAATTTTCGGTTTTTAATTTTTTGTAAGAAAAACTATCAGTTTCATTAAAAAAATCTAAATAAAAGTTGTGCGACTCGTAGAGCCGCATATGTTCATAGTTTTTCGTAGTTAATTTCCCAAGTTGGCTTTTTTCTGAAATTTATCCGCGTTTCGAGAACGCAAAGGGGTACTGGGGTAGCGAGTCCGAGCACGAAGGACGTTATGGAATCCTCACGGTCAATTGTTAACAATATTTACAAATAAAATCGCCGCAAGAAGTCGTAATAAATTTTCAAATGTTGAAAAAGCTCTATTTAAATTTTCGTCTAATCAAAGCATTTCACATCCTTCCGGGTGATTGAAAATAATTACAGAGCATAAGTAATAATCGTTAACAATATTTTCAAATGTCGAAAATGCTCTATTTGAATTTTCGTCCAATTGAAACATTTTATTGGTATAGTTTCAAAATATCCTTGATATCTAGTAAAAATTTGGATAAAAATTCCTCCATATACTAGAAAAATAGTGTTTCTTTTAGGAATCTTATTATTATTATTATCATACCATTAAGCCATTTCCCTTTCGGGTTAGGCGTGACTCACTCGGTAGGGGAAAGGGGTAGTGTGTGGAAGGGATAGAGATTTTTCAGATTGATCCAGAATTCTCGTGTTATTTAAGTAAATAACACGTTCGTTCCGCAACACTGCTCTGACCCAGGTTGCTGATCAATCTCTCTAGCAATCACCCCAAGCGAAGTACCTCTTTTAATATACTTTTAATATCATTAATATTGATTAAAATTGGATAAATATCCTTCGCGAATTCATAGCCGTTCGGTAGATATGCTTAATTAAACATTATTTTACAAATCATGTTGTATCTCCTAACATTATCAAAATTGGAACCAATTTGTTTTTGAAAGTATTAGGTGTTAATTGTGATTAACAATTTTTTTCCTGCGTAATATTTTGTGCGCCTCATTGTTTTTTCAAAAAACTAAAAAAAAAATCATTTTTCAATAATTGATCTTTATGTAATGTTTATGTTTATTCTGAGGATTTATCCTCAGATTTAATTAAATTGTAATAACGCGCATGTAGTTTCTTTTGCACATTTTTGCATCCGACCCAAATTTTATGTTAAAAAAACTCAAACAAGTTTCGAAAAAATGTTTCTTTGAACCCAAATATATCATTCAAGAAATAAAAAACTATTTAAAAAGAAAAAAAATCTTTGAATATCAACTGGGATTGAAAATATTAAGGAACTTTTTTCGATCTTGTTTTATATATTCATAATAATATAACTAGTCTAATGCAGTCTATCAAAATTTAACTGACTTGTATCGCATAAATTTTTCATTTTTCTCTGCTGTGTCTAATTTCAAACAATGGGAAGGTCACACCAGGACATAAACCGTCCGCTCGTTGAACTACCCTCCGTCGCAAGGGTACGACATTTACTCTAGGAGCTGGGTGTAATCCTGTGTGCCGTTCTAGGTCCGCAGGATTTTTTTATTGAATATCATGTAAAATGTTGTGCTGATTACGAAAAAGTAAGGTGGCCCCACCGAAAAATGCCGGAGTTTCGAAATAATCGCGTTTTAATTATTTTTTAATTAATGCAAGAGCCCTGTTACATTTTGAGGTTTTTCGAAAGTTCAAATATATGATTGGCTAGAAAACCGATGTAAGAAGAAAAATGTCTTCTACCATTTTTTGATTCAATCAATTGTTAACTAAAAAAATAAACAATTACGTTGAAAAGTCAGGAAAAATAACATTGGTCTTATTTTGGTTAAAATATTGATTTCACAGAAAAAAAAAACGTCAAATAAAAGTTGAACCACTCACAAAGGAGAATTCTTGTCCAAGAGAACATTTTTTGATAAAAGTGATCGATTTCGAGAAAACATCAATTAAAGAAAAAAAATTCAGAGCCAGAATAGAAAGGTGCTTTTCTCTGAAGGAAGCAATTTTATCAAGAAATCTCTGGAGATGAAAGATACTCTTTTTTGGGTCTACTTCAACTTTCATTAAGAAAATTTATTCTAATGTTTATATTTATCATGTTAATGAGCATTTATGAATTTACACACTTTGACGTGCTGTACATTTGGAAATTTTTAATAAAACCTTCTGGAAATTTTTACATGGACAAGGGAAGTCTTAATTAAAAAAATAGCGTCAGCTGCTTTAAAATCAAATAATAACTCACTATGCTATAAACAATAGTAAACTAAGTCTCTTTATCAACTTCTAATAATCGCAGGGACTTGTAATAAAGCTGAGTAGTTTTCATAAAAATTAAATAATAAAATGACTTTTAAAAAATATTACTATTACTTATACATTGCTCATTATTAAATTACATTTTTTTGTTAAAATGTAATTTAATAATGAACAATGTATAAGTAATATTAATATTTTTTAAGTCATTTTATTACTTAATTTTTATGAAAATTATTCAACTTTATTACAAGTTTTAAACTAGCTGACGCTAATTTTTGAATTAAGACTTCCTTTATCCATGTAAAAATTTCCAGAGAATTTTATTAAAAATGTCTAAATGTACAGCACGTCAAAGTGTGTAAATTCAGAAATGCTCATTAACTTGTTATATATAAACATTAGAATAAATTTTTTTAATGAAAGTTGAAGTAGACTCAAAAAAAGAGTATCTTTCATCTCCAGAAATTTCTTAATAAGATTGCTTCCTTCAAAGAAAACCACCTTTCTATTCTGGCTCTGAATTTTTTTTATCTTTAATCGATGTTTTCTCGAAATCCATCACTTTTATCAAAAAATATACTCTTGAACAAAAATTCGCCTCTGTGAGTAGTCCAACTTTGGTTTAAAGCTTTTTTCTGTGAAATCAATATTTTAACCAAAATAAGACCAATGTTATTTTTCCTCACTTTTCAACTTAATTGTTTATTTTTTATGTTAACAATTGATCCCAGCCCTCTTAACACTTATGAAACTACAATTAATACTCATAGTTATAAAACTCGTATATAGTTCAATCATAACAGCTTACATAACAGTGAAGTAACAAAGTTGCAACCTCGTTATTATCAAGCAACACTGATAATTCCTTGTTATGGAACAGTTAAGGAACGTAACGCTCACATAATTTGGTACAACAATATTTGAAATTAACGAAGGGGTTGATAATTTTGCCATATCATCAAGAGAAATTAAGCTGCTGATAGAACATCTGATGTAACTAATATTAGCATATATGAAACATGATTCAATTTTTGGAGGGAAGGGGTATTGGCTCCAGACCCAGAGTACCCAGTCCGTCACTTGAAGAATCAAGAGAAGCGGGTTGACATTCGAGAAAGGAATTTCTTCGGTCGAACAGCTGCTGCCGAACAAAGAGCAAAGATTAAAGGAAGAATTTTTCAAGGCGCACGTGTCCTGCGAGAATGGGAAAAGGAAGGAAATAAAATCAGAGGGGACTTGAATAAGAATGCAAGATATGGTCATTTCCACAGAAAGTGTAATTTTTCCTTTAAAAAAAGTTGAAAATGAGAAATAAGAAAATTACGTTCTTCACCTTTCATCACGAGGAAACTTTTCCAATAGGTTTGATCGAAATAAATTTGTTTTTTGTACACAAAACTATAAAATTGACACTTGTGATCCCTATTTTTGAGGGGCTGTTTCACCCCCTTAAAGTGTTTTTCCGCAGATAAAAAAACGTGTCGCTTAGCTAAACAGAATTCCTCAGATGAAATTATTAAGAGTAGATCCAAACAATTTCACCAATGCACAAAACTGCAGAATGACTCGTTAAAAATAAAAACAGGCTAAAAAGAAAAAAATGACTTGAAAGATATTTTCACAGAAAAAACGAAATATAAAGTTTACATCGATTCCAGGTGAAAGATTCACCGCATCAAAAATTAACCTTGCCATACAAGCTTTACATGAATCGAAGATAATTTCCGATTTTTTATTTTGCCTGGATAATCTTTTGTCTTATAATCGCTCCATTTTTATTCAAGATGTAGCGACAATTAAGGCGCCAGTTCTATCTAACTTCCTTTAACTTCATTAAATTTGAAAGAAATGGGGATTCCCATATGTCAGTGAGTTTTTGCGCTTTTTGCTAAATGGTATCAAATAAATTCTAATTCGTCCACAATAGTGTAACTTATTTCGGAGGAGATTTATCAACATGAGGCAGTAGACGAGGTCAGAATTGAGCACGTTAAAGCAAAAGAGAGGTTCCTGTGGGCTGCGCGGGAAAAGAAAATTACAACTTTGTGAGCAATGCTCACAAAGCGAATGCGAGTCAACTTCAAGAAGTTGAGAGGATAAAAGAAATGGATAGTTGTTTCATTTTTACTCTCAAGTAAAATGTGTTGCATTATTGCTCTCACATTTGTCGCGTTGCATTTTTACTTTTTAGGTACACCATTAAAATAGTATATAACATTTTCCCGTTCTTCCTGCCAACACAGCTCATTAGAAATATTTTGATCAATTGAACGAATGACTCCTAATATTGAATATATTGAGTTAGAAAAGCAACCTCTAATTATTAGTATATGAACTCCTAATCTCAAAAAACATAATAATAGTCAATGTCAATTTAAATAATATAAATTGTAATAATTTGGTATAATTCACCATATTATCGATATTAATATTATTCTAAAAATAGGGGATAATAAATAAAATATGTGATTTGCATTTTTAATTAAAAATAATTATTTTGAAAATAATTTAATTGCATCTCTAAATGGTTGTAAAATTCCTATAAATATAACTTTAATGGCCATTTGCCGAGTTTGAATATATCTCAATAATTTCCTAAAGATGTAATTTGTTTGTTGACTAGCGTAAGATAATAATATTGGGTCGATGGAATGACAGTATTGATCGGCCATTCAAAAATAAGATAACCCAAACTGTTAAAATAAAAATGTTAAAAATAGCAATATTTAACAATTGAGATATTTAATATATATTTCATTACTTGTGGAACAGAAAAAATTTTGTCAAAATATTTGTTTTTAGGTTATTTTTCAGCAATGTTTGTTCAGGGCATCAAGTGACCCAAAGTACCTATGATTATTATGGTATTTTTGTGGACTTGTCTCAACTAGTAAAAGTACTGATTTATTAATGTAAAATATTCAATGAAATATACAATTATTTGTCTGCTTATTCATATAAAAAACAGAAAAATTTTTTGGTTTACAATTCCTTTTTTATGAACTTCTAAGATTCGGTATGAGTGGTCCCATCCGTTACCAAAATAATAGAAAAGTTTCTTTTCTTTTCTTTAGTATGTACTAAAAGATAAAAAATTTGAGATCTAAAATTAGTTTGAGATAATACCCATCATAGTTAATTTGAAAATGTTTATAATACTTGGAGAATATGAGAAAAGTGGTAACGGATGGGGCATAGGAGGGTGATAACGGATTAGACATTTAGCATTTCAAAGCCTTTCATCTGACCATTACCCTAATGACGGCGCTTAAGAGATTCTAAATTTGCATTGTGAATTCTACAGAAGAGAAGTGAAAGAAGTTTGAAATTCAAACCTTTTGTAGTTAAAGTGTTTTATAAATGTTTAAGAACTTGAATGACAGGGATATTCTTAACTAGTATAATTCGGTCAGATTCTACTTACAGGATTCATGGCACATCATACTGAGTAGATTAAATACACTATTCCTAATAAGTTAATTATTTGCAAAGGGATTGAAACCTATATAAGAGTACATCTTAAGTTTACGAATGCCATAAATCTGTTAGTGAGCTGATACAAACTATCTAGTTTCTTTTTGAACTCAGTGAAGTTGTGAAATTATTATTGTTCGTTGTTCTGACCTTATTTCATCCATATTTTGGTAAGTTATAAACACATTTATGATACTGTGATTTACATTAATGTAAACATTTTATCATATAGTTTTCTGACTAGACTATTTCACTGAAAATAAAAATATAATTTGCGAACTTTTTTACAGATAATAGCGTCAGTTCCTAAAAAAGAGCAGATGGCCAAATCCGCCAAAGATCATTATCTTGTTGCGAAAAAATGTTGTAAAAACGACCGTTTTTATGTACCGACTGAAGATACCTTAGAGAATCAAAAATTCATTGACACTCAAAGTGACAAAGTGACACTCAAAGAATGCAAGACTGTCTTAGGCTTAAGGGATCGTCCATATATTACGTAAGACATTTTTCTTTTGTTTATATCGCTGTGTCCTTTTCAACTTGATAAAAATATTATTTTCGTCTTTATTCAAACAACAGAAAAACGTCTTACGTAATATATGGACAATCCCTAAGCGCATTCCATCATTTCAAAAAATTTGACTATTATTGTATTGTTGTTGGGCAAAATTCGAAGTCTACGCTGCATGAACTCACAATTTCCCTTACGGGCCCGAAGTGTATTTTCAGCACCTTACAATACATATACGTTTAAAACACAGTGATGTGTACTCCAAAAGTGATTTTGAAGATTAACTAAAAAAGTGTGGGATATTATTATTAATTTTATATATATATATCTCTCACGGTTGTGAGACGTGGTTATGGCTGAAATTTTACCGCGATTTCGCTGGAAGCGGGTGCAATTTTTCAGATTAGCACCCGCTCCCGGCGAAATCCTGCGGTTGTCCTTATGACAAATTTTTAAATATATATATATATATATATATGTTGATAAGAATGTACGTAGAATAAACGTTTTAACCCTGAGTTTTTAGCAATAAAATTTATTTTTCCATTGATTTAAAACTTTGATAACTTATTTAAATCCTACTTCTTTCAATTCTTAGTACATATTGAAGATAAATTATCTGTAAAGCTTCAAAACTAACTACAAGTTCATGCTTCTTTGTACAGATAGCGTAGCTTAAATAAGATATAGTTGTTTTAAATAAGGATTTTTCAAGTTTTTATGCGTACAAATGTCCCACCCGTTACTTTGGAATGGCCGTGATCTACTAGTCGTGATATGGTACTTAGTTAAAAAAAACTAAGTACCATATCACGACTAGCAGATCAACACTAATAATAGTAATAATGATAGTAATTAAAACATTAGTTTAGATCATTTATTATATCATAATAATCCTTTATTCAGACATATCATTTTCTGATATAAATTTTTAACGAAATTTTATTTATGAAGTTCAAATTCATTGCACTATTCTTTCATATCAGAAAAATTTAAAATAATTTATAATTTTAACTTTGAAGGTTAATAGTTTTATCGACTAAAAATGATTAAAAATAAGTTAATTAAACTTTTAGATTCATAATCTAATAATAGAAACACGATTTTCTTTTTTATATTAAATAAAAATATTTTTTTATTACTTAAAATTTCAAAAATTTTAGCGCTTAAACATTTAAATATAAAAAATTATTAAAGATTCAATAATATATTGTAAATATTTTTATAAAAATGCTATAAAAGGAGGTAATATTATTATGAATATTATTAAAACGAATAATATAAATGTAAATAAAAAATTATTTAATAAAATAAAATTATTTAAAAAATTAATTTTGTAATACATTAATAAATAAATTTAATTTAAGGAAATTATTGAAAAAATTAGATAATAAAAATAAATATTTTTTATTAATTATTAAAATTAATAATATTCATCTTATATGGTTAATAGAAGATATTCCTTTTAATTAATTTAATTGAATTTAATGAATAAAGTAAACTAATACTTATTAAAGATCCAATAATGATTAATAAATTAATAACATCATAAATATTTTTTAAATTCACATAATTATTAAAATGTGTTAATTGAAATAAATAATCAAGTATTAAAAAATGTAAATTTTTTGAATTGTTATTAGAAAGTAACAATTAATTTAAGATAAATTATTTAATATATTTAAATATCAAAAATTAAAAGGAAACAATCCCAATTTTATTAATAAATACATAAAAATAAATAAAAATAATATAATAATGGATTTATTTAGAAAATTTAATATAAAAAATAATATTAATGAAGATCTTAAGCTTCCCATTAAAAACTATTGAAGAATTAGCATGTATATCTCAAAAATTCTTACAGATATTAATGATATAAAAATTAAAATATTAAAATTCATAATTAGTAATAGAATATATAACATATTCTTAAATAAATTTACAATTTATTACTTTAATCAGACATAATACTTTATATTAATGTAATTTAGTGCATTAAATATTTTTCATTTACAATGAAAAGGAAATATTATTATTAAAATAAAAATAATGAATAACAATTTTTTAAAATCATTATATTCAACTACACCAAACTCCAGCTTTCAATCAAATGACTTAAAAAATGGGCCAGGCGATTCAAACTTGGTTTGACATCAATTCGACTTCAAGGCGGCTAAATCTCGTTCGCGGACAGTTGCGCGATTAGAAGTCGCAGATGAAAGTCTTACGTTTATGGTTGAAATTCTCGTTGGGAAGTAATTGCCAAGTCGATTCGAACTTGTCTTAAAAAAGAACTGTTATTGTAAGACTTGATACATATATCGAATTACTCTTAATAGTAGGTACATTGCGTGACTAGTGTGAACTGACGACCTTACTGAAAAGAGCGAAATGTTTTTGCAACGAGTCGTAGGTGAGGGCGTAGGTGAGGTATCATTTCTGCTGTCCTAAGTAAGAACATGGTAAGTCGCATTTGCCATAAGGGTCAGCCTAGCGTTACACACGGATAACTCACTTACAGTTAACCCCCCTTTTTTTGGTGAAACATGACGTCAGGGAAACTTGACCGCCGGGGATCCGAATTGCCGAGTTAGGTCAACTTACTCCCTTCTATCAATTTCCCCGGTCCCCTGGAATTTCTGAACATGTGAGATTTGAATGAAAGCAGACTATTGAACGGAAGCCAGGCTCACTCTTTTTTTGATGCAGATAGCCGCGACATAGTGTGCAATTTATTCAGATTTTCGTAGATATAGAACAAAAAATGTAAAGCTTTTCAGAAATTGTGCAAGACTTCAAAAGAGCACAAACATTTTTTTAATCTCAGCATACTTTCAAAATGTGCCTTTCTTATTTAGAAAAATTATTTCAAGAGTTTGTTTAAAAACATTTACAAACATTCCCAAAATTGGCAAAAAGATTCTGGAAGGTTTTAAGGTGATTATTTTTTATTTTGCAAGATTTTCATAATTTTAAAACATATTTAGAAGTTCTGGAAACATTTCACACAGAATTTAAATTCTGCAAAAATATATAAGAACAAGTAAATTTTTCAAGATTTTATCATAACACTTAGAAGTTATGTAAGGATTTTCAAACTATTTAAAATAAAATTAATTTAACTTCTTATGTGAAAAGTGTTTCGTTTAAAAAAATTATTTCTTCAATTTTTTATGTGTCTGCTTTACAATTGGTGAAAGTTATATCATTTTGTAAATTTCTGAATTTATTGATTGATTCTTAACTTCAGAGCACTGAAAATGATAACGTGGTTTTATATTTCTGGAACTGATTTTGAATCTGTTAAGAGGGCTGTGTACATGGGCTTTTGGAGACATGTCGTCTAGGTGTAATTTCTCCGAAAGTATTGGGAAAAATATGACTTATGTGATATGTCTGGATTAGGAAAATAACGAGCAATGTCTACGTTTAATCAAGTGTCAAATAATGTTTATTATAGTAAAAATATTATTGGTCAAAGTTACCATACTTTTGATGGCCAATTTCTCGGATTGTAATGATTATTTCGAAAATTGTATATAAACATGAACGTAGATAAAGTCTTGCTGAAAAGATTAAGATGAATGAAAAAATTATTGCTGTTAAATAAACAATAGAAAACATGTTTAAACGAAAAGCATTTTTAGGTTAAATTTAAGGCAAGTAACTACCGATCCTAGCGGCGAAATGCTAGAGAGAGCGTTAGGCACGCCCACGCTGTTGTCCTCAATGCAATGCATACCCTTTACCTCACCCCGGAAAGTTGCAGGGCCCGTAAGGTCACTATACCTACGCAAACTGGAATTCACATCTGGCACGATTTCCCAAGAAAACCTTCTTGGATTCATTTCTGAATTTTCTCTTTAGCCACCAATGAAATGAACGAAATTTTAAAGTTCCCAAGAAATATGCTAAAAATACTACTCTGACGTTCAACGGATTTGGGCGTTTCTTGAAATTCTGATTCGAATGGTATATATTTTTAGGAGTCGCTTTTTGCATGAAAAATTGAATCTAATAATTCTTAAAAAGTAGAGTAAGTTTGGCCACGCCTATTTTTGATATAATAAACATTATTTCACTCTTGAAGTTCGATATTTAACAACAGTTTTGACATGTCTCCAAAAGCATAACAATCCAATCCAAGCATAACATATGATTTATAATTGTAAACAATGCTTTATGCTTTCATGTAAAATAGTCGTAAGAAGTTGAAATAAAGTTTGAAATTTTGAATATGCTCTATATGAATTATCGTCTGATCGAAGCATATCATGGAGATAGTTTCGAAATATACTGAAATATTTCTTTAGAAATTTTTAATACTTTCAAAAAATAATATTTGACAAATTTTGTTTTTTTTTGCGTTCCTCGCTTTTGGAAGCTTAAATATTCATAACTTTCTTTGAGAATTGTTACATTGAATCGACGAAATATACAAGTCGTCTGAAAAAACTTGTAAAACAACATATTTCTCCGGGAAGGGATTCTGCAACTAAGGGATCCGAGTGAGTTGTAAATTTCGTAGGTTGCTACAGCGTCAATAAATTTGGACTTGGCTAAAATTGGGGTAGACAATAGTATCGAGCAGAGGCTCTTCGATGTCCCAAGTGGAGATAAGTAATTAGTAAGTATACCTTAACAAGATCGGCTGTTACCTGCTTTTATAAGTCCCAATATATCCAGGGAGCCTCATCACAATCTGCACTTTGTGGTGTGCGTAATGGAAAATGTAAGGTTGCAGTTTTCCAGTAAAATCAAATATTTTGTCAGGCTAGTGCTGCTGAATGTTTGAAATCATTATTTCAATAGCCAGTTTGTTCCTTCTCGTTCCTTCTCGTGTAAGTTGTATTACATTTCACTATTCAAAAATTTATTTGTTTATTTTGTTCATAATTTCGATTAGGTTTTTTTAAAATGGAGTTATTTGTTAGTAAGGTATGGTTTCTCATTTTTCTTATCAATTTTATAGTTTTGAGATGTGGCACATGATTCACATACAAAACTCATATGTATTATTATATTAAAGGTGAAACAAGACTATCTTATTCATATTCAGTCAATTGTATTTGAATTTTTGACGTATTACAATGTACAATATGGAACTTTTTATTCTCGAATTTGCATGCTTATCGCCCGAAATACGCACAAATCCACCCAACAATGCATGGTTTTGATCTTTGAAAAAGGAAAATGATATTTAGATGTACCTCCGGCCCTATAATATATTTACCACCAGGGAAAAAGACGTTTTTGCAAAAGTAGAGCTCAAATAAACATAAAATTTCATACAAAAAATAAACTATTTTTTAACAATATAATTCAATCTTCGACCAGAAATTTCGTTTTATCCATAGGAAGAAAGAATGGTATTAAGATGGGAATGGTTATGAAACATTTTATTTAAATTTGTTTAAGTTTAATTTGTTCATTTTCAATTTTATTTTTCACGATTAAAATTTAAAATACGCACCCTAACGTACTGTGGCTCGAAACCATTTAGTAGAACTAATTTAAGCAAAAAATTGGCTTACATAAAATGTTATTGCAGCATCTGTCCTTCTTCAAAAAGTAAATTTTTTAAAAATTTACTTTGATAACAAAACTTTTGAACAAAAGAACGTAGATATATTTTGGTTACATAACTTCTGCCTTTTCATTTTTTTCATAATGTCATTTTCTACAAATTCAATTTTTTTATTTTCAATTTTACTTTTTTCGGATTAAAACATATATTCTTATTTATTTCTATTGATTAGCGACAAAATAAGTTAAATCATTAATTAAATATGTTAACAATATCTTTTAATTATTAGTCTCGCATTGACATGGTCTGATTTGTTTCCTAAAAAAGTAATAAAAACCGGAAAAAATGGCCGCTTTGCAAAATCTAATTATTTTTGCGAAAAGTACATGCAAATCCAGTAAACTCTCTGGAAATGCGTGTTTTATGGAGCTGATATTATATGCAAAATTTGAGCTGAAAATAATGAATAGTTTTCGAGAAAAGCTATTTGTTCTTAAAAACGGTACTGTTCTTTTGTTGGGGCTAACTTTTTCTTAGCCGTTCAGGCAAAGCCATAAAAGTGGGCAAATTTTAATCCTAAAGAGTTATAGTGTTAAAAGCTCGCTGCTACTTTGTAATATGCAGCAAGAATTTCCTGACCTAAGTTATCGAACGAGACGATGATCTTTGGGAAAACAGGATGAAGGAACAACTCATCAGGTAATTTCACTAATGAGATGTCACGTGGATTAATAATACGTTAAGTAGACTCTACGTACATAGCATTAACATAATTTTTATTATGAAATTGTAGATCCTACATGGACAGCCTATTGTCGGAGATTGTAAATCCTCAGTTTTCGAAGCGGTTGGAGAAAGGAGATATAAAAGATCCTCCGGAAAGGACAGAGCGGATAAAGGGTCTGCTGAAGGAAGCTCAACCGAAAAATAAACTTGTAAAAGGCGCAATCGGTTTTGCAAAAAAAAGTAAAAACCAAAAATCCCCATCGAAAAAGGCAGAAAGTCCAAGATGATCCACATTCAAATAATGATCCAGAAGAAGAGAACAACGTCACTCCAAGGAGAAGAGAAGGAAGTAACGATCCTCCCAAAAGGATTAGGAGGGACGAAAAGTCATTGCCTAAAAAGAAACTTTTTTAAATATTTGCAGGACTCATAGTCCCTATGGGATAAAATATAGAGTATAATGTAGCTGCTTGTTCTCAACCTCATAGGGTACTTTTTCGCGTACAAAGGGTAACAGATTCAAGATAAATTCAGAAAAATTCGATAAAATTCAAGTAACTTTACAAATGATTTGAAAATCATGGAAAAAAGTGTTGTGAAAAATTTTTCAATACATTTTATTCATTATAACACATTTTTAGTGAATGTGCAGAATATTTAAGGAATTGAGAAAAATTATATTTAATTCATAAACATTCTAGCTGCTTTTAAAAAAGAAATCAAGTGAATTGAAAACAATGTTCAAATATGGAAAAAGTAATTCGATTGGGTAGAATTGAGTGAATTTAGAAGAACTCAAAAGAAAATACAATAACTCAATAGGATTTACGATAAATTAATAAGATATAAAGGCAAATTCCAAATGAATTGCACAAAATATTTGAGAATCTCTTCAGGTCGTCACAAACAATTCTGTGAAATGCATTAAAATTTTTAAACTCCATATAATTATTAAAACTCTTGGGAATCCCTTGAAATTGTTTATATATCTGGAAAATGCCATGGAATATTTAAAAGTATCAGGAAATATTGTAATTATATTTTACGACTGCATGGAAAATGTATTGAAGTACATTGATAGTTGTTAAATCCCTCGAAATCATAGACAGTCTTTAAAAACCTTATCAGATAATGTTAAATATTTTGAAATATTTTAAAACCTCGTACTTCCTGTAAAATCGTTTCATATCCTCAGAAAATCTAGAACATTTTTTACCCTTAAGTAACGCAAAAGCTTTAAAATTACATAAAAGTAATGAAATTAATACAAAAAATGCCTTCGAATGTTTTCAAATCACGTAAACTACTTCCAAGTAAAAAGCTGGTGAAAATGTCTTTGATGTTTATGAAATACCTGAAAATCTTGGAAATTTCTTCAAATTATTCTAATCTCTTCCAGAGTTCTCGGAGTCTTTATAAATTTATAAATTTTAAACAAATCTTTAAAAATATTTGTAAGATTTAAGATAATTCAAAAATGGTTATAGACATGAAATGGATTGTGATTAACCCACGAATTAATTTATTGAATAAAAAGTGACTGTTATTTTTTACATCATCCTTATGTAAAATATATTGTTTCTTTTTGAAGTAAACTTTGTTTTACAACTACTGTTTCAACTGATAATCAGCTCGTTTACCTGATGCACGCCAATTTATGTCCGATTGAATTAAATGTGATAATTTCAAACTGCACATTTCATTTGTTAAAATGTACTAAGGAAACTTTTGGAGGTACCTTTTTCGAACCACCCTATTATGTATACAATCCATTATTCATAATTTTAGTATAAATGAATTCTCTAAATTTCAAACAATTCTTCAGCCTAACGCAGCAATGTTTCACAAATAAAATGTTAATTACAACAAATTACTCCTTGTGATGATTATTTCTAAAATTTAGATAATTAATAGGCCAGATCCTTTACGAAAAACGTACGGAAACTTCCGCCGCCGGTTTGCCAGTACAGAACCAGTACATGGCAGCATTGTGAAGCGTTATCAGCCAGTGCTGGCCGCGTATAGATGCCCAGTACTGCGACTCCGGCAATCTGTACTAGGCTAGCACTGCTAGCACAAATTTTAATAATTGATATTGATATTAAAAACATACTTGGTCAAAGTTACCACACTTTTGAAGAATAACTTCACGGTTTGTAACGATTATTTAACAATAAAAAAGAAGATTCTTATACTAAAAACGTCTTTTTCTAGTAGAATGAGAAATTGCAATCCAAATTTGTATTTTATATCAAGTATATTTCGAATTTATCTCCACCATATGTTTCGATCCGACGAAAATTGAAAAGAAGCATTTTCAACGTCTCAAACTTTATTTTGACTCTTTACGGTTAGTTAATGAAAATATATTGTTAACTATTATTAGTTGTGTGGTATGCTTGGATTCGTAAAAGAGTCAGGAACCCAGCCAAAAGCGTTAAACTCTGAAAAATTAAGAATGTTTATTCCTATGAATACGCGATTTTTCCTCCGTCTAAAAATCCCCCAACGGGAACAGAAAAAGTGAAAATTCTATTCCTCTCAAATGACTTAGTAAAATATAACGGAAGCATTTATTTAACCTATGTTTTATTAGTAAATATTTCTAAAACTTATAAATTCGAAAAATATTTAAATTTATATTTATTTACATTTTAATATTTCCTTTAAACGTCCTAAAAATGCATCAAAGAAATCTATTTAAATGTGTGAATTAAAATAATTTTAACTCTAGAGAGGCGGACTTGAATTGATAAAATTAAACTTTCAAAACTTTTATCCCACATGAAGGAATTAAAACAGTTCACTGCACATATTTTGTGAATGTAATAAAAGGAATTAAATAATCTCAAAATATGAACACTTTTGGGAAATAGAAGACATCTCTGTGAGGTAATCTGTCGGTACAATTACAAGGAAGAAAACATGTTCTCTTTTGGGGAATAGGAACCTATGCGGCTGAGATTCAAAATATTGACCGATTTTTATCAACCTTTTTTTGATTTACTCAGAATAATATAACGATGCTAATGCAGTATATTAAAATTGTATTACTGAATATTGTATAAAATTCGGATTTATCTCCGCGGTGTCTAATATCAAACAATGGGAAGGTCTTGCGAGGCCAAAAACCGTCCGCTCGACAAACTACAACCCGCCGCAAAAGTAGCGGTTTCTAAATAATGCCTGACCAAAGGTGACGGTCCCCTGATGATGACTTTCTCCCAGGCAATTTTTTTCAAACTTTTTTTACTACGTACCCTTTTTTTCTGAAAATATTCCAACTATGATTGGCTGTCAAAATTTTTGTTGTCACAAACAAGCTCCACCCTTTTGGGCGTGCTTATCATATTTCTGTCTCTCCCGCAAACTCAACTCAGAGTTCCCACGCTAGTACACAGCCCTCTTAACTGAACAGTATGCAATAGTTAAAAAATTCTAAATGCAGGTTCACTGTATTTAATTTGATACTATTATATTAAAAGTGCTAGTACTTTTTATTTTATACATGTAAATTAGTTAAGTATTTAAATACAAACTTTTTGAATAAAAAAAACTTTTAAACTTCTATTATAAAATTTAAAAATTGAAGGCTTGCATTATGATTGCTTTTATTTTCTGTTAAGATTTTCTTATTTCAAATGGAAAAATTTTTCGTACAGGTAATTCTAATTATTTTATTCAAAGCCTGAGTTGCATAAAAATTTATTAATAAATGTAAGTATTTAAATATTGCTATAATAAAATTTCATAATGAACCATTTAAAATATTGTGAATTAGCATGGGGAACTTTTGATTTTTCAAAAAATTTAACTGATGTTCCAGGGTTTCATCGAAACGTGCCCAACTTTCTAGAGATTGAAGGGCAGTGTGTACGAAATAAAACCATACGAATAACTTTTATTTCTAATCCACCATCACCATCCTCGCAGCGCCTCAAATATGACCCAAAAATAAAAAACTACCTTTTTACGTATTATTGTTTCTTTTTAGTAACTTCCGTCGTCTTCTTCACACAAATAATTACTAATGGACAACTTGAATATGTACTAAGACTTTAAAAACAATTAAAAAATTTTTAAACAAATTTAAATTATTTAAACAATGATTCATTTCAAACAATTTTAAAAATAATCCACTTTTTTCAACTTGGTATCATATGCTACTTTTGGTTGAATAATTACATAATTTTTATCCATGTCTTCTAATGCTTACCAATTTTCTATTCGTTAGAACAATTTTTTTGCTCAAGGATTTATTTTTCGATAAATAAAAAATGAAATAATATAGAACACATAAATAAATTTAAAAAATTGTATTTGTTTAAATAATTAAAAAGTGGAAAATATATTCTTTCTATGCACTATGCAGTCAGAAACATAATTGTGTGCGTTCTATTTTATTTTATTGGTTTAATTATAAAAAAAATGCTTGAACAAGTAAATTTCGTTCAAACAAACATCATTTTATAAAACATTAAAAGAAATGTAACGAAATTATGTAATTATGCAACAACTCGTAGCATAGGATACTGATTTGAAAAGAAAATTGATATCTTTAGTAGTATTGTTTAGAAATTTTGAAAATAGACAATAAATATTCAATTGATTGCATTATGTTTTTCGATCAATTTGCTACTGCAAAAAATGACAAAGAATAATAACTAAATCAGAAAATACGATTCTTTTTTACATTTTTTGGAAATAAATAATTGTTTAAATAATTTATATTTGTCTAAACTACTAAAAATTGTTGAAAAAGTCATGGGAAATATTCAAATTGTCCATCCGTAATTATTTGTATGAAAAAAATGACGGAAATTGCGAAAGAGTAAGAATAATACTTAAAAACGATGTTTTCTCATGTTTGGGTTATATTTGGGGAGCTGCGAGGAGGGCGAGGGTAAGTTTGAAATAAGAGTTACTAGTATGGTTTTATTTCGAAGTTACTCCTCTTCAATCCCTAAAAAGTTTCGCACGTTTGGATAAAAACCCGGAACAAGAGTTCAATTTTTCAAAAATTTAAAATTTCCCCATGTTCATTAAATGGGACATACTTTCTATAATAACATTTTGAAATAACTAATTTTACATCTTAATAAAATGAACTTCTTAATATTGCTAAGCATTATTGACAGAAGAGAATGTTGAAATTGTAACATTTTCAAAGAAATAAGGAAAATTAAATTATGAAAAAAAACTTATTCGGAAGAATCGGAAAAAAGTTAAAGTTTCTTAATAATTTTGAAAGACTTTGAGATTCAATTTTTTACAAGATTTCTGAGAAAATTTCAGACTGCAAAATTTAAAACTTTAACGCTACGATTCTAATTATTCTACTTGAAAGTTGTTTGCATTGTGAATAGAAGTGTTTAATTTTCATAAATATAATTTTTAAAAAAGAATAAATGAATACATTGAAAGGACCTTCAAAAAATGTTTTGTCTTCTCACATTAAAAAGTGCTCAATTTAAAAGAAATTTTAAATCGTTACTTTTTTGATGTTTCAGGCATAAAGTTTGAATAAAAAGAAATATACGAAAACATTTACAAATGCGTTGGTTCATTCTTCAATAGAAAAACATTTAAAATGATGGCGTGGTTTTATTGTTTGTGACCAGAAATCCTTCTAATGTTGACTGTGTGAAAGTTTAAAACTGAACTTTTTGCAGTTTAACGGCATTCAATTAAAAATTCTTTGTTTGATTGAAGAGCGTGAAAACCTTTCATTTAATCCGTGTCATTATTTAGCGTTTGAATAAAAAATTACGAAAGTTTAAACTTGTTTAAGGCCATGTGATGAGTATAAGAGCTGATCAAGTCAGTCCTAAGATCAATATTTTTTCATCCATATCGAAAGATAAAAGTTTGAATAACGCGGAAATTTTTTGCAGGAAATGTTAATAAATATTAAAGGATCGTTTGTGACCTTTCAAAGAGTTGGGGGAAGAAAAAAGTTTATTTATGAAAATAATGATTATCGATGGACACATTTAGTCTTTACAGTAGAAGTTTCACTTCTAACTTTCTCTGTAGGTAATCATGCATTCTGTTTTACCCACAGACCCGTAGAAGTTCGAAATTGTCTACTCGCTGCGCTAGTGCTGCTCTGAAACAGCTGATACGTATGTCAGACACGTGCTATTTAATGATATAAACTTTTTTTTTTGCATCAAAAGTACAAACATTAGTTGCTCGATTATTTGTGTATAATGATTGTGACCAATTTCGGTTCTTTTGCCCCACTTTGCTGAATATAAACCTTATAGTTAGTCCGTTGACAAAATTGAAAATTCTTTGCAGTGTTTCACAGCACGGTCGGTATTCCTCTTACAAAAAAATTTTTTTCATGATGCTAATTAGTGAGGATCAGAGACATATTCCTTCGTGTCCTCTATTTAGCGAGCCAAATTTTTAACACGATATCTCCTTCCGTGTGGACGTAAGTTGGAACAGAAAAGTACCGATCTAACTTCAACTTGCATTTTCTTAGAATTTTTTTTTCAAAATTTCCGCCGGAACAAAGCAGAGACATGGCCTTTATTACCTCCTCTTTCATTTCCTAAACTTTCGGAGTGATCCCTCATTTCGTTTAGAGTTTAGACGTAAGTTGGGACAGAAAAATTGAGAACCAGATTTGGTCATGTAACCCTCTCGTCACATGGCCTTAACCTTCAAGTTAAACAGTTAAAAATTCAAAAGAGTTCCATTTGCAAGGAGCGTCAATAATTTGTGTGAGGAGGGAAAAAACAGAACTATCCAAAGAATAATTCCTATCTGAAAGTGAATAAAAACCCTTGTGAACAGTGTAAACATACAAACATATTTTGCATATTATTCACGTATATTAACTGGAGATGATACGAATTGGCGAATTTATATATGTGCGTAGTTTAATTTTGTCTGCAACAATTGAGCAAAAATATTTCACAGAAAAAACAGAAGATATTTCTGCAACAAATTTTATTTTTAATTTTTTATGTGTTAATACGTAT
>NC_046663.1:128856222-128870618 GCF_010883055.1 Belonocnema kinseyi
AATAGAATTATTAATTAAATTTCATGGTTGAACTTTTATAATTAATTTAATAACAACATTTATTATTATATATAATAAGAATTTTATTTAATACTTTTATTAATTTAAATATTGAAAATCAAATAATTGAAATTGTGTGAACAACTTTTCCATTTTATGCTTTAATTTTAATATGAATTCCTTCATTAAAAATTTTATATTTATCTGATGAAATATACTTTCATATTATATCAATTAAAAGAATTGTCCACCAATGATACTGCTGTTATGAAATTCCTGATTTCAAAAATGTAAATTTGTAATCTTTTTTTTTAAAGAAATTTAGATTCTTTAAATTCTTTTCGACTCCTGTATGTTGATAATCCTTGAATTTTTCCAATAAATTTACAAATTCGTATGATCGTAAGATCAGATGATCTAATTCATTCATTTACAGTTCCTTCAATAAGAATTAAAGTTCATGAGATACCTGGACGAATTATTTAATTAAATTTATTTATTAATGGCCCAGGTTTATTTTTTGGACAATTTTCAGAAATTTTGTGGAGCTAATCGTAGATTTATACCAAGTTTAATTGATTCAACTGAATTCCTGAATTCCTCAAATAAACCTATAAATTCATTATTTTTATTATTATATTTTACTATTACATTTATTTTCATAAATAATCATTTATATTTTTTAAATTATAAAAATGTTTAAATAATAAAATTTTTATAAATAATTTAAAATATATAAAATTTAAATTTAAATGATAAGAAATCTATTCTCCGTTTTTGATCCTTGTACAATAATAAATTTTTTATTAAATTGATTGAGAATATTATATTTTATTATATTTTTACCAAGTTTATTTAGATTTAGACCTTCTAAATATTTAATTTTATTAAATTATTCATCAGAATTTATTATTAAGGAAATAAAAATTTCATTAAATAAAAATCTAATTTTTTATAATATATTAATATTTAAATCTTTATTTATTTTTATGATATTAAATAATTTTATTAGTTTATTTCCTTTTATTTTCAATTCTACAAGACATATAGTTCTTTCATTACCATGATCAATTAATTCATGTTTTCGTTATATATTATTTTGGGTAAATTAATAATTCACTTTATATATTTGTTTTTTTTACTCCTCAAGGGACTCCATATATTTTAATACCTTTTATATTAATAACGGAATCAGTTAGAAACATAATTCGTCTTTTAATTTATCTGCTATATCATCAGAGATTGTACCTTACCGACAGTAGATGAACCCTCCAAACCATGAAGGCAGAAAATCCACACAATATCGATCAAGTTAAGAATCTTCAATAACAAAAAGGAATAATTTTAATTTCATAATTCGTCTTTTAACTTTAGCTATTCGATTATCAGCAAATATTATTGCTGGTTATTTATTCAAGCTTACGTATTTTCTATTTTAAGATCATTATACTCGTCTGAAACTAATTAATTAATGAAAATATATTTTTATAATCATCCCTATCATATTGTTACAGGAAGAACTTGACCAATTTTAATTTCATTAAGATTATGTATTACAATAATTGGTAGAATTAAAATATTAAAATATATAAATTCTATATTAATAATGTTAGGATCATACATAATTACTATTGTTTCATTTTAAACATATCGAGATGTAATTCGTAAAAGAACATTTCAAGGGCTACATACTTTAAAAATTCTAAAATTATCTCCAAATGTACAGATTGGAAGATAATGAGCCCCTAAAAATATTAATAAATTTAATCCTCATGCAAATCCTTTATTAAATACAATTATTTTATTATCATCTGGTGTAACAACTACTGTATCTCATCATTGTTTATTATTCAGAAATAAATTTAAAAGATTAATTGGTTTATTGGTGACAATTTTATTAGGACTAATATTTTCTTTAATTCAATTGTATGAATATAATCAATCTTCATTTTTTAAAAGAGATTCTATTTATGGATAATTATTTTTTATAACTACAGGATTTCAAGGGTTACATGTTATTATCGGAAGATTGTTTTTATTAGTAATATTAATTCGAATATATTATAATCATACATGTTCATTTTATCATTTTGTATTTCAGGCTGCATCTTGATATTGACATTTTTTTGATGTAATTAGAATTATTGTATTTACAATAATTTACTGATGAAATTATTATTTTATATATTATATAAATTACATTTTAGTTCCAATAAGAAAATTGAAGAATTTAATATAAAATATATCTTATTTATTATTAATTATTATTAGAATATTATTATTCTAATTTTTTGTTCAGAAAAAAATGAATATAAAAATGCGTAACATTTTCGGTTGAATAGAATTTAAAAATTAACACAGGACGAAAATTTTAAAAACTTCATCAAACATATTATTGGCAAATATTTTTAAATTTTCTGATCGAACTTAAAACTTTTATTGTCCTGGGATAGCGAATCACCGCCAGTCCTGGGCCGACCAAAAACTTGCAGACTTAACGGCCTAGATCAATTCTAACCTGCGTAATACTAACGCCAGACCTGGACCAGATTAGATCTTCCAGGGTAGTAACTTTAATAAAGCCAGACCTGGGCCAGGTCTGACGCCAGACTGCTATGAAATTTTTCAAGACGGGGTGCGAGGGGCTAGACATCTTGTTGCACACACTGCCTTGTTGAGACGAACAATCATAAGACTCTATCCGAACGCCACCGAGTTCAACCGAGTGTTATTTCTCAAAGAAACCTTGGAACTCTATATGAATTCGATTTAGTTTAATTAGTTGCTTCAGCCAGATCGCCGCGTCGCGTCTAGTGTTGCGTTGGGCATATCAGTTTTAAATAAAAAGGGTAGAAAGATGTATATCAAATTTTATCGAAATCGGTTAATTATTTTTTGAGCTAAATGTCCTGCCAGTTTTGAAAATGCAGTTTTGAGAAAAACGCGTTTAAAGTTTTGATAAGTAAAAACTCTGGTTTTAATGACTTACCCGCTTATCTGTGAGTCCTGCGCCACACAATGTACAAGAAGAGCAGAAGGGAATATGAAAGAAAGGATAACAAAAGGCTGAGGTCGAGCACTGGTCGTGTCTACTCCCCCGAGTCGAGCGCTTGAATATACCTGGGGCACTGTGCGTCAGGCTATCGGCTTTTAATATTAGAAGGACTTCGAATTTCGTTCTGGGACTTTGAATTTACATTCTTGAGATGTTAAACTAACATTGTATGCAATACATTTTTTTTCGATTTTTTGAAGGCGATCAAGGTCTCCCCCTGGAACAACGTGCAAAACTTTAGCTTAAAATAATCATTATTTTTCCAAAGAAGTAATTTTTTATTAAAAATGGAATTTTCTTCAATGAAATTTCCACACGTTTGGCAGATAGGATATCAACTAACATGGATGATTGTACTCTAAAAGAGTTGTGCTATCAAGTACATTTAGCAGCAGACTGACTTTTTGTAATTAAACTGCGCAAATGTGATTTCAAAAATATATTAAGCTTCTTTCTTATAACAAATTAAATATCTCCGTTCTGTTCCAAGAGATGAGAATAAGCACTCTTATTGGATACACGAGTCGAAGAAAGGCACCAGCGATCGGCAGTAAAAAAAAGGACCCCCCTGCTTTCTATCACTTGTTTTCCAAACACAAAAAAATAACTAAAACTATCGCGATTTTCACAAAAAATAAGACTATCACATCCTTCCGGGTGATTGAAGATAATTACAACGCCTATCCGTTACAGTTTGTAGTTTGAATCGCTTTAATATCTGTATTAGAACTGAAGATAATATAGTTGTACATTTTTGTATTTTTAAGCAACAATTTGTATTATCCCTCAAATTTCTCAACTGCAATTGGTTCAAAACAGTGTTCCTCATACTCATGAATTTTTTCAAATTTTTCCCATTGCCCTTTGTTTAAGAAATAATGCTCTAAACTTGACGGTTCTTAAATGTACCCGAAAATCTTTTTTACCATCCTTTTTACATTTTTCAGTCTGCAAAGCAAAAAAATGTATTGTACATAAACGTCCTCAAGATCATTTACGTAAAACACTTTTAGCTTTCATCTGACTATTTGTTTCTTATTGCGCTCACATTTTTTTGGCTGAGTTGTTAAGCTTCAAGGGCAGATGCCTAGCATTTTCTCGCCGATAGTAGATTTACGTGCGATGTTGAAATAAATGATAGAGCAGATCGGGATTGATAATTTGGTGAAAATAGCTGTACAAACGGAAGTTAGATATCCTTTATGATAAACCTTTGTCGTTTAAATTTGCTTCTACTTTTAAATGCGATAGCGAAAATATAAAAAAGAAAGGAAAGGTTTGTCGCCTCGTTCTAATTTTTCTTCAAATTTAATAATGCGAGTTATTATTCAGACATTAAAAATTTACATTAGACTGATTGTAAAATAATAAGATGGATGGTTCTTCAGGGGTCTGGTTGTCCTGATAATTAAACCGGGTATTCCATGAGTAGAAAATATCTTTTTCGAGAAGTTTGGCTGAAAACTGAAATTTAAGATACTCGGATGTTTGTTTACAGGTCTCATATTGTTATAATAATCAAACTTGGTAGTCCAGGTCTTGATTTTAACACCTGCTGTACCAGGTTCAATTATTGGAATGTCCAGACTGTTGAAGAACGATCCAAATATTTCAAATTTCGCTTCTTAACCCTATTTACTCGACGATAATGTATTTTTAATATCTAGACTTCCAGGTTTAATTATTAGAATAATGTGGCCATTAGAACCAACCGGGTATATTGAATTTCAGTTCTCTACCAAACTTTCACGAGAAAGATGTATATTTTCAAGACCTGGAATACCAGAATTAATTATCAGAACAGACGAAATTTCACAAACGCATTTATTTAATTTCTTTACATCATTTTAATATTAATTATTCATTGCTGAAGAATAAATCGCATTGTTCGATTTAAAATAAAAATTAAAACGATATTACAAACACTTGTAACAACGAAAATAGTGTATTTTACAATAAAAGCATTAATTATATGCATCATTTCTAATTCACACATTGTTTTATATTTATCAATACAACCTTTTATCCCCTTTTCTATCTTGTCTATCTAATTAAAAAGTAGAAGCAAATTTAAACGACACAGAATGTTCATAAATGCCACCTAAAGTATGTTTCTGCATCCACTTTTAGCGAATTCACAAGCAGGAATCCCTCTATTACTTACTTCTACATACCCCGCAAATAGCCCGCAAATTAAAAAATATTGAAATTAGGACAAGATATAGATATTGATGTTGATATATCGATGTCAAATATCGATTGATATCGATATAAAATATCGATTAAAATCGATATATCGTACTCTGATTATCGATATTTTTGATATTTCGATATCGATATCCCACACTACCCTGGATTTGAGTCCAAGCCCAGAACCGAAACTGTATTCACAAACCGTCGAGTATACAACAATTTTTTTAAACTTGTAGAAAATAGCAATTTAATGATAAAGACTGGCTTTGCCGTCAAGTATACTTGATGGCACGAATCTTTTAGAATACAATCACCCACTTTAGTTGATATCCAAACGGTTAAACGTTTAGATATTAAGTTGAAAAATAGTTCATTTTTTAATAACAAATGAGTTTTTATAAAAGCTAATCAATATTTTGAATTGAAGTTTGGCACACTTTTTAAGAGTGGCAAGAAGCATATTTTTTGAAAGTTTTAAACTTGTTGCTTGATCATTGCAAAAATAATTGCATATTTCAAAAATATACCATAAAACCTGTTTTTGATTTCTTTAAAGAACGTTTATACACACAGTGATCTTAATTGTTGATTTCAAACACATGGGCTTTTATCTACTTGCTAACACTACAAAAATCCGAACTCAAGTTTCAGGTAGCATCTTCTGCGAGAAATTACCTTCGTTCATTGGGCGCCTGGTCTAACGGGGTGCTGGGGAAATCATTCTACACACATTAAAGATGGCGAAAATTACATTTCTTCACATTGCTGGCATGCGCGTGTCGTGCTGAAAAGGTAGTTTTTGTAATGAATGTTTTATTATATATATGGGTCATTCCATGTAAGATTTACCACTAAAATTTAAATTCACTTAAATTTATATTTTTCTTGATTTTAACACAAAAGTAGAAGACACGAATTTTTTCTTTTCAATATGATATGTGAAATTCACAAGTTATCATTATTTGAACTTTCAGAATCTAATGAAGATCACTTTTTTGAAATGCTCAAAAGTAACAATTATTTATTAATTAGAATCTGGATGTTTTATAATGAAGTTCATAATTGTTCATACTTTGATTGTGTAATATGCGAAAAATATTAATTATTTATTTATCCGAGAGTATCTCACGAAAATTTCAGAGTGGACCGTCAATAAGTTTTTGACATATGACAAATAATATAGAGCCGTGTTACTTTGAGCGCGAGCTACTGCATCATCTTACCCAGTCTACCACGAGCATGTAAAGTCGAGTTCCTTAACTTACGTAATCGTGGATATTTTCCCAAAAGGCTTCCAGTCAATCAACTTTGAATGAGAGTCAGCTATAGTTTTTTTCAAATTTTGTTAAATAAATTATGTTTACCACATTCGTTATATGCATAAACAATGTTTTTATTATTATCAAAAGAACAATAATTCGTATAAGCTGTAGTATTGTGAAGGACAACATTTCTATACAGCACAGTAAAATCGTTAGATACGAATTTCCTTATCTATTTCGCTTTTCGTTTCAAAGCTCGCTTTGATACATTTTTTGAAAAGCTAACATATTCACAACTAGGACAAGAAGAGTAAATTTTCACTATTAATTGGTGATTTTGCACGGTTTCGATGTAATGTAACTTTTGTGTCCCTTTACTGTTAAGCAATTTTCAAAGCGAACTTTTAAAAATTCAGCAGCTGCTTCATAATCTCGTTCATTTTTGTAAATCACCGATATATTAGAAAACACCCGTCATTCTTTGCCCATTCATACAATTCCAATGCCGAACTTATTTGACTATCTGCACTCATTTGTAGACTTGCTCTTCGTGCTTTTCTTTTCAGAGCCCCACCTGCTCCGTCACAAGGGCCTTTTCCATGTGCGGTGGCTTGAAAATGCCACTTTGCAGAACGACCAAAATCTTGCTCATCGTGATAAATAGTTGAAAAATGTTTCGCGTTTTTGAATTGCTGGAGCGCTCCGTCCGAAAAATAAATGCATTCACTCAGATTTGGATAGAAGCTCAAAAGAAACTTGATAAATTCTTGTAAAAATATCTAAACTGCGATTGAGTCGTTTTTTTTACAGTCCGAAATAAAAACCAAAGTCTTGTGCTGAATTGAACCATCATTTTTGAAATAAAAAACTATTGGGAAAATTGTTGCCTGGTCGTTATTCCAATGAACACCAGGGACAGCATTTTGGATAACAAACGCATAATTTTCTGCAAAATCACAAACTACAAGACATTGCTCATCTTGAAAATTTTTTTTACATTTTTGTAACAAGTTGCCTGTTCATTCGCGATAAAAGAATGAATAAGGAATGCTTTACCGGATTCGCAAAAGTTTTGAATGAATTGTTCGGTTGAAACTGTTAAAGATTGTTTAGTTGTTCTATGTTGTGAAAACCACAGTTTGTAACTTATCTGCGGAACGTTACTTTTATCAAAAGCAGTCGACAAAATATTGGACAAAATTTGGAATGGGGGGCATTCTTGACATTGTCCAAAAAAACATTTCTCTGTCGAATTTGGGCAAAGTGAAAGCAACAAAATATCTTAATAGTTGATTACAGGATGGTTTTCTTTTTTTATTAAATTTACGATGTGACTTCCTGTGAAAGAAGGAATTATTATGCTACTATCTTCGCAATATTACTGTGAAGTATAACTAAATATTTAATTGTGTCTTAGAATTTTTGATGTTTTTAAAATGGAAGAAACCAGGCGAAAATAACGAAAAACTTAATAAACAAATTTAAAAATTGGAGTTTACTGATTTGTTTTACGATCATTCAACTTAACTCAATAATTGCATTAAATAATATTGAATTTTATCAAATAACTTTTTCTACGCTGTTTACCTGATGCCATTAGCTTCATATTTTCATGGATGGGACAAACGCAAACAATATGTGTTCCGCCTGAACCAGCCAAAATACAATGCTCTGGCCTGAGCGAGCATAATTTACTCAAGCCAACTTTCATATTAGTATTTTCCTTGATGAATTTCAAGTATATTTCTTTCAAGTTTCCCAATATTAAACGTTTTTGGAAAACAACGGATTTCCCATTCATGTTCACCGATTTTGTATCTTTTTGCCCAGGCATTGGAGAACTAACATCGTCCTATTCATAAAACTCTTTAATTTTAGTTTCTGTTTCGGCAGAAATAACTTTACCTGCAATTAAATAAACCGATAAATTTAAATTAAAAAAATTTTCAACATGGCTAACGTTAAAAGTTTATGCAGCTAACAACTATTAAAATTAATTAATGATAAATGACTTCAAAATTCGAACTACTGCTAACCAGCTCTGTTGGGGGGTGTTGAAGAAATCCCCTCTCTCAGTGTAAACTCTCGAGCTTTGCGTATGAAGTAACGCGAAGTATTCATTAATTTAGCTGTCTTACGCACAGACCATTTTGTTCCCAAAACTGTCAATATTTGGATTTTCTCTTGCTGGCTTTTATTTGGGTCATGAAACTTTGCTTTCAATTCAGAAATAAACTGAGGACTATGTTCATATTCATCCTATAATGAGTAAACATGACACAAATATTTAAATGTGAAAAACATTGATAATTAATGAAAAATTTCCAAAAAATCAACTTAATTTGGATTCAGAATCGGAAAGCGAAAAAATGTCGTCATCTGAGATGTCAGGGTCACAGTCATTTGAATTCTCAGGGTTAGACTTGAAGTCATTTGACGTTTTTATTGTGTCTGAATAAATTAATCACATACATAAAAAAATAATAACGCGATTTGGAGAAAATTTGACCAACTAATAAAGCAAGTACTCACTCGTTTCTTTCACGCACTGATTCCCGATTTTTTTCTACATGGTACACACAAAACATCGCTTGATCTTAAAAATTGTAATTTCTCTAAGATCAATTTTGACGGGTGGCGTGAATTGGTCCTTTGACTTTTTAAAGAATGCATTTTTTCATTGAAGGGATTACAACACTGGGTTTTGAATTTCACCAGCGACATTTTAAAAAAAATGCAAAATGCAAAATGAAACACTACGTGAGTGAAACTAAACTGCCGACTGTCAGAAATCGACGCATTCAAGAAAAATGGCAAATGTGCAAAACATCGTGTTTTGTTTTGGTCGTGGTGTAAACAAGCAAAATCTTCGCCTCCGCAACACACAATCTTAGAATAAAGTCGCACGTGTATCGGTCGAAGTAACACGGCTCTACATTATTTCTCATATCTCAAAAACTTATTGACGGTCCACTCTGAAACTTTCGTGAGATACTCTCTGAAGTATATTGCAAAATTACATAAGAAAAAATTTCCTTTCGGAGATACCTTTTTCTTGTAAATGCAATTTGTTTAACATATTTGCATGTTTCCCGGATAAATAAATAATTAATATTTTTCGCATATTACACAGTCAAAGTATGAACAATTATAAACTTCATTACAAAACATCCAGATTCTAATGAATAAACAATTGTTACTTTTGAGCATTTCAAAAAAGTGATCTTCATTAGATTCTGAAAGTTCAAATAATGATAACTTGTGAATTTCACATATCATATTGAAAAGAAAAAATACGTGTCTTCTATTTTTGTGTTAAAATCAAGAAAAATATAACTTTGAGTGAATTTAAATTTTAGTAGTAAATATCACATGGAATGACCCATATATATAATTAAAAATTTGTCATAAGGACAACCGCAGGGTTTCGCCGGGAGCGGGTGCTAATCTGAAAAACTGCACCAGCTCCCAGCGAAATCGCGGTAAAATTTCAGCCACAACCACGTCTCACGACCGTGAGATAGGTGGTTACAGTCTGTAACGGAGTCAATACGACGATTCGGCAAAAGTTTGGTGCACCCTGAGAACACGGAGTGACCCAAGGACGACCGCCTTCTGCATTTTTCCCGCAAGTGTTTTAGCATATTGTTGACATGCAGGGATGATTTTTAGGCTATTAGCGAGTGAAAGCTTGGCACCTCCAAGAGCGCCGATGATAAGGGCGATTAATTTAACAGAATATTCCGGATACAATCGTTGCAACTCCCTTATAAGGTTTCTATACCTCTCTTTCTTTTCATTCACCTTGGCTATAATGTTTTTGTCAGCTGGTGCCGAAAATTCGATGACGAACATGGTACGCATCCCGAAGTTAAGGAGAACCATGTCAGGCCTCGAGTGTGTAACAGAAACAATTGACGAGAATATAAAGTTCCAGTATATGCAGGACTTCTCATTCTCGGCAATTGACTCGATTTCCGTAGGAGCATTTAAAGGAGCGATATTAAGGTTAATGCCGTAAGAGTGACGGCGATGGTAATAAAGCACTTTTCCGCATTGCGCCTTTAGATGTAGGTCGTTCCCGCATGAGTTGGACAACTAAATAGTGTGTGAGCTAAATGCTCGGGGTGTGCATGGCACGCCCTGCAGCTATCGTCGGGAATGTCTTGGCTCAAAATGTGGCGACAGTATGTTAAGGTGGAAATAACACCTTCTTGGCATGCCAAAATGCAACCTTCCATACCAGACTTCAATCCGGGTGATTTAATGAAAGCAAGAGTTAGCTCACACGACATTGACTGATCCTCCACATTTCTGAGAAAGATACCGTACATCCTCTTATCGAGGAGCTGTTCACGAAAGTTTTTCTCTTGTGCTTTCTTAATCCGGGCTTTCAGGAATGAGCAGTCGAGATAGATCAGATTTGATGCATTTTGCTCACCCCTAATACTAAGGTAAGTCCGAGTGTTTCAACAGCCTCCTCAGCTGCTTTGTACAGAAACGCTCCTTCGCGTGCTTCGCTTTATTTTATTTTATTAATATTTTATTAATTTTTATTAATCCTTCGCTCCTTAACTTCTTCGTGCTACCTAACCATTTTAAGAAGAGGCTGTTTTCCATTTGCGACTCTATGCGCTGTACCCAGAATAATCCTGACATTCAAGACTTAATATTCCGCGACCACCTTGACGGCGTGAAATGTACAGTCGCGGAACAGAAGACTTAAGATGCATGCTTTTGTTCATGTACATAACCTTTCTTGTCCCGATATCAAGGGATCTGAGTTCGTCCTTCCTCCATGGCACCACTCCAAACGAATAGAGTACTACCGGGACGGCAAGCATGTTCGTTTGAGATACTTTGTTCCTCGCCGACAGTTCGGAAGACCAAATCTGCCGGATGAGACGTTTGTATCTGCTTCGGAGAGTATCCTTTATAGATTTCACATCCTGAATGCGGCTCTGTGGCACACCCAGGTATGTATAAGTCTCTCCAGCGCAAAGGTGTCGTATAACGCTTCTATCGACGAGCTCAGTGTCTTCAGGGGTGCCATTAAGCTTTCCCCGCTTCAAATAAACCTTGGCGCATTTGACTCATTCAAATTCCATTCCTATTTTCTTAGTATATCGTCCACACGATACCGCTCCGACAAGACGCTTCGCCACGTGGGTTGCCTGTCTTCACTCTAGGTACAGTCTTAAGGATAATATGTCAACGAGTTTTAGGGATTTCTGTTTCCCCTAGGTGGCGTCTGTGTTGATGCTTGTGTGGTAGAAGGGAAAGATTAGGAATATAGGAACATGGCGGACATATAAATAACGAGTGAGTGATTATATTAATCACGTTTCCAAATTATTTAAATTTTCTGTTTGAAACAAATTTACATTATTTTTAATTTTAAATTGAAAAAGAGACAGATCTGTTCGGAGAGGTACTTAAGTATTAGGTCTAATGCCTCTGTTTATATATTTTTTTATTCAGAATTATGAAAAGAATAATTTGCATAAGCAAACTATTTCATGTATTATGAAAAAAAGTCAATGCATTTTTGATCATGCGCTATTTTATGTATTTGTATTTATTAAATAAAAGTCCCTAGGGCTAAATAGCCCTCTAAGGAACAGGATAATACAAGGTCATTACTAATTTGTACAAGCACTGATCGGTAACATACTTAATTAGTCTTATAACTAAATCTATAAACTAACTAAAACAAATATAGTCTACCTCATAATTTGTAACAGATTAGGTAGGAGATGAATATTTAGTAATGGACATTGAGTGATGAATTAGAAGCTCTTATGTGTATTAAAATCGAAATTAAGGGGGTAAAACTGTGTGCATAAAAATTAAAATTTACAAAAGTTCATAAAAACAGAAGGAAATTTGAAGATAAAATATCGGAGAATTAATTTTAAGAGTTTGCCAGTGAGTAATTTCAAGATTTGCGTTAGAAATATTGTACAAATATTTGAAAAAGAGGTTTTTGAAATGATACAGGGAAGGTGCATTTCTAATATTTTATGGTATTTTATTCCATAACCGGGCACCTCTTACTATAAATGACCTTTAAAGCTTACAGGTTCTGTGCAAGGGAATCTTAATAATTGAATGCCTTTTACGAAGCTTAGAGTGTGCTGTAAGGTCTCTGTCTACAAAATTGAAAGAGGTTAAATAAATACTCAGGAGCTTTGTTCTAAAAAATAGTGTAGAGCAAATTACCCATAAAGAATTGTCTTCTCTTGGCAACATTAAGCAAACCAGCCTCATGTCGGTATGGAGTTATGTGTTCGTATTAGGCAAATTGTAGATAAAGCGGAAACAGACATTTAAAGCACGCTCGAGCTTTAAATTTAAGTCGTCGGTCAAATCATCATATACTAAGCAACCGTAGTCAAAATGAGGCAAGATTGAACTCTTAACCAGAAGTATCCGCGTGGAGGCAGGTAAAGAGTCCTTATTCCTATATAGTTGATGTAAAATTCTGTATGTTTTCCTCAAGATGTTCTCTACCTGCTTTTTCCAGGACAAGGTACGATTGAGAAAATATCCCAGATCTTTAACTATTTCTGAGAAAGGGATAATGAGACTCTCAATATAAAGTGATGGAAATGATGACAGAGTTTCAAACGACGAAGATGAATTAGATCCAACAACAATTTCCTGAGTTTTGTCCGGGTTAAGAGTCAGTCCATTCTTTCAGGCCCAGAGGGTAAGGTGATCGATATCCTCCTGGACTAGAACAAGTAATCTACTCAGAGAAGCCATCGGCCCTGATGAGTAAATTTAAAAATCGTCAGCATATTTGTGGTAGCTACAATGTTGAAGTTTACTTCCAAGATCAGAGGTGAACAAATTGAAAAGAAGGGTTGCCAAAATGGAACCCTGAGGAACCCCACTCTTGACCTCCCACCAGTCAGAAATTCCACCACTACTATTAATAATTCTGTGAGACCTATTATTAAAATAGGATTGGAACCATTTGACGACAGAACTTGACACGTTAAAAGATTTAAATTCTTGTAGGAGTAACTTATGGTTGACCATATCAAAAGCCTTCGAAAAATCAAACAAGACAACAATCGTGATCTCCCTATTATCCATTGCTAATTTAAGATCCGTCGTTATCTTAAGGGAAGCAGTAAGAGTGCTATGTTTCGCCCGAAAACCCGATTGCATCGGGTCAATGGCCCTAGATGTTTCGAGAAATTTGGAAAGTTGCAGGTGGACAATTTTTTCAAGTGGTTTAGATAGTGCACATAAAATAGAAATATGCCGGAAGTCTTTGGGGGAAGTAGGTTTAGAAATTTTGGGAACTGACCAAATAACTGCCTTTTTCCAGATATCTGGGAAGATCGCGACCTGTAGGGAAACATTATAAATATGCAAAAGAAAAGGAAAGATAATTGGAAGGGCAAGTTTAATAATTTTGAATGATATTCCATCAGATCCTATGGCATTTGATTTGAAGCATTTTTTCCAAAAGTATTTCAGGTGTGATGTCATCGAAAAAGAAGTCAGAATCATAAAATGTTGAATTAATAGGGGTAAAACATTAAATGTTGAATTAATAGGGGTAGTGGAAAATGATGATGACAAGTCTGGAACTGGGTACATAAAAAGAGTCTTTAACAGGTCATTAGGTGAAAAATTACTATCTATAGATTCGTGCTTGGGTGGGATTAGGTTTAAACGTCTAAGAAGATGCGAAATATCCTCTTTTTTGTCTCGATGTGCAATCTCGTTATAATTGTATGGATTAAACGCATCTCTAATCTTAGTTTGGACTAACAAGGAAACTATCCCAGGTGTCCCTCACCGATTTTGATGAAACTGCAATATGTTGTAATACATCGAAAAATAAGAGACACGTATTTTTTTTTATC